>NW_028237830.1:600000-942500 GCF_034619465.1 Leptosomus discolor
TAGGCGATAGGCGAAATGCAACGGCTAATCGAATGAAATTACAAATGCGACTGGGAATGTAAAGAAAAAAATTATGCGTTACTCCATTAGTATGGAACGATAGCGTGTATACGTGGGATCATATTAAACAGCACATTCAAGATGCTTTTTCGACTAACATAGATGGCACAGTTCAAGATTTGACCCACGCTTTGCAAGGACAAGTGGCAGCGCTTACAAGATTTAGCACATAAAAGCATAACGGATGACATCTCTGATAGCATGACGCGGCCGAAGCCCCCCAGAAAAATCGGTTTACCAGATTAAATTTACGAATTTGGGCAATTATTGGTCTCGGCCACACTTGTGTCCTTTTTATACTTGTAGCGCTCAGAATCATCTGGGGAACCATACAAGATCCCAGAAGAACGGAAGTCGAGGTTCCTTGCCGCTCTTGCCGTGAACCCGATGTTCCAAAACAAAGAGGGGGAGATGTGAGAGCGGTGCCATACGGACGAACGACCAAGACTAAAAGAGAAGCACGAGGCTAATACTCAATACGTAAGAATAAACACAAAAGACCAGGTGTTCTCAATAACTCTCCACACAGGAGAACGAGACTTGAGCGCATGAAAAGGTCAGGCTGGAAAACCCCCCGGGATCGTGCATGAGAAAAGACATGGCTGAAAAGAGTCACGAGCGTGGGTGTGCCAGAGAAGAATGTAAAACATCCTGCTTGGCTTTATAGTTCGGGCATGAGAGACCTCTATGTAATTGCTTGAAAAAGAGAAGCGAGAGAGCTTCCTTTGCTATGCCGCATGCCCGTGCCAATTACAGAATATAACTAGAAAAAGGCTACGAAGTTGGAGTCTCCTTCATCGCCGCTCTGCCCCCATTCTGCTCCCTTTCTGTTTGTTACTCCAGTCATCTTACGTTCTCTAGTTTTGAATTCTTTGCCAGGTTTGTCGCTTTTCAATTTGTCTATGCCGATATCCAGCTGTCTTTTTTAAAAAAAATTCTTTCTGCTTTCTTCCTCTTTTACAGTTTTCTCTGCATCTCCCTCTATCTGGTTCCCTATTGTAGTAAAATCCACAAACCCCCATCCACTCTCTTCTTCTCCTGGCTGCGAGCACCTTGCTCTCTCCGTTCCTCTCTATCACACCTCTCCATCCTCCTCCTTGCCGAGCTCCGTTTCTCCCTCGACACCCTCGTGCGGTTCCCCGTCCCTGTCTCGTTCCCGGTATCCCATTTCCCAGCTCCCCGTCCCACACCTCTACCTTTCCTCTGGCCTGCTTCCTGCTTTCCTCATTTTTCTTTGCCTGCTGCCGGCAGGCATCAATCCTCGTAGCGAACTCACCGCCGGGACTTCCGAAGGGCACGAAGGCACAAACCGTCGCCACCTTCTTTGCAATCCCAGATGCGTTTCCGGCCGCTGGGCCACAGAGGAGGGGGTGATGTGCCGTGGGCCCAGGGTGTTCTGTTCCCTACGGGCTCTAGCCGGGGTCCATCCCCACCGCAGTTCTCTAGATCTCTGCCTGCCTCCTTGCCTGTCCTTGCCTTCATCTCCTTTTCAGGCTGTCTGTTTCCCCAAAGCTTTTTCCTCTTCTGCTAACATTGCCCTGTCAACTGTCACCTTCTACCTTTTCTTTCTATGTCTTTCCTTTTCTATCTGCCCACCGGCTCTTATTTCATTCTTCCTTGTTGCATGTGAAAACAGCATTTCTAGGTCTCTGTCTAAATTTTCTTTTAGTGTCTCTATTTATCCAAGTCCCTGCTGGGTTTTTTTTGTCTTCCTGCCTATCCTCATCTTCATCACCTTTTACATTTTGTTTTAATATCTTCATTGATGTAGTTTGCTGACCCTATTTCCCTCCTTCCTTTTTAACATTTCCTTCTTATCTACCTATTTTGGTTTCCCTTTGTTACCATTGTGGATTTTTTTTAACTGGTAAAGTAAAAGCACATGCTTTTTGATAATAATATTGCTGTTATAATCAACGAGTGACTTTTCTCCACAGCTTAGTAAGGCATCTATGTTTTTCTACCTACACCCCAGGAAAATGAAGTTGAATTCCCTACCTGGTCACGTTGCCGATGTAACGGATGTAGCCACAGTAAAAGAGCTGGAATAGTAACTTCTAGTCCAGGTGGCTTTCTCTATTCAGTGCTTTGTATCCTGTAAACTGAAAGCAGATGAGAAAAGTCCCTGCTGCTCCTCTGGGTGCCTTTATGTGTTGTGGTGGTAGACCCTGCCTCTTTCCCAGGGGATTGTGGGAAGGGTGGTGGGCGGGTCCTGGAGTATATGAGCCTCGGGCTCTGCTCAGGGAGCTCATTCTGCTCTGGGGCTTCTTTGGTATCAGTGTTCTGCCAAGCCTTCAGTTATTAGCAGTTTTTGAACTGCCTAAGCTATTTTTGGCAGATATGCTTTGACACTTAAAGAAACAGAGGGCTCTCTTTGAGGTAGGAGCTTCTGGACTGGTTGAAGTTCAGCTGCATTTATCTTACAAAGTATGCTTATATACAAATTTTCTTTTTTTAGGTCAACAATTTTGTTCTGGGCCGGTAAAAGTAGCATGCTTTTTCTTTTGATCTATGTCTATTGTGTTTGTTCGGAACTCCTAGCTATTGAAATGGAACTAGTTTTAGTGTATACTGAGTTAATTGTTACTATTTCCCTAAATAGGACCGATGGTGAGGTTAACTAGCAGGGACTAGGGCAAATATATGGCACGCAGTGACGAGATACTGAATTACATGATTTCTCACAAGCGCAACAGCAATCTCTTGTCTTTCGGTATTTTAGGTGTCGTAAGCAACGATGTCTCTGGCATCCAATGCTGGAATTGCTGCAGGTGAGCAGAAGGCCGAATTCTATTTGAGTAGGAGGGTGTAGTAGAAGAGGTGTGTGTCGATGCTTACTGCTGGTACTGGTTTTATGCAGATGAAGATGAGCCTGGCAGCTGCAGGAACATCCTGGCTAGCTGATGCGGTATTTTGTCGAGGACGGATTCAGAGCCTTGGCCGTCTAAAAGCTAAGCGGAGCGATGGGTGTTTGGGAGGGTGTTCTGGGAGGTGGGGACAAGGTTGGGAGTTGTAGGGAGAGGTTTTAAAAAATAGCATAGTGGGGAGAGGGCTGTCCAGGAATAGGTCTCCAGAGCAGCACAGGCAGGGCAGTTTCAGCCTGTCTCTGTGGTGTTATGTAGTCTGTCTAGTCTGTTCACTGTGTGTTGCAGATTTCTCGGGTCTCCATGTCCTCGTTCCATTTTGCGCTCGAAGAGCAAGCCAGACATCTCGGACGCCATCCCTGTGGTCTCGAATACCTGTACCAGTTGGCGTAGCGCCGGTCAGGTGTTTTGTTGTCTTGCATGACGAGCTTGAAGCGTGGATCCATCTTGCATCCCAAAAGTTCCGGGCGTTTACTCATTTGCGGCGTCCCTCCGGGCCGCATCGGCGGCTCTGCTCGCTAGCTGTCCGTTTTCAGGGACTGAGACTTCTTCCTTGTATCCTTATGTTCATAAATCTTGAAGCCAGCCTTCTTGCCCATCAGTCGTCTCAGTTTTGACCGTAACTTCTTGAAACAGGCCGTTACCTTCAAGCTTTTTTTGTGGGGCTGCCGTAGAACCTCCTCGCCTTGCGTTGCGACTCCGTAGGTCTTCTTGCCCGACAGCTTGTCTCATTCGGGTGTCATCCTTCTCGCCGGGAGTTTTCTCTCCTCTTTGAGTCGTCTTGTTCGCAGTGTTCTGTGTAGCGTTGCTCGCTGGGTGTGTGCGTGTGGCTTGGAGCTGCTCTGCCCGCGGCTGTAGAGTCAGGGGTAGGTGGTATAGTGATAAGCATCTCTGGTTAATGTGTTGAGGATATGCCTAGACCATTTAGGCAACGGTTGTACAGTCTTCTCGGGTTGAGTAGCCATTGGCAGGCTGTGCGGCCAGTCGTTTTGGGAGTGTTTCATGGAGAGGCTGGGAGCCTTCTGGGAGGGGCTGTTCAGCAGTAGTGAAGCAGAGTGCATCTCATGGGTGTTAAGGCCTCTAGGTGGTATTCTGAAATGGAGACAAGAGCTCTGGAATTGTAAAGCTATCAATCAGCACCTGGGTGACTCTTGTTACTATTTTTTTTTTCAGATGCAGAGGGACAAGGTGCGCTTTGAAGAGCGACAGAGGAGGCGAGCGAAGCACTATAAGAAGGTGAGTCGGTGCTTGGTTTGGGAGGGAAGTTGTGACCAGTGGCTGTTTGACTACATTATCTTTTGGTCATTTTTTGTATTTTAAAGGTACGATGCGATGAGCAAAGCGGGATACAGGCACCAGTCGTGACTCGGGCAAGGTGTTGTATTGCCAGTGAAGTTTTAAGCACCCCTTGTTTGTTTTACACGTGGTACCTGAGTCTCAATGCAGCTATCTGAAATGACAGACGCAGGACAGGGGAGCGGGTAAGGTAAAGCAGAAGGAGCTAGGCATTGCTGTGGGCACGAGTTGGTCTCAGGCAGTATCTCAGCACGTGTCTTTTGCCTTGTGTTTGGCAGGTGCCCCACACAGGCTTGGAGGAACGAAGCCTCATGCTGACGAGCCGTCCGAGAAGGTGAGGTGTTAGCGTGCCGGGTCAGCGTCTAAGAGCCAAGTATTCCACGGCAACTTGGTTAAGCGCTTACCTTTGTTTTTGCAGGTGCCGTGCTGGCTGCCTTTGGAGTCGGACGAGCATTTGAGGTGAGCTGGGGATTCGCGAGGAAGATCCTGGGGCCGGTGACCTCTCACAAGCGGAACAGTAATTTTGTTTCTTGGTATCTCAGGTGGGGTGAGCGATGATGGCCGTAGCTCCTGGCTTTGGAACCGATGAGGAGCAGACGAGGAGTAGAATGACACGGCCCTTTCGGGGCTGTGCGTGTGTTGTGGCAGAAGCTGGCATTGACTGGTGCGGTGCTGTCTACCAACACTGTTTTCTTGTTCAGATTTTGCAGACGGGGAAGAGGAATTAGGAGTCTGTGGGAGCATCCCATTTGGCCGACGTGTTTCTTTTGCTGAGGATGAATTTGTTCCCCCGGCCCCCTGCAAGCTAAGTTGTGTGACAGGTGTTGGAGGGAGGGGGGTGAGACTGGGGGAAGATAACTTTGAAAATTTCGGGAAGAGGATTTTAAAGTTAGCTTAGGGGCAAGGGCTGTCCAGGGTCAGTTCTCGTTGGGCGGGTAAAGGAGCGGGTTACTTCTTGGCACCAGTTTAGCACGGGCAGGGCAGTTCCAGCCTGTCTCTGTGGTGTTATGTAGTCTGTCTAGTCTGTTTACTGTGTGTTGGAGATTTCTCAGGTCTCGATGTCCTCATTCCTCTTTGCGCTTGAGAGCAAGCCAGACATCTCGGGCACCATTCCTGTGGTATTGAATGCCTGTACTGGTTGGCATAGTGCCAGTCGGGCATTTCTTTGTCTTGCATGCCAAGCTTCAAGCGTGGATCTATCTTGCATCTCGGAAGTTCCCAGGCAGTCCTCATTTGCGGCGTCACTCCGGGCCGCGTTGGCGGCTCTGCTCACTAGCTGTTCATTTCCACAGACTGAGTCTTCTTCCCTGCATCTGTACGTTCATAGGTCTTGAGGTCTGCTTTCTTGTGCATCAGTCGTCTCGGTTTTGACCATAATTTCTTGAAATGGGCCATTACATTCGAGGCTTTTTTTGTGGGGCTTCCCTAGAACCTCCTCGCCTTGCGTTACGGCTCTGTAGGTTGTCTTGCCCGACACCTTATGTCATTCGGGTGTCATCCTTCTTGACGAGAGTTTTATCTCCACTTTGAGTCGTCTTGTTTGCAGAGTTCTGTGTAGCGTTGCTCTCAGTGTGTGTGTGTGTGGCTTGGAGCTGCTCTGCCCAGGGCTGTAGAGTCAGGGGTAGGTGGTATAGCGATAAGCATTTCTGGTTAATGTGTTGATGATATGCCTAGACTGTTTAGGCAATGGTTTTCCAGTCATCTCTGGTTGAGTAGCCATTGGCAGGCTGTGCGGCCAGTCATTTTGGGAGTGTTTCATGGAGAGGATGGGAGCCTTCTGAGAGGGGCTGTTCAGCAGTAGTGAAGCAGAGCGCATCTCAAAGGTTTTATGGGTTGTATGTTTGAGCTGCAAAGCTCGGTGTGTTGTTTTGAATGGCAGGCTGCCCTTGGCCTCTAGGTTGCACCCTGAAATGGGGACAACCTCTCTGGAACTGTGAAGCTAGTTAAATAAGTCGCCCAGGTGCTGATAACAATTTTTTTTTTTTTCTGAGAAGCAGGGGGACAAGAGGCACTTTGAAGAGTGACAAAGGAGGCAAGTGGAGCCCTGTAAGAAGGTGAGTCAGTGCAGGGTGTCGGAGGGAAGTTGTGACCGGTGGTGACGTGACTACGTCGTGGCTTGTTTTCTTTTTTCGAATTTGAAGGCGCCCAGTGATGCGCAAAGGGGGATGGTGGTGCCGGTGCTGAATCTGGCAAGGTGAGCCATGGCTAGTGGGCTGAAGTAGTGGCTATTTTTCAGTCCTTGTATTGCCAATGAAGTTTTAAACATCCCTTCTTATTTGTGTTTTACAGGTGGTATGTGAGCCTCATTGTGGCAGCCCAAAATGACAGAGGCCACACCGGGGAGTGGGCAAGGTATAGGAGCGAGAACTAGGCATCGCTGCGGGGAGGCATTGGTTTTGGGCAGTAACTCAACATGTGTCTTTTGCCTTGTTTTTCATAGGTGCCAGACACGGGCTGGGAGTGATGAAGCCTCATGTTGATGAGCAATTGGAGAAGGTGAGGCTGTTGTGGGCTGCCTCGGTGGCTATGAGCCAAGTGTTACCTGGCAGCTTATTTAAGCACTTACCTTTTCTTTTGCAGGTGATGTGCAGGCTGCTTCTGGAATAGGATGAAAGTTTGAGGTGAGCCGGGGGGGCAGGAGGATCATGGAGCCGGTGACTTGTCACAAGCACAACAGTGATTTTTGTTTCTTGGTATCTCAGGTGCGGCGAGCAATGAGGGCCATAGCACCCAACTCTGGAACCGGTGCAGGGCAGGTGAGGAGTGGAATGCCTCGGCCCTTCTTGGGGGTGGTTGGGTGCATGTGTTGTGTCAGAGGTTGGAACTGAGTGGTGCGGTGCTGTCTGCCAGCAATATTTTGTTATTTTCTTTGGATTTGACAGACAACAAAGAGGTATTTGGAGACAGTGGGAGCATCCCGTTTGGCCTACGTGTTTTTATTGCTGAGGATGGATTTGCGCCCCCCGGCCCTCTGCAAGCTAAGTTTTGGGACGTGTGTTTGGAGGGAGGGGGTAGGGACTAGGGGGAGATAACTTTGGGAATGTCGGGGAGGGAATATTAAATTTAGCTTAGGGGAGAGGGATATCCAGGGTCAGTTTTCCTTGGGCGGGTAAAGGAGCGGGTTACTTTTTGGCACCAGAGTAGCACGGGCAGGGCAGTTCCAGCCTGTCTCTGTGGTGTTATGTAGTCTATCTAGTCTGTTTACTGTGTATTGCGGATTTCTGAGGTCTTGATGTCCTCATTCCTCTTTGCACTCGAGAGCAAGCCAGATGTCTCGGGCGCCATGCCTGCGGTCTCAAATGCCCGTACTGGTTGGCGTAGTGCCAGTGGGGCATTTCTTCTTTCTGCGTGAGGAGCTTAAAGCGTGGATTGGTCTCGCATCTTGCAAGTTCTGGCCATTACTCATTGGTGGCGTCACTCCGTGCTGTGTCAGCAGCTCTGCTTGCTAGCTGTCCATTTTCAGGGACTGAGACTTCTTCCCTGCATCCTTATGTTCATAGCTCTTGAGGCCAGCCTTGTTGCGCGTTAGTCATCTCGGTTTTGACCGTAACTTCTTGAAATGGTTGTTACGTTCGAGGCTTTTTTTGTGGGGCTGCCCTAGAACCTCTTCGCTTTGTGTTGCGGCTCTGTAGGTCTTTTAGCCCAACACCTTGTGTCGTTCGGGTGTCATCCTTCTCGTCGAGAGTTTTCTCTCCTTTTTGAGTCACCTTGTTTGCACAGTTATGTGTAGCGTTGCTCTCTGAGTGCGTATGTGTGGCTTGGAGCTGCTCTGCCTGGGGCTGTAGAGTCAGGGGTAGGTGGTATAGCAATAAGCATCTCTGGTTAATGTCTTGATGATATGCATAGACTGTTTAGGCAATGACTGTGCAGTTGTCTCTGGTTGAGTAGCAGTTGGGAGGCTGTGCAGCCAGTCATTTTGGGAGTGTTTCATGGAGAGGCTGGGAGACTTCTGGGAGGAGCTGTTCAGCAGTAGTGAAGCAGAATGAATCTCAACGGTCTTAAGGGATGTGTGTTTGAGCTGCAAAGCTCGGTGTGTTGTTTTGAATGGCAGGCTGCCCTTGGCCTCTAGGTTGTACTGTGAAATGGGGACGACATCTCTGGAATTGTGAAGCTACTTAAGCAAGTCACCCAGGTGCTGAGAATTTTTTTCAGATGCAGAGGGACAAGATGTGCTTTGAAGAGCAATAGAGGAGGCGGGTGGAGCCCTGTAAGAAGGTGAGACGGTGCAGGGTGTTGGAGGGAAGTCGTGACCGGTGGCTACATGACTACATCATGGCTTGTTTTCTTTTTTTAATTTCAAGGGTCTCAGCAATGTGCAAAGTGGGATGTTGGTGCCGGTGCTGACTCTGGCAAGGTGAGCCATGGCTAGTGGGCTGAAGTAGCAGTTATTTTTTCAGTTGTCATATTGTCGGTGAAGTTTTAAGCATCCCTTCTTTTTTGTGTTTTACCGGTGGTACCTGAGCCTCATTGCGGCAGCCCAAGATGACAGAGGCCGCACTGGGCAGCGGGCAAGGTAAAGAAGTGGGGTGTAGACATCGGTGCAAGCAGTCTTTGGTTTTGGACAGTATCTCAGCACGCGTTTTTTGCCTTGTTCTTTGCAAGTACCACACACAGGCTTGGATGAAAAAAGCTGCACGCTGATGAGGCGTCCGAAAAGGTGAAGCTGAGTGTTGGGTCAGTGGCTAAGCATCAAGTATTAAATAGCAGCTTGGTTAAGCACTTACCTTTTTGTTTCGCAGGTGACATGCAGGCTACTTCTGGAATAGGATGAAAGTTTGAGGTGAGCTGGGTGTTAGTGAGGAGGATCACGGAGCCTGTGACTTCTCACAAGCGTAATAGTAACTTTGTTTCTTGGTATCTCAGGTGTGGTGAGCGATGATGGCTGCAGTGCCCAGCTTTTGAACCGGTGCAGGGCAGGTGAGGAGTGGAATGGCATGGCCCTTCTTGGGGGTTGGAGTGGTTTGGTGGGGGTGGGGATGTTGCGGCAGAGGTTGGAATTGAGCGGTGCGGTGCTGTCTGCCAGTAATATTTGGGTTTTTCTTTAGATTTTACAGACGAGTAAGAGGAATTTGGAGACCATGGGAGCGTCCTGTTTGGCCATCGTGTTTCTTTTGCTGAGGATGGATTTGCACCCCTGGCCCTCTGTAAGCTAAGTTTTGGGATGTGTGTTTGAAGGGAGGGGGGTGGGACTGAGGGGGAGAGAAATGTGGGAATTTTGGGGAGGGGATTTTAAAGTTAGCTTAGGGGAGAGGGCTGTCCAGGGTCAGTTGTACTCGGGTGGATAAAGGAGCGGGTTACTTTTTGGCACCGGAGTAGCACGGGCAGGGCAGTTCCAGCCTGTCTCTGTGGTGTTCTGTAGTTTGTCTAGTCCGTTCAGTGTCTCACAGATTTCTGAGGTCTCAATGTCGTCATTCCTCTTTGCGCTCGAGGGCAAGCCAGACATCTCGGGTGCCATCCCTGTGGTCTCGAATGCCTGTACTGGTTGGTGTAGTGCCACGCGGGCATTTCTTTTTTCTTTGCGTGACGAGCTTCTAGCGTGAATCAGTCTTGCATCTCAGAAGTTTCCGGGCCGTCCTTGTTTGTGGTATGGTTCTGGGCTGCACCAGCAGCTCTGCTTGCTAGCTGTCCGTTTTCAATATACTGAAAATTCTTCCCTGCATCCTTGTGTTCATAGGTCTTGAAGGCAGGCTTCCTGCGCATCAGTCATCTCTGTTTTGACCGTAACTTCTCAGAACGGGTCATTAGGTTCGTGCCATTTTTTTTTCTGGGCCTGCCATAGAACCCCTCGCCTTGCATTACGGTTCTGTATGTCATCTTGCCCGACAGCGCAACTCAATCGGGAGTCATTCTTCTTGCTGAGAATTTTCCCTCTTCTTTGAGTTGCCTTGTTTGCCCAAACTCTCTTGGTTGCAGAGTTGTGTAGCGTTGCTCTCTGAGAATGTGTGTGTGTGTGTGTGTGTGTGTGTGTGTGTGTGGCTTGGAGCTGCTCTGCCCAGGGCTGTAGAGTCAGGGGTAGGTGTTATAGTGATAAGCATCTCTGGTTAATGTCTTGATGATGATATGCATAGACTGTTTAGGCAACGTTTGTACAGTCATCTCTGGTTGAGTAGCTGTTGGCAGGCTATGCGGCCAGTCATTTTGAGAGTGTTTCATGGAGAGGATGGGAGCCTTCTGGGGAGGGGCTATTGAGCGGGAGTGAAGCAGATTGCATCTCAAAGGTGTAAAGGATTGTGTCTGTGGGCCACGAGGCTTGGTGTGTTGTTTTGAATGGCAGGCTGCCCTTTGCCTCTAGGTGCTACTCTGCAATGGAGGCGAGAGCTCTGGAATTGTGAAGCTATTGATCAGCACCTGGGTGCCCCATGTAACAAGTTTTGGTTGGGGTTTTTGTTTTTCCAGATGCAGAGGGACAATATGCGCTTTGAAGAGTAACAGAGGAGGTGAGCAGACCATAGTGAGCAGCTGATCAGAGCCTTGTAAGAAGGTGAGTCAGTGCAGGGTGTCGGAGGGAAGTTGTGACCGGTGGTGATGTGACTACATCATGGGTTGTGTGGGGTTTTTTTTTCTGATTTGAAGATGCCCAGTGTTGTGCAAAGCGGGATGTTGGTGCCGGTGCTGACTCTGGCAAGGTGAGCCATGGCTAGTGGGCTGAAGTAGCGGTTATTTTACAGTTGTCGTATTGTCGGTGAAGTTTTAAGCATGCCTTCTTGTTTGTGTTTTACAGGTGGTACGCAAGCCTCATTGCAGCAGCCTAAAATGACAGAGGCTGGACAGGGGAGCAGGCAAGGTATAGGAGGCGGGATGTACGCATCGCTGCGGGCAGGCATTGGTTTTGGGGTGTAACTCAAAATGTGTCTTCTGCTTTGTTTTTCACAGGTGCCACACACGGGCTGGGAGTGACGAAGCCTCATGTTGATGAGCAATTGGAGAAGGTGAGGCTGTTGTGGGCTGCCTCGGTGGCTATGAGCCAAGTGTTACCTGGCAGCTTGTTTAAGCACTTACCTTTTCTTTTGCAGGTGACGTGCAGGCTGCTTCTGGAATAGGATGAAAGTTTGAGGTGAGCCGGGGGGCAGGAGGAGGAGGAGGATCACGGAGCCGGTGACTTGTCACAAGCGCAACAGTGATTTTTGTTTCTTGGTATCTCAGGTGCGGCGAGCAATGAGGGCCACAGCACCCAACTCTGGAATCGGTACAGGGCAGGTGAGGAGTGGAACGCCTCGGCCCTTCTTGGGGGTGGTTGGGTGCGTGTGTTGTGGCAGAGGTTGGAACTGAGCGCTGCGGTGCTGTCTGCCAGCAATATTTTGTTGTTTTCTTTGGATTTGACAGACAACAAAGAGGAGTTTGGAGACAGTGGGAGGATCCCGTTTGGCCATTGTGTTTCTTTTGCTGAGGATGGATTTGCGCCCCCCGGCCCTCTGCAAGCTGAGTTTTGGGATGTGTATTTGAAGGGAGGGGGGTGGGACTGGGGGGGAGATAAATTTGGGAATTTTGGGGAGGTGATTTTAAAGTTATCTTAGGGGAGAGGGCTGTCCAGGGTCAGTTCTGCTTGGCCGGGCAAAGGAACGAGTCTCAACCGTGATCTAAGATTGTGTAGCATTCTATGGCTCTGTATCACGCTGTCTTGACTGTGATTCAAGACTGTGTCGTGATGTTTGGTTCTGTATTGCGTCGAGTCTTGCGTCACACTGTATTGCTCCATATTGCGCCGGGTCTCGACTGTGGTGTGAGACTGCGTCGCACTCTATGGCTCCGCGTTGCCCGGGTCTCAAGCGTGGTGTGAGACTGCGTCACACCATATGGGTCCGCATTGTGCTAGGTCTTGTGTTGCACCATACAGCTTCATATTGTGCTGGGTCTTGACTGTGATGTAAGACTGCGTAGTATTCTATGGCTCCGTATTGCCCTGTGTCTTGACTGTGATTCAAGACTGCTCGCCCTGTTTGGCTCCTTATTGTGTTGGGTCTTGCGTCACACTGTATTGCTCCATATTGCTCTGGGTCTGGAGTGTGATGTGAGACTGCGTTGCACCATATAGCTCTGTATTGCGCTGGGTCTTGCATAGCACTGTGTTGCTCCATATTGCTCTGGGTCTGGAGTGTGATGTGAGACTGCGTCGCACCGTATAGCTCTGTATTGTGCTGGGTATGGTGTCGCACTATATGGGTCTGTATTATGCTTGGTCTCAACTGTGATCTATGACTGCCTAGTATTCTACGGCTCTGTATTGCATTGGGTCTTGCGTCGCACTGTATGGCTCCGCATTGCCCCAGGTCTCGAGCATGATGTGAGACTGTGTCACACGATATGGCTCCGCATTGCCCCGGGTCTCGAGCGTGGTGTGAGACTGCGTCACACCATATGGGTCCGCATTGTGCTAGGTCTTGTGTTGCACCATACAGCTTCATATTGTGCTGGGTCTTGACTGTGATGTAAGACTGCGTAGTATTCTATGGCTCCGTATTGCCCTGTGTCTTGACTGTGATTCAAGACTGCTCGCCCTGTTTGGCTCCTTATTGTGTTGGGTCTTGCGTCACACTGTATTGCTCCATATTGCTCTGGGTCTGGAGTGTGATGTGAGACTGCGTCGCACCATATAGCTCTGTATTGTGCTGGGTATGGTGTCGCACTATATGGGTCTGTATTATGCTTGGTCTCAACTGTGATCTATGACTGCCTAGTATTCTACGGCTCTGTATTGCATTGGGTCTTGCGTCGCACTGTATGGCTCCGCATTGCCCCAGGTCTCAAGCATGATGTGAGACTGTGTCACACGATATGGCTCCGCATTGCCCCGGGTCTCGAGCGTGATGTGAGTTTTCCTGTGCTTCCCATTATGAAGGCTGACATTTTGGCCTCGAGTGGAGCGGTGATGTTGTTTGGAGGATCCTAGTGACTCAATTCGTGGGCTGTTTCTGGAATTGGGGGAAAATATGCTATTCTAGCACATCACTGGTGAAGCAGAGATGTTTGGAGGAGGGGAGCAATGGATGGGAGTTGAATGGATGGATGGATGGATGGATGGGAGTTGAATGGATGGATGGATGGATGGGAGTTGAATGGATGGATGGATGGGAGTTATTGTGACTAAACTTATGTGTGTGTGAATGTGGTTTGTTGTTTGTGGTTTCTTTCTTTTTTTTTTTTTTTTTTTTTAATTTCAGGTAGGATATGATGTTGACAGTAAGGTATTGATTTGAGATTACCGGAACATAAAAACCAAACCAGCTGGGGCTTTTTTGTTTTGTTTTTCTTTCCCTGGCTGGGTGTTTGTTTTTTTTTTTCCCTGGTCCTCATTGCTCTGTGGGGTGCCATCAGTTGCCAAAGTTTGGGTGGTGAAGGGTCTAGGGCCAGGGTTTTCACACAAAAGGCCATTTTGTAGTTTCCCGGCAACGCCATTCTCAGTGAGCTGCAGAGACGGGGTGATGGCCCGTGGTGCTGGGCGAAGGGATTAGCAGAGAGGGGAGGGTTGGTTTGTCAGGTAGGTGAGCGAGTGTTGTGCTTGTGCATGGCTTTGTATTGTTGTGTGTTAGTATGTAATAGTTGTTAGCATGTTGCATATGGAGGTGAGATTTTTTCTTTTCCAGGCATTGTATTAAAAAAAAAAAAAAAATTCAACGAACCACAACTTGGAATAAAAAAAAACCCAGTCAGGGTTTTTTTTTCTTTCCCCCGGCTGGGTTTTTTTTTCCCCGGTCCCGGTTGGTCCGCACGGCGACAATCATCGCCAAAGTTTGGGTGGCGGAGGGCCTAGGGCTGGGGTTTTCGCAGGCAGGGCGATTTTGGAGGCCTCCGGGAACCCCGTTCCCGAGGAGAGCCACAGAGACGGGTCGGCAGGCACCAGAGAGAGGGAGGGTTGGTTTGTCGGGTAGGTGAGTGAGTGCTGTGCATGTGTGTGGGTTTGTATGGCTGTGTGTTAGTATGTAATAGTTGTTAGTGTGTTGTATATGGAGTTGAGATTTTTTTTTCTTTTCCAGGCATTATATTTAAAAAATAAAAATAAATAAATCAACCAACCACAACTTAGAATAAAAAAAAAACCAGTCAGGGGATTTTTTTTTTTTCCCCCCAGCTGGGTTTTTTTTCCCCCCCGGTCCCGGTCAGTCCGCATGGCGACAATCATCGCCGAAGTTTGGGCGGAGGAGGGCCTAGGGCTGGGGTTTTCTCAGGCAGGGTGATTTTGGAGGCCTCCGGGAACGCTGTTCCTGAGGAGAGCCGGTCTGGAATGTGGCTATTTCTGGGTTACTGCAGAGTGCTATGTTTAGGTGAGTGTCTAAGGAAGACAATTGACGATCCTGCAAGAAGAAGGTACAGTGAGAGGGACTAGATAGTCTGTTTTGAGGAAGGCAGGGTTGTGAAGCGGGCCTTGCTGTATTTTAAATAGCTAGGCTTTTAACTGTGGCTGTGTGTTTTTTGCTGTAATGGTATTGTTAACAATTGTTTGTTTGCATGCAGGTGCCAAAGGCCAGGTCCTGTCAGGAGGAGCAGAGCCAGCCGGCTCTTTGCCTGGGCATCGTAGTTTTGGAGAAGCAGTCACTCTAAAGAGGAAAAGGGACAGACGCCAAGCGAGGGATGCGAGCCCTGTGTATGTGAGAGCGTCCAATGGAAAAGACGGTGGGTACAGTTTGTACTCAAAGTTGTAAAGCTGTGCCCTTGAGTGTGTAAACTGTAAGCTTGGTGCTCTGTCATTGAAATCTGTGCTGTTTCTGCTGTGTAGTTTAAATCTGTAAGCTTTGTGTCTTCAGCATGCTCTGGGCACGACATCGTTGTGTACACTTTGTGCCGGCTGTGGGCTCTGTGCCTGAGCTCTGTATGCTTTGTGCCTGCTGCGGGCGCTGCGCCCCTTGTAGCGGGCGCTGCGCCCCTTGTAGCGGGCGCTGCGCCCCTTGTAGCGGGCGCTGCGCCCCTTGTAGCGGGCGCTGCGCCCCTTGTAGCGGGCGCTGCGCCCCTTGTAGCGGGCGCTGCGCCCCTTGTAGCGGGCGCTGCGCCCCTTGTAGCGGGCGCTGCGCCCCTTGTAGCGGGCGCTGCGCCCCTTGTAGCGGGCGCTGCGCCCCTTGTAGCGGGCGCTGCGCCCCTTGTAGCGGGCGCTGCGCCCCTTGTAGCGGGCGCTGCGCCCCTTGTAGCGGGCGCTGCGCCCCTTGTAGCGGGCGCTGCGCCCGAGCTCTGTTCCGTCGTAGAGCTAAATGTGAGCTAACAACAAAATTAGAGCCCAACAGACGTCCCGACGTAGAGCCGAAAGTTAGCTAACTACACACTTAGAGCCCAACACATGTCCCGACGTAGAGATAAACTGGAGTCCCGCCGCCGGGCGCCCCGACGCCGGGCTGAAAGTTAGTTAATACAGACGCCGGGCGTCCCGAGGCCGGGCGTCCCGAGGCCGGGCGTCCCGAGGCCGGGCGTCCCGAGGCCGGGCGTCCCGAGGCCGGGCGTCCCGAGGCCGGGCGTCCCGAGGCCGGGCGTCCCGAGGCCGGGCGCCCGCCGGGCGCGCGAAGGGCGTCCCGACGCCGAGCTGAAAGTTACCTAAATACGGACGCCGGGCGCGCGAAGGGCGTCCCGACGCCGAGCTGAAAGTTACCTAAATACGGACGCCGGGCGCGCGAAGGGCGTCCCGACGCCGAGCTGAAAGTTACCTAAATACGGACGCCGGGCGCGCGAAGGGCGTCCCGACGCCGAGCTGAAAGTTACCTAAATACGGACGCCGGGCGCGCGAAGGGCGTCCCGACGCCGAGCTGAAAGTTACCTAAATACGGACGCCGGGCGCGCGAAGGGCGTCCCGACGCCGAGCTGAAAGATACCTAAATACGGACGCCGGGCGCCCGCCGGGCGTCCCGACGCCGACCTGAAAGATACCTAAATACGGACGCCGGGCGCCCGCCGGGCGTCCCGACGCCGAGCTGAAAGATACCTAAATACGGACGCCGGGCGCCCGCCGGGCGTCCCGACGCCGAGCTGAAAGATACCTAAATACGGACGCCGGGCGCCCGCCGGGCGTCCCGACGCCGAGCTGAAAGATACCTAAATACGGACGCCGGGCGCCCGCCGGGCGTCCCGACGCCGACCTGAAAGATACCTAAATACGGACGCCGAGAGCCCGACGGGCGTCCCGACGCCGAGGGCCCGACGGGCGTCCCGACGCCGAGGGCCCGACGGGCGTCCCGACGCCGAGGGCCCGACGGGCGTCCCGACGCCGAGGGCCCGACGGGCGTCCCGACGCCGAGGGCCCGACGGGCGTCCCGACGTAGAGCTGAAAGTTACCTAAATGCGGACGCCGAGGGCCCGACGGACGTCCGGACGCCGAGGGCCCGACGGACGTCCGGACGCCGAGGGCCCGACGGACGTCCGGACGCCGAGGGCCCGACGGACGTCCGGACGCCGAGGGCCCGACGGACGTCCGGACGCCGAGGGCCCGACGGACGTCCGGACGCCGAGGGCCCGACGGACGTCCGGACGCCGAGGGCCCGACGGACGTCCCGACGCCGAGGGCCCGACGGACGTCCCGACGCCGAGGGCCCGACGGACGTCCCGACGCCGAGGGCCCGACGGACGTCCCGACGCCGAGGGCCCGACGGACGTCCCGACGCCGAGGGCCCGACGGACGTCCCGACGCCGAGGGCCCGACGGACGTCCCGACGCCGAGGGCCCGACGGACGTCCCGACGTAGAGCTGAAAGTTACCTAAATACAGACGCCGAGGGCCCGACGGACGTGCGGACGCCGAGGGCCCGACGGACGTCGCGGCGCCGAGGGCCCGACGGACGTCGCGGCGCCGAGGGCCCGACGGACGTCGCGGCGCCGAGGGCCCGACGGACGTCGCGGCGCCGAGGGCCCGACGGACGTCGCGGCGCCGAGGGCCCGACGGACGTCGCGGCGCCGAGGGCCCGACGGACGTCGCGGCGCCGAGGGCCCGACGGACGTCCGTCGCCGAGGGCCCGACGGACGTCCGTCGCCGAGGGCCCGACGGACGTCCGTCGCCGAGGGCCCGACGGACGTCCGTCGCCGAGGGCCCGACGGACGTCCGTCGCCGAGGGCCCGACGGACGTCCGTCGCCGAGGGCCCGACGGACGTCCGTCGCCGAGGGCCCGACGGACGTCCGTCGCCGAGGGCCCGACGGACGTCCGTCGCCGAGGGCCCGACGGACGTCCGTCGCCGAGGGCCCGACGGACGTCGCGGCGCCGAGGGCCCGACGGACGTCCGTCGCCGAGGGCCCGACGGACGTCCGTCGCCGAGGGCCCGACGGACGTCCGTCGCCGAGGGCCCGACGGACGTCCGTCGCCGAGGGCCCGACGGACGTCCGTCGCCGAGGGCCCGACGGACGTCCGTCGCCGAGGGCCCGACGGACGTCCGTCGCCGAGGGCCCGACGGACGTCCGTCGCCGAGGGCCCGACGGACGTCCGTCGCCGAGGGCCCGACGGACGTCCGTCGCCGAGGGCCCGACGGACGTCCGTCGCCGAGGGCCCGACGGACGTCCGTCGCCGAGGGCCCGACGGACGTCCGTCGCCGAGGGCCCGACGGACGTCCGTCGCCGAGGGCCCGACGGACGTCCGGACTTAGAGCTGAAAGTTACCTAAATACAGACGCCGAGAGCCCGACGGACGTCGCGACGCCGAGGGCCCGACGGACGTCCCGACGTAGAGCTGAAAGTTACCTAAATACAGACGCCGAGAGCCCGACGGACGTCGCGACGCCGAGGGCCCGACGGACGTCCCGACGTAGAGCTGAAAGTTACCTAAATACAGACGCCGAGGGCCCGACGGACGTCCCGACGTAGAGCTGAAAGTTACCTAAATACAGACGCCGAGGGCCCGACGGACGTCCCGATGCCGAGGGCCCGACGGACGTGCGGACGCCGAGGGCCCGACGGACGTCCCGACGTAGAGCTGAAAGTTACCTAAATGCGGACGCCGATGGCCCGACGGGCGTCCGGACGCCGATGGCCCGACGGGCGTCCGGACGCCGAGAGCCCGACGGGCGTCCGGACGCCGAGAGCCCGACGGGCGTCCGGACGCCGAGAGCCCGACGGGCGTCCGGACGCCGAGAGCCCGACGGGCGTCCGGACGCCGAGAGCCCGACGGGCGTCCGGACGCCGAGAGCCCGACGGGCGTCCGGACGCCGAGAGCCCGACGGGCGTCCGGACGCCGAGAGCCCGACGGGCGTCCGGACGCCGAGAGCCCGACGGGCGTCCGGACGCCGAGAGCCCGACGGGCGTCCCGACGCCGAGAGCCCGACGGGCGTCCCGACGCCGAGAGCCCGACGGGCGTCCCGACGCCGAGAGCCCGACGGGCGTCCCGACGTAGAGCTGAATGTTACCTAAATACAGACGCCGATGGCCCGACGGACGTCCGGAACCCGAGACCCCGACGGACGTCCCGACGTAGAGCTGAATGTTACCTAAATACAGACGCCGATGGCCCGACGGACGTCCGGAACCCGAGACCCCGACGGACGTCCCGACGTAGAGCTGAATGTTACCTAAATACAGACGCCGATGGCCCGACGGACGTCCGGAACCCGAGACCCCGACGGACGTCCCGACGTAGAGCTGAATGTTACCTAAATACAGACGCCGATGGCCCGACGGACGTCCCGACGCCGAGAGCCCGACGGACGTCCCGACGCCGAGAGCCCGACGGACGTCCCGACGCCGAGAGCCCGACGGACGTCCCGACGCCGAGAGCCCGACGGACGTCCCGACGTAGAGCTGAATGTTACCTAAATACAGACGCCGAGAGCCCGACGGACGTCCCGACGCCGAGAGCCCGACGGACGTCCCGACGTAGAGCTGAATGTTACCTAAATACAGACGCCGATGGCCCGACGGACGTCCGGACGCCGAGACCCCGACGGACGTCCCGACGTAGAGCTGAATGTTACCTAAATACAGACGCCGATGGCCCGACGGACGTCGCGGCGCCGAGGGCCCGACGGACGTCGCGGCGCCGAGGGCCCGACGGACGTCGCGGCGCCGAGGGCCCGACGGACGTCGCGGCGCCGAGGGCCCGACGGACGTCGCGACGTAGAGCTGAAAGTTACCTAAATACAGACGCCGAGAGCCCGACGGACGTCCCGACGTAGAGCTGATAGTTACCTAAATACAGACGCCGAGAGCCCGACGGACGTCCCGACGCCGAGAGCCCGACGGACGTCCCGACGTAGAGCTGCAAGTTACCTGAATACAGACGCCGAGAGCCCGACGGACGTCCCGACGTAGAGCTGCAAGTTACCTGAATACAGACGCCGAGAGCCCGACGGACGTCCCGACGTAGAGCTGCAAGTTACCTGAATACAGACGCCGAGGGACCGACGGACGTCCCGACGTAGAGCTGAAAGTTACCTGAATACAGACGCCGAGGGCCCGACGGACGTCCCGACGCCGAGGGCCCGACGGACGTGCGGACGCCGAGGGCACGACGGAAGTGCGGACGCCGAGAGCACAACGGGCGTCCCGACGCCGAGCTGAAAGTTACCTAAATACGGACGCCGGGCGCCCGACGGGCGTCCCGACGCCGAGCTGAAAGTTACCTAAATACGGACGCCGGGCGCCCGACGGGCGTCCCGACGCCGAGCTGAAAGATACCTAAATACGGACGCCGGGCGCCCGACGGGCGTCCCGACGCCGAGCTGAAAGATACCTAAATACGGACGCCGGGCGCCCGACGGGCGTCCCGACGCCGAGCTGAAAGATACCTAAATACGGACGCCGGGCGCCCGACGGGCGTCCCGACGCCGAGCTGAAAGTTACCTAAATACGGACGCCGGGCGCCCGCCGGGCGTCCCGACGCCGAGCTGAAAATTACCTAAATACGGACGCCGGGCGCCCGACGGGCGTCCCGACGCCGAGAGCCAGACAGGCGTCCCGACGTAGAGCTTGAAGTTACCTAAATACGGACGCCGAGCGCCCGACGGGCGTCCCGACGCCGAGAGCCAGACAGGCGTCCCGACGTAGAGCTTGAAGTTACCTAAATACGGACGCCGAGCGCCCGACGGGCGTCCCGACGCCGAGAGCCAGACGGGCGTCCCGACGTCGAGCCGAAAGTTACCTAAATACGGACGCCGAGAGCCAGACGGGCGTCCCGACGTCGAGCCGAAAGTTACCTAAACACGGACGCCGAGAGCCAGACGGGCGTCCCGACGTCGAGCCGAAAGTTACCTAAACACGGACGCCGAGAGCCAGACGGGCGTCCCGACGTCAAGCCGAAAGTTACCTAAACACGGACGCCGAGAGCCCGACGGACGTCCCGACGCCGATGGCCCGACGGACGTCCGGACGCCGAGAGCCTGACCAACATCCGGACGCCGAGAGCCCGACCGACGTCCCACCTTAGAGCTGAAAGTTACCTAAATACAGACGCCAAGAGCCCGACGGACGTCCCGACGCCAAGAGCCCGACGGACGTCCCGACGCCAAGAGCCCGACGGACGTCCGGACGCCGAGAGCCTGACCAACATCCGGACGCCGAGAGCCCGACCGACGTCCCAACGGAGAGCTGAAAGTTACCTAAACACAGACGCCGAGAGCCCGACGGACGTCCCGACGCCAAGAGCCCGACGGACGTCCGGACGCCGAGAGCCTGACCAACATCCGGACGCCGAGAGCCCGACCGACGTCCCAACGGAGAGCTGAAAGTTACCTAAATACAGACGCCGAGAGCCCGACGGACGTCCCGACGTAGAGCTGAAAGTTACCCAAATACAGACGCCGAGAGCCCGACGGACGTCCCGACGTAGAGCTGAAAGTTACCCAAATACAGACGCCGAGAGCCCGACGGACGTCCCGACGTAGAGCTGAAAGTTACCCAAATACAGACGCCGAGAGCCCGACGGACGTCCCGACGTAGAGCTGAAAGTTACCCAAATACAGACGCCGAGAGCCCGACGGACGTCCCGACGTAGAGCTGAAAGTTACCCAAATACAGACGCCGAGAGCCCGACGGACGTCCCGACGTAGAGCTGAAAGTTACCCAAATACAGACGCCGAGAGCCCGACGGACGTCCCGACGTAGAGCTGAAAGTTACCCAAATACAGACGCCGAGAGCCCGACGGACGTCCCGACGTAGAGCTGAAAGTTACCCAAATACAGACGCCGAGAGCCCGACGGACGTCCCGACGTAGAGCTGAAAGTTACCCAAATACAGACGCCGAGAGCCCGACGGACGTCCCGACGTAGAGCTGAAAGTTACCCAAATACAGACGCCGAGAGCCCGACGGACGTCCCGACGTAGAGCTGAAAGTTACCCAAATACAGACGCCGAGAGCCCGACGGACGTCCCGACGTAGAGCTGAAAGTTACCCAAATACAGACGCCGAGAGCCCGACGGACGTCCCGACGTAGAGCTGAAAGTTACCCAAATACAGACGCCGAGAGCCCGACGGACGTCCCGACGTAGAGCTGAAAGTTACCCAAATACAGACGCCGAGAGCCCGACGGACGTCCCGACGTAGAGCTGAAAGTTACCCAAATACAGACGCCGAGAGCCCGACGGACGTCCCGACGTAGAGCTGAAAGTTACCCAAATACAGACGCCGAGAGCCCGACGGACGTCCCGAAGCCGAGAGCCCGACGGACGTCCCGACGTAGAGCTGAAAGTTACCTAAATACAGACGCCGAGAGCCCGACGGACGTCCCGACGCCGAGAGCCCGACAAACATCCGGACGCCGAGAGCCCGACGGACGTCCCGACAACGATGGCCCGACGGACGTCCCGACGCCGAGGGCCCGACGGACGTCCCGACGCCGAGGGCCCGACGGACGTCCCGACGTAGAGCTGAAAGTTACCTAAATACAGACGCCGAGGGCATGACGGGCGTCCGGACGCCGAGGGCCCGACGGGCGTCCGGACGCCGAGGGCCCGACGGGCGTCCGGACGCCGAGGGCCCGACGGGCGTCCCGACGCCGAGGGCTCGACGGGAGTCCGGACGTAGAGCTTGAATTTATCGAAAAACAGACGCCGAGAGCCAGACGGACGTCCCGACGCCGAGGGCCCGACGGACGTCCCGACGTAGAGCTTGAATTTATCTAAATACAGACGCCGAGAGCCCGACGGACGTCCCGACGCCGAGGGCCCGACGGACGTCCGGACTTAGAGCTGAAAGTTACCTAAATACAGACGCCGAGGGCCCGACGGACGTCGCGACGCCGAGGGCCCGACGGACGTCCCGATGTAGAACTGAAAGTTACCTAAATACAGACGCCGAGGGCCCGACGGACGTCCGGACGCCGAGGGCCCGACGGACTTTTCGACGTAGAGCTGAAAGTTACCTAAATACAGACGCCGAGGGCCCGACGGACGTCCGGACGCCGAGGGCCGACGGACTTTTCGACGTAGAGCTGAAAGTTACCTAAATACAGACGCCGAGGGCCCGACGGACGTCCGGACGCCGAGGGCCGACGGACTTTTCGACGTAGAGCTGAAAGTTACCTAAATACAGACGCCGAGGGCCCGACGGACGTCCGGACGCCGAGGGCCGACGGACTTTTCGACGTAGAGCTGAAAGTTACCTAAATACAGACGCCGAGGGCCCGACGGACGTCCGGACGCCGAGGGCCCGACGGACGTCCGGACGCCGAGGGCCCGACGGACGTCCGGACGCCGAGGGCCCGACGGACGTCCGGACGCCGAGGGCCCGACGGACGTCCGGACGCCGAATGCCCGACGGACGTCCGGACGCCGAATGCCCGACGGACGTCCGGACGCCGAGAGCCCGACGGACGTCCCGACGTAGAGCTGAAAGTTACCTAAATACAGACGCCGAGGGCCCGACGGACGTCCGGACGCCGAGGGCCCGACGGACGTCCGGACGCCGAATGCCCGACGGACGTCCGGACGTCGAGAGCCCGACGGACGTCCCGACGTAGAGCTGAAAGTTACCTAAATACAGACGCCGAGGGCCCGACGGACGTCCGGACGCCGAGGGCCCGACGGACGTCCGGACGCCGAGGGCCCGACGGACGTCCGGACGCCGAGGGCCCGACGGACGTCCGGACGCCGAGGGCCCGACGGACGTCCGGACGCCGAGGGCCCGACGGACGTCCCGACGTAGAGCTGAAAGTTACCTAAATACAGACGCCGAGGGCCCGACGGACGTGCGGACGCCGAGGGCCCGACGGACGTGCGGACGCCGAGGGCCCGACGGACGTGCCGACATAGAGCTGAAAGTTACATAAATACGGACGCCGAGGGCCCGACGGACGTGCCGACATAGAGCTGAAAGTTACATAAATACGGACGCCGATGGCCCGACGGACGTCCCGAAGCCGAGGGCCCGACGGACGTGCGGACGCCGATGGCCCGACGGACGTGCCGACATAGAGCTGAAAGTTACATAAATACGGACGCCGATGGCCCGACGGACGTCCCGAAGCCGAGGGCCCGACGGACGTGCGGACGCCGATGGCCCGACGGACGTCCCGACGTAGAGCTGAAAGTTACATAAATACAGACGCCGAGAGCTCGACGGACGTGCGGACGCCGAGAGCCCGACGGACGTCCCGACGTAGAGCTGAAAGTTACCTAAATACAGACGCCGATGGCCCGACGGACGTGCGGAAGACGATGGCCCGACGGACGTGCGGACGCCGATGGCCCGACGGACGTGCGGACGCCGAGACCTGAAAGTTACCTAAATACGGACGCAGAGAGCCCGACGGACGTCCGACGCAGAGAGCCTGACGGACGTCCGACGCAGAGAGCCCGACGGACGTCCCGACGCCGATGGCCCGACGGACGTCCGGACGCCGAGAGCCCGACGGACGTCCCGACGTAGAGCTGAAAGTTACCTAAATACAGACGCCGAGGGCCCGACGGACGTGCGGACGCCGATGGCCCGACGGACGTCCGGACGCCGAGAGCCCGACGGACGTCCCGACGTAGAGCTGAAAGTTACCTAAATACAGACGCCGAGGGCCCGACGGACGTGCGGACGCCGATGGCCCGACGGACGTGCGGACGCCGATGGCCCGACGGACGTCCCGACATAGAGCTGAAAGTTACCTAAATACAGACGCCGATGGCCCGACGGACGTCCCGACGCCGAGGGCCCGACGGACGTCCCGACGCCGAGGGCCCGACGGACGTCCGGACTTAGAGCTGAAAGTTACCTAAATACAGACGCCGATGGCCCGACGGACGTCCCGAAGCCGAGGGCCCGACGGACGTCCCGACGCCGAGGGCCCGACGGACGTCCGGACTTAGAGCTGAAAGTTACCTAAATACAGACGCCGAGAGCCCGACGGACGTCGCGACGCCGAGGGCCCGACGGACGTGTCGATGTAGAGCTGAAAGTTACCTAAATACAGACGCCGAGAGCCCGACGGACGTCGCGACGCCGAGGGCCCGACGGACGTGTCGATGTAGAGCTGAAAGTTACCTAAATACAGACGCCGAGAGCCCGACGGACGTCGCGACGCCGAGGGCCCGACGGACGTGTCGATGTAGAGCTGAAAGTTACCTAAATACAGACGCCGAGAGCCCGACGGACGTCGCGACGCCGAGGGCCCGACGGACGTGTCGATGTAGAGCTGAAAGTTACCTAAATACAGACGCCGAGAGCCCGACGGACGTCGCGACGCCGAGGGCCCGACGGACGTGTCGATGTAGAGCTGAAAGTTACCTAAATACAGACGCCGAGGGCCCGACGGACGTCGCGACGCCGAGGGCCCGACGGACGTGTCGATGTAGAGCTGAAAGTTACCTAAATACAGACGCCGAGGGCCCGACGGACGTCCCGACGCCGAAGGCCCGATGGACGTCCCGTGCCGAGGGCCCGACGGACGTCCCGACGCCGAGAGCTGAAAGTTACCTAAATACAGACGCCGAGAGCCCGACGGACGTCCCGATGCCGAGGGCCCGACGGACGTCCCGATGCCGAGGGCCCGACGCACGTCCGGACTTAGAGCTGAAAGTTACCTAAATACAGACGCCGAGAGCCCGACGGACGTCGCGACGCCGAGTGCCCGACGGACGTCCCGACGTAGAGCTGAAAGTTACCTAAATACAGACGCCGAGGGCCCGACGGACGTCCCGACGTAGAGCTGAAAGTTACCTAAATACAGACGCCGAGGGCCCGACGGACGTCGCGACGCCGAGGGCCCGACGGACGTCGCGACGCCGAGGGCCCGACGGACGTCGCGACGCCGAGGGCCCGACGGACGTCGCGACGCCGAGGGCCCGACGGACGTCCCGACGTAGAGCTGAAAGTTACCTAAATACAGACGCCGAGGGCCCGACGGACGTCCCGACGCCGAGGGCCCGACGGACGTCCCGACGCCGAGGGCCCGACGGACGTCCCGACGTAGAGCTGAAAGTTACCTAAATGCGGACGCCGATGGCCCGACGGACGTCCGGACGCCGAGAGCCCGACGGACGTCCGGACGCCGAGAGCCCGACGGACGTCCGGACGCCGAGAGCCCGACGGACGTCCGGACGCCGAGAGCCCGACGGACGTCCCGACGCCGAGAGCCCGACGGACGTCCGGACGCCGAGAGCCCGACGGACGTCCCGACGCCGAGAGCCCGACGGACGTCCCGACGCCGATGGCCCGACGGACGTCCCGACGCCGAGACCCCGACGGACGTCCGGACGCCGAGACCCCGACGGACGTCCGGACGCCGAGACCCCGACGGACGTCCCGACGCCGAGACGCCGACGGACGTCCCGACGTAGAGCTGAATGTTACCTAAATACAGACGCCGAGGGCCCGACGGACGTCCCGACGCCGAGGGCCCGACGGACGTCCCGACGCCGAGAGCCCGACGGACGTCCCGACGCCGAGAGCCCGACGGACGTCCCGACGCCGAGAGCCCGACGGACGTCCGGACGCCGAGACCCCGACGGACGTCCCGACGTAGAGCTGAATGTTACCTAAATACAGACGCCGATGGCCCGACGGACGTCCCGACGCCGAGGGCCCGACGGACGTCCCGACGCCGAGGGCCCGACGGACGTCCCGGCGCCGAGGGCCCGACGGACGTCGCGGCGCCGAGGGCCCGACGGACGTCCCGACGTAGAGCTGAATGTTACCTAAATACAGACGCCGATGGCCCGACGGACGTCCCGGCGCCGAGGGCCCGACGGACATCCCGGCGCCAAGGGCCCGACGGACGTCCCGACGCCGAGGGCCCGACGGACGTCCGGACGCCGAGGGCCCGACGGACGTCCCGACGCCGAGGGCCCGACGGACGTCCCGACGCCGAGGGCCCGACGGACGTCCCGTGCCGAGGGCCCGACGGACGTCCCGACGCCGAGAGCTGAAAGTTACCTAAATACAGACGCCGAGAGCCCGACGGACGTCCGTCGCCAAGGGCCCGACGGACGTCCCGATGCCGAGGGCCCGACGGACGTCCGGACTTAGAGCTGAAAGTTACCTAAATACAGACGCCGAGAGCCCGACGGACGTCGCGACGCCGAGGGCCCGACGGACGTCCCGACGTAGAGCTGAAAGTTACCTAAATACAGACGCCGAGGGCCCGACGGACGTGCGGACGCCGAGGGGCCGACGGACGTGCGGACGCCGAGGGCCCGACGGACGTCCCGACGTAGAGCTGAAAGTTACCTAAATGCGGACGCCGATGGCCCGACGGACGTCCGGACGCCGAGAGCCCGACGGACGTCCGGACGCCGAGAGCCCGACGGACGTCCGGACGCCGAGAGCCCGACGGACGTCCCGACGCCGATGGCCCGACGGACGTCCGGAACCCGAGACCCCGACGGACGTCCGGACGCCGAGACCCCGACGGACGTCCGGACGCCGAGACCCCGACGGACGTCCGGACGCCGAGACCCCGACGGACGTCCCGACGTAGAGCTGAATGTTACCTAAATACAGACGCCGATGGCCCGACGGACGTCCCGACGCCGAGAGCCCGACGGACGTCCCGACGCCGAGAGCCCGACGGACGTCCCGACGCCGAGAGCCCGAAGGACGTCCGGACGCCGAGACCCCGACGGACGTCCCGACGTAGAGCTGAATGTTACCTAAATACAGACGCCGATGGCCCGACGGACGTCCCGACGCCGAGAGCCCGACGGACGTCCCGACGCCGAGGGCCCGAAGGACGTCGCGGCGCCGAGGGCCCGACGGACGTCGCGGCGCCGAGGGCCCGACGGACGTCGCGACGTAGAGCTGAAAGTTACCTAAATACAGACGCCGAGAGCCCGACGGACTTCCGGACGCCGAGGGCCCGACGGACGTCCCGACGTAGAGCTGATAGTTACCTAAATACAGACGCCGAGGGCCCGACGGACGTCCCGACGTAGAGCTGATAGTTACCTAAATACAGACGCCGAGAGCCCGACGGACGTCCCGACGCCGAGAGCCCGACGGACGTCCCGACGTAGAGCTGCAAGTTACCTGAATACAGACGCCGAGGGCCCGACGGACGTCCCGACGCCGAGGGCCCGACGGACGTCCCGACGCCGAGGGCCCGACGGACGTCCCGACGTAGAGCTGAAAGTTACCTAAATACAGACGCCGAGGGCCCGACGGACGTCCCGACGTAGAGCTGAAAGTTACCTAAATACAGACGCCGAGGGCCCGACGGACGTCCCGACGCCGAGGGCCCGACGGACGTCCCGACATAGAGCTGAAAGTTACCTAAATACAGACGCCGAGGGCCCGACGGACGTGCGGACGCCGAGGGCCCGACGGACGTGCGGACGCCGAGGGCCCGACGGACGTGCGGACGCCGAGGGCCCGACGGACGTGCGGACGCCGAGAGCACAACGGGCGTCCCGACGCCGAGCTGAAAGTTACCTGAATACGGACGCCGGGCGCCCGACGGGCGTCCCGACGCCGAGCTGAAAGATACCTAAATACGGACGCCGGGCGCCCGACGGGCGTCCCGACGCCGAGCTGAAAGATACCTAAATACGGACGCCGGGCGCCCGACGGGCGTCCCGACGCCGAGCTGAAAGATACCTAAATACGGACGCCGGGCGCCCGACGGGCGTCCCGACGCCGAGCTGAAAGATACCTAAATACGGACGCCGGGCGCCCGACGGGCGTCCCGACGCCGAGCTGAAAGATACCTAAATACGGACGCCGGGCGCCCGCCGGGCGTCCCGACGCCGAGCTGAAAGTTACCTAAATACGGACGCCGGGCGCCCGCCGGGCGTCCCGACGCCGAGAGCCAGACAGGCGTCCCGACGTAGAGCTTGAAGTTACCTAAATACGGACGCCGAGCGCCCGACGGGCGTCCCGACGCCGAGAGCCAGACGGGCGTCCCGACGTCGAGCCGAAAGTTACCTAAATACGGACGCCGAGAGCCAGACGGGCGTCCCGACGTCGAGCCGAAAGTTACCTAAACACGGACGCCGAGAGCCAGACGGGCGTCCCGACGTCAAGCCGAAAGTTACCTAAACACGGACGCCGAGAGCCCGACGGACGTCCCGACGCCGATGGCCCGACGGACGTCCGGACGCCGAGAGCCTGACCAACATCCGGACGCCGAGAGCCCGACCGACGTCCCACCTTAGAGCTGAAAGTTACCTAAATACAGACGCCAAGAGCCCGACGGACGTCCCGACGCCAAGAGCCCGACGGACGTCCGGACGCCGAGAGCCTGACCAACATCCGGACGCCGAGAGCCTGACCGACGTCCCAACGGAGAGCTGAAAGTTACCTAAACACAGACGCCGAGAGCCCGACGGACGTCCCGACGCCAAGAGCCCGACGGACGTCCGGACGCCGAGAGCCTGACCAACATCCGGACGCCGAGAGCCCGACCGACGTCCCAACGGAGAGCTGAAAGTTACCTAAATACAGATGCCGAGAGCCCGACGGACGTCCCGACGTAGAGCTGAAAGTTACCCAAATACCGACGCCGAGAGCCCGACGGACGTCCCGACGTAGAGCTGAAAGTTACCCAAATACCGACGCCGAGAGCCCGACGGACGTCCCGACGTAGAGCTGAAAGTTACCCAAATACCGACGCCGAGAGCCCGACGGACGTCCCGACGTAGAGCTGAAAGTTACCCAAATACCGACGCCGAGAGCCCGACGGACGTCCCGACGTAGAGCTGAAAGTTACCCAAATACAGACGCCGAGAGCCCGACGGACGTCCCGAAGCCGAGAGCCCGACGGACGTCCCGAAGCCGAGAGCCCGACGGACGTCCCGACGACGATGGCCCGACGCACGTCCCGACGCCGAGGGCCCGACGGACGTCCCGACGTAGAGCTGAAAGTTACCTAAATACAGACGCCGAGAGCCCAACAGACGTCCCGACGCCGAGAGCCCGACAAACATCCGGACGCCGAGAGCCCGACGGACGTCCCGACAACAATGGCCCGACGGACGTCCCGACGCCGATGGCCCGACGGACGTCCCGACGCCGAGGGCCCGACGGACGTCCCGACGTAGAGCTGAAAGTTACCTAAATACAGACGCCGAGGGCCCGACGGACGTCCGGACGCCGAGGGCCCGACGGACGTCCGGACGCCGATGGCCCGACGGACGTCCCGACGCCGAGGGCCCGACGGACGTCCCGACGTAGAGCTGAAAGTTACCTAAATACAGACGCCGAGGGCCCGACGGACGTCCGGACGCCGATGGCCCGACGGACGTCCGGACGCCGAGGGCCCGACGGACGTCCCGACGACGAGGGCCCGACGGACGTCCGGACGCCGAGGGCCCGACGGACGTCCGGACGCCGAGGGCCCGACGGACGTCCCGACGACGAGGGCCCGACGGATGTCCCGACGACGAGGGCCCGACGGACGTCCGGACGCCGAGGGCCCGACGGACGTCCCGACGACGAGGGCCCGACGGACGTCCCGACGTAGAGCTGAAAGTTACCTAAATACAGACGCCGAGAGCCCGACGGACGTCCGGACGCCGAGAGCCCGACGGACGTCCGGACGCCGATGGCCCGACGGACGTCCCGACGCCGATGGCCCGACGGACGTCCCGACGCCGAGGGCCCGACGGACGTCCCGACGCCGAGGGCCCGACGGACGTCCCGACGCCGAGGGCCCGACGGACGTCCCGATGCCGAGTGCCCGACGGACGTCCCGACGTAGAGCTGAAAGTTACCTAAATACAGACGCCGAGAGCCCGACGGATATCCCGACGCCGAGAGCCCTACGGACGTCCCGACGTAGAGCTGAAAGTTACCTAAATACAGACGCCGAGAGTCCGACGGATGTCCCGACGCCGAGAGCCCGACTGACATCCCGACGTAGAGCTGAAAGTTACCTAAATACAGACGCCGAGAGCCCGACGGACGTCCGGACGCCGAGAGCCCGACGGACGTCCCGACAACGATGGCCCGACGGACGTCCCGACGCCGATGACCCGACGGACGTCCCGATGCCGAGTGCCCGACGGACGTCCCGACGCCGAGAGCCCGACGGACATCCCGACGCCAAGTGACCGACGGACGTCCCGACGTAGAGCTGAAAGTTACCTAAATACAGACGCCGAGAGCCCGACGGAATTCCGGACGCCGAGAGCCCGACGGACGTCCCGACTTAGACCTGAAAGTTACCTAAATACAGACGCCGAGAGCCCGACGGACTTCCGGACGCCGAGAGCCCGACGGACGTCCCGACTTAGAGCTGAAAGTTACCTAAATACAGACGCCGAGAGCCCGACGGACGTCCCGACGCCGATGGCCCGACGGACGTCCCGACGCCGATGGCCCGACGGACGTCCGGACGCCGAGGGCCCGACGGACGTCCCGACGCCGACGGCCCGACGGACGTCCCGACGCCGACGGCCCGACGGACGTCCCGACGTAGAGCTGAAAGTTACCTAAATACAGACGCCGAGAGCCCGATGGACGTCCCGACGCCGAGAGCCCGACGGACGTCCCGACGCCGATGGCCCGACGGACGTCCCGACGCCGATGGCCCGCCGGATGTCCGGACGCCGAGAGCCCGACAGACGTCCCGACGTAGAGCTGAAAGTTACATAAATACAGACGCCGAGAACCCGACGGACGTCCCGACGTAGAGCTGAAAGTTACCTAAATACAGACGCCGAGAGCCCGACAAACGTCCCGACGCCAAGAGCCCGACGGACGTCCCAACGCCGAGTGCCCGACGGACGTCCCGACGACGATGTCCCGACGGACGTCCCGACGCCGAGAGCCCGACGGACGTCCCGACGCCGAGTGCCCGACGGACGTCCCGACGCCGAGGGCCCGACGGACGTCCCGACGCCGAGGGCCCGACGGACGTCCCGACGCCTAGAGCCCGACGGACGTCACGACTCCGATGGCCTGACGGACGTCCGGACGTCGAGGGCCCGACGGACGTCCCGACGCCGATGGCCCGACGGACGTCCCGACGCCGATGGCCCGACGGACGTCCCGAAGCCGAGGGCCTGACGGACGTCCGGACTCCGATGGCCCGACGGACGTCCCGACATAGAGCTGAAAGTTACCTAAATACAGACGCCGAGAGCCCGACGGACGTCCGGACTCCGATGGCACGACGGACGTCCCGACATAGAGCTGAAAGTTACCTAAATACAGACGCCGAGAGCCCGACGGACGTCCGGACTCCGATGGCACGACGGACGTCCCGACATAGAGCTGAAAGTTACCTAAATACAGACGCCGAGAGCCCGACGGACGTCCGGACTCCGATGGCACGACGGACGTCCCGACATAGAGCTGAAAGTTACCTAAATACAGACGCCGAGAGCCCGACGGACGTCCGGACTCCGATGGCACGACGGACGTCCCGACATAGAGCTGAAAGTTACCTAAATACAGACGCCGAGAGCCCGACGGACGTCCGGACGCCGAGGGCCCGACGGACGTCCCGACACCTAGAGCCCGACGGACGTCACGACTCCGATGGCCTGACGGACGTCCGCACGTCGAGGGCCCAACGGACGTCCCGACGCCGATGGCCCGACGGACGTCCCGACGCCGATGGCCCGACGGACGTCCCGAAGCCGAGGGCCTGACGGACGTCCGGACTCCGATGGCCCGACGGACGTCCCGACATAGAGCTGAAAGTTACCTAAATACAGACGCCGAGAGCCCGACGGACGTTCGGACGCCGAGAGCCCGACGGACGTCCCGACATAGAGATGAAAGTTACCTAAATACAGACGCCGAGAGCCCGACGGACGTCCCGACGCCGATGGCCCGACGGACGTCCCGACGCCGATGGCCCGACGGACGTCCCGACGTAGAGCTGAAAGTTACCTAAATACAGACGCCGAGAACCCGACGGACGTCCCGACGTAGAGCTGAAAGTTACCTAAATACAGACGCCGAGAACCCGACGGACGTCCCGACGCCGAGAGCCCGACGGACGTCCCGACGCCGAGTGCCCGACGGACGTCCCGACGCCGAGTGCCCGACGGACGTCCCGACGACGATGTCCCGACGGACGTCCCGACGCCGAGAGCCCGACGGACGTCCCGACGCCGAGAGCCCGACGGACGTCCCGATGCCGAGTGCCCGACGGACGTCCCGACGCCGAGGGCCTGACGGACGTCCCGACGCCGATGATCCGACGGACGTCCCGACGCCGAGGGCCCGACGGACGTCCCGACACCTAGAGCCCGACGGACGTCACGACTCCGATGGCCTGACGGACGTCCGGACGTCGAGGGCCCGACGGACGTCCCGACGCCGATGGCCCGACGGACGTCCCGAAGCCGAGGGCCTGACGGACGTCCGGACTCCGATGGCCCGACGGACGTCCCGACATAGAGCTGAAAGTTACCTAAATACAGACGCCGAGAGCCCGACGGACGTCCGGACTCCGATGGCACGACGGACGTCCCGACATAGAGCTGAAAGTTACCTAAATACAGACGCCGAGAGCCCGACGGACGTCCGGACTCCGATGGCACGACGGACGTCCCGACATAGAGCTGAAAGTTACCTAAATACAGACGCTGAGAGCCCGACGGACGTCCGGACGCCGAGAGCCCGACGGACGTCTCGACGCCGAGGGCCCGACGGACGTCTCGACGCCGAGGGCCCGACGGACGTCCCGACACCTAGAGCCCGACGGACGTCACGACTCCGATGGCCTGACGGACGTCCGGACGTCGAGGGCCCGACGGACGTCCCGACGCCGATGGCCCGACGGACGTCCCGAAGCCGAGGGCCTGACGGACGTCCGGACTCCGATGGCCCGACGGACGTCCCGACATAGAGCTGAAAGTTACCTAAATACAGACGCCGAGAGCCCGACGGACGTCCGGACGCCGAGAGCCCGACGGACGTCCCGACATAGAGCTGAAAGTTACCTAAATACAGACGCCGAGAGCCCGACGGACGTCCGGACGCCGAGAGCCCGACGGACGTCCCGACATAGAGCTGAAAGTTACCTAAATACAGACGCCGAGAGCCCGACGGACGTCCGGACGCCGAGAGCCCGACGGACGTCTCGACGCCGAGAGCCCGACGGACCTCCCGACGTAGAGCTGAAAGTTACCTAAATACAGACACCGAGAGCCCGACGGACGTCCCGACGCCGAGAGCCCGACAGACGTCCCGACGGACGTCCGGACGCCGAGCTGAAAGTTACCTAAATACAGACGCCGAGAGCCCGACGGAAGTTCCGACGCCGAGGGCCCGACGGACATCCCGACGCCGAGGGCCCGACGGACATCCCGACGCCGAGGGCCCGACGGACGTCCCGACGCCGAGGGCCCGACGGACGTCCCGACGTAGAGTTGAAAGTTACCTAAATACAGACGCCGAGAGCCTGACGGACGTCCCAACGCCGAGAGCCCGACGGACGTCCCGACGCCGAGAGCCCGACGGACGTCCCGACGTAGAGCTGAAAGTTACCTAAATACAGACGCCGAGAGCCCGACGGACGTCCCGACGCCGACGGCCCGACGGACGTCCCGACGCCGAGAGCCCGACGGACGTCCGGACGCGGATGTCCCGACCGATGTCCCAACGCCGAGAACCCGACGGACGTCCCGATGACGATGGCCCGACGGACGTCCCGACGCCGAGGGCCCGACGGACGTCCCGACGCCGAGGGCCCGACGGACGTCCCGACGCCGAGGGCCCGACGGACGTCCCGACGTAGAGCTGAAAGTTACCTAAATACAGACGCCGAGGGCCCGACGGACGTCCGGACTCCGATGGCCCGACGGACGTCCCGACGCCGATGGCCCGACGGACGTCCCGACGCCGATGGCCCGACGGACGTCCCGACGCCGATGGCCCGACGGACGTCCCGACGCCGAGGGCCCGACGGACGTCCGGACGTCGAGGGCCCGACGGACGTCCCGACGCCGAGGGCCCGACGGACGTCCCGACGCCGAGGGCCCGACGGACGTCCCGACGCCGAGGGCCCGACGGACGTCCCGACGTAGAGCTGAAATTTACCTAAATACAGACGCCGAGAGCCCGACGGACGTCCCGACGCCGAGAGCCCGACGGACGTCCCGACGCCGATGGCCCGACGGACGTCCCGACGCCGATGGCCCGACGGACGTCCCGACGCCGATGGCCCGCCGGACGTCCCGACGCCGATGGCCCGCCGGACGTCCGGACGCCGAGAGCCCGACAGACGTCCCGACGTAGAGCTGAAAGTTACCTAAATACAGACGCCGAGAACCCGACGGACGTCCCGACGTAGAGCTGAAAGTTACCTAAATACAGACGCCGAGAGCCCGACAAACGTCCCGACGCCGAGAGCCCGACGGACGTCCCGACGCCGAGTGCCCGACGGACGTCCCGACGACGATGTCCCGACGGACGTCCCGACGCCGAGAGCCCGACGGACGTCCCGATGCCGAGTGCCCGACGGACGTCCCGACGACGATGTCCCGACGGACGTCCCGACGCCGAGAGCCCGACGGACGTCCCGATGCCGAGTGCCCGACGGACGTCCAGACGCCGAGGGCCTGACGGACGTCCCGACGCCGATGATCCGACGGACGTCCCGACGCCGAGGGCCCGACGGACGTCCCGACACCTAGAGCCCGACGGACGTCACGACTCCGATGGCCCGACGGACGTCCGGACGTCGAGGGCCCGACGGACGTCCCGACGCCGATGGCCCGACGGACGTCCCGAAGCCGAGGGCCTGACGGACGTCCGGACTCCGATGGCCCGACGGACGTCCCGACATAGAGCTGAAAGTTACCTAAATACAGACGCCGAGAGCCCGACGGACGTCCGGACTCCGATGGCACGACGGACGTCCCGACATAGAGCTGAAAGTTACCTAAATACAGACGCCGAGAGCCCGACGGACGTCCGGACTCCGATGGCACGACGGACGTCCCGACATAGAGCTGAAAGTTACCTAAATACAGACGCCGAGAGCCCGACGGACGTCCGGACGCCGAGGGCCCGACGGACGTCCCGACACCTAGAGCCCGACGGACGTCACGACTCCGATGGCCTGACGGACGTCCGGACGTCGAGGGCCCGACGGACGTCCCGACGCCGATGGCCCGACGGACGTCCCGAAGCCGAGGGCCTGACGGACGTCCGGACTCCGATGGCCCGACGGACGTCCCGACATAGAGCTGAAAGTTACCTAAATACAGACGCCGAGAGCCCGACGGACGTCCGGACGCCGAGAGCCCGACGGACGTCCGGACGCCGAGAGCCCGACGGACGTCCCGACATAGAGCTGAAAGTTACCTAAATACAGACGCCGAGAGCCCAACGGACGTCCCGACGCCGATGGCCCGCCGGACGTCCCGACGCCGATGGCCCGCCGGACGTCCCGACGCCGATGGCCCGCCGGACGTCCGGACGCCGAGAGCCCGACGGACGTCCCGACGTAGAGCTGAAAGTTACCTAAATACAGACGCCGAGAACCCGACGGACGTCCCGACGTAGAGCTGAAAGTTACCTAAATACAGACGCCGAGAACCCGACGGACGTCCCGACGCCGAGAGCCCGACGGACGTCCCGACGCCGAGTGCCCGACGGACGTCCCGACGACGATGTCCCGACGGACGTCCCGACGCCGAGAGCCCGACGGACGTCCCGATGCCGAGTGCCCGACGGACGTCCCGACGCCGAGGGCCCGACGGACGTCCCGACACCTAGAGCCCGACGGACGTCACGACTCCGATGGCCTGACGGACGTCCGGACTCCGATGGCCTGACGGACGTCCGGACGTCGAGGGCCCGACGGACGTCCCGACGCTGATGGCCCGACGGACGTCCCGAAGCCGAGGGCCTGACGGACGTCCGGACTCCGATGGCCCGACGGACGTCCCGACATAGAGCTGAAAGTTACCTAAATACAGACGCCGAGAGCCCGACGGACGTCCGGACTCCGATGGCCCGACGGACGTCCCGACATAGAGCTGAAAGTTACCTAAATACAGACGCCGAGAGCCCGACGGACGTCCGGACGCCGAGAGCCCGACGGACGTCCCGACATAGAGCTGAAAGTTACCTAAATACAGACGCCGAGAGCCCGACGGACGTCCGGACGCCGAGAGCCCGACGGACGTCTCGACGCCGAGAGCCCGACGGACCTCCCGACGTAGAGCTGAAAGTTGCCTAAATACAGACACCGAGAGCCCGACGGACGTCCCGACGCCGAGAGCCCGACAGACGTCCCGACGCCGATGGCCCGACGGACGTCCGGACGCCGAGCTGAAAGTTACCTAAATACAGACGCCGAGAGCCCGACGGAAGTTCCGACGCCGAGGGCCCGACGGACATCCCGACGCCGAGGGCCCGACGGACATCCCGACGCCGAGGGCCCGACGGACGTCCCGACGCCGAGGGCCCGACGGACGTCCCGACGTAGAGTTGAAAGTTACCTAAATACAGACGCCGAGAGCCCGACGGACGTCCCGACGCCGAGAGCCCGACGGACGTCCCGACGCCGAGAGCCCGACGGACGTCCCGACGTAGAGCTGAAAGTTACCTAAATACAGACGCTGAGAGCCCGACGGACGTCCCGACGCCGACGGCCCGACGGACGTCCCGACGCCGAGAGCCCGACGGACGTCCGGACGCGGATGTCTCGACCGATGTCCCAACGCCGAGAACCCGACGGACGTCCCGATGACGATGGCCCGACGGACGTCCCGACGCCGAGGGCCCGACGGACGTCCCGACGCCGAGGGCCCGACGGACGTCCCGACGTAGAGCTGAAAGTTACCTAAATACAGACGCCGAGGGCCCGACGGACGTCCGGACTCCAATGGCCCGACGGACGTCCCGACGCCGACGGCCCGACGGACGTCCCGACGCCGACGGCCCGACGGACGTCCCGACGCCGAGAGCACGACGGACGTCCCGACGCCGACGGCCCGACGGACGTCCCGACGCCGAGAGCACGACGGACGTCCCGACGCCGAGAGCACGAGGGACGTCCCGACGCCGACGGCCCGACGGACGTCCCGACGCCGAGAGCACGACGGACGTCCCGACGCCGACGGCCCGACGGACGTCCCGACGCCGAGAGCACGACGGACGTCCCGACGCCGAGAGCACGACGGACGTCCCGACGCCGAGAGCACGAGGGACGTCCCGACGCCGACGGCCCGACGGACGTCCCGACGCCGAGAGCCCGACGGACGTCCCGACGCCGAGAGCACGACGGACGTCCCGACGTAGAGCTGAAAGTTACCTAAATACAGACGCCGAGAGCCCGACGGACGTCCCAACGCCGAGAGCCCGACGGACGTCCCAACGCCGAGAGCCCGACGGACGTCCCGACGACGATGGCCCGACGGACGTCCCGACGCCGAGGGCCCGACGGACGTCCCGACGCCGAGGGCCCGACGGACGTCCCGACGCCGACAGCCCGACGGACGGCCCGACGTAGAGCTGAAAGTTACCTAAATACAGACGCCGAGAGCCCAACAGACGTCCCGACGCCGAGAGCCCGACGGACGTCCCGTCGCCGATGGCCCGACGGACGTCCCGACGCCGATAGCCCGACGGACGTCCCGACGCCGAGGGCCCGACGGACTTCCCGACGCCGATGGCCCGACGGACGTTAGGACGCCGAGAGCCCGACGGACGTCCCGACATAGCGCTGAAAGTTACCTAAATACAGATGCCGAGTGCCCAACAGACGTCCCGACGCCGAGAGCCCGACGGACGTCCCAACGCCGAGAGCCCGACAGACGTCCCGACGCCGATGGCCCGACGGATGTCCGGACGCCGAGAGCCCGACGGACGTCCCGACGCCGAGGGCCCGACGGACGTCCCGACGCCGAGAGCCCAACGGACGTCCGGACGCCGAGAGCCCAACGGACGTCCGGACGCCGAGAGCCCGACCGACGTCCGGACGCCGAGAGCCCGACGGACATACCAACGTAGAGCTGAAAGTTACCTAAATACAGACGCCGAGAGCCCGACGGACGTCCGGACACCGAGAGCCCGACGGACGTCCGGACACCGAGAGCCCGACGGACGTCCCGACGCCGAGGGCCCGACGGACTTCCCGACGCCGATGGCCCGACAGACGTCCGGACGCTGAGAGCCCGACGGACGTCCCAATATAGAGCTGAAAGTTACCTAAATACAGACGCCGAGAGCCCGACGGACGTCCCGACGCCGAGAGCCCGACGGACGTCCCGACGCCGAGAGCCCCACAGACGTCCCGACGCCGATGGCCCGACGGACGTCCGGACGCCGAGAGCCTGACGGACGTCCCGACGCCGAGGGCCCGACGGACGTCCCGACGACGATGGCCCGACGGACGTCCGGACGCCGAGAGCCTGACGGACGTGCCGACGCCGAGGGCCCGACGGACGTCCCGATGACGATGGCCCGACGGACGTCCGGACGCCGAGAGCCCGACGGACGTCCCGACGCCGAGAGCCCGACGGACGTCCCGACGCCGACAGCCCGACGGACGTCCCGACGTAGAGCTGAAAGTTACCCAAATACAGACGCTGAGAGCCCGACGGACGTCCCGACGCCGAGAGCCCGACGGACGTCCCGACGCCGAGAGCCCGACGGACGTCCCGACGCCGAGGGCCCGACGGACGTCCCGACGCCGAGAGCCCGACGGACGTCCCGACGCCGAGTGCCCGACGGACGTCCCGACGCCGAGGGCCCGACGGACGTCCCGACGCCGAGGGCCCGACGGACGTCCCGACGCCGAGGGCCCGACGGATGTCCCGACGTAGAGCTGAAAGTTACCTAAATACAGACGCCGAGAGCCCGACGGACGTCCCGACGCCGAGAGCCCGACGGACGTCCCGACGCCGAGGGCCCGACCGACGTCCGGACGCCGAGGGCCCGACCGACGTCCGGACGCCGAGAGCCCGACGGACGTCCGGACGCCGAGAGCCCGACGGACGTCCGGACGCCGAGGGCCCGACGGACGTCCCGACGCCGAGGGCCCGACGGACGTCCCGACGTAGAGCTGAAAGTTACCTAAATACAGACGCCAAGAGCCCGACGGACGTCCCAACGCCGAGAGCCCGACGGACGTCCCAACGCCGAGAGCCCGACGGACGTCCCGACGACGATGGCCCGACGGACGTCCGGACGCCGAGGGCCCGACGGACGTCCGGACGCCGAGGGCCCGACGGACGTCCGGACGCCGAGGGCCCGACGGACGTCCGGACGCCGAGGGCCCGACGGACGGCCCGACGCCGAGGGCCCGACGGACGGCCCGACGTAGAGCTGAAAGTTACCTAAATACAGACGCCGAGAGCCCGACGGACGTCCCGACGCCGAGAGCCCGACGGACGTCCCGACGCCGAGGGCCCGACGGACGTCCCGACGCCGAGGGCCCGACGGACGTCCCGACGCCGAGGGCCCGACGGACGTCCCGACGCCGAGGGCCCGACGGACGTCCCGACGTAGAGCTGTAAGTTACCTAAATACAGACGCCGAGGGCCCGACGGACGTCCGGACTCCAATGGCCCGACGGACGTCCCGACGCCGACGGCCCGACGGACGTCCCGACGCCGACGGCCCGACGGACGTCCCGACGCCGAGAGCACGACGGACGTCCCGACGCCGACGGCCCGACGGACGTCCCGACGCCGAGAGCACGACGGACGTCCCGACGCCGAGAGCACGACGGACGTCCCGACGCCGACGGCCCGACGGACGTCCCGACGCCGAGAGCACGACGGACGTCCCGACGCCGAGAGCACGACGGACGTCCCGACGCCGAGAGCACGAGGGACGTCCCGACGCCGACGGCCCGACGGACGTCCCGACGCCGAGAGCCCGACGGACGTCCCGACGCCGAGAGCACGACGGACGTCCCGACGTAGAGCTGAAAGTTACCTAAATACAGACGCCGAGAGCCCGACGGACGTCCCAACGCCGAGAGCCCGACGGACGTCCCAACGCCGAGAGCCCGACGGACGTCCCGACGACGATGGCCCGACGGACGTCCCGACGCCGAGGGCCCGACGGACGTCCCGACGCCGAGGGCCCGACGGACGTCCCGACGCCGAGGGCCCGACGGATGTCCCGATGTAGAGCTGAAAGTTACCTAAATACAGACGCCGAGAGCCCAACAGACGTCCCGACGCCGAGAGCCCGACGGACGTCCCGTCGCCGATGGCCCGACGGACGTCCCGACGCCGATAGCCCGACGGACGTCCCGACGCCGAGGGCCCGACGGACTTCCCGACGCCGATGGCCCGACGGACGTTAGGACGCCGAGAGCCCGACGGACGTTAGGACGCCGAGAGCCCGACGGACGTCCCGACATAGCGCTGAAAGTTACCTAAATACAGATGCCGAGTGCCCAACAGACGTCCCGACGCCGAGAGCCCGACGGACGTCCCAACGCCGAGAGCCCGACAGACGTCCCGACGCCGATGGCCCGACGGATGTCCGGACGCCGAGAGCCCGACGGACGTCCCGACGCCGAGGGCCCGACGGACGTCCCGACGCCGAGAGCCCAACGGACGTCCGGACGCCGAGAGCCCAACGGACGTCCGGACGCCGAGAGCCCGACCGACGTCCGGACGCCGAGAGCCCGACGGACATACCAACGTAGAGCTGAAAGTTACCTAAATACAGACGCCGAGAGCCCGACGGACGTCCGGACACCGAGAGCCCGACGGACGTCCGGACACCGAGAGCCCGACGGACGTCCCGACGCCGAGGGCCCGACGGACTTCCCGACGCCGATGGCCCGACAGACGTCCGGACGCTGAGAGCCCGACGGACGTCCCAACATAGAGCTGAAAGTTACCTAAATACAGATGCCGAGAGCCCAACAGACGTCCCGACGCCGAGAGCCCGACGGACGTCCCGACGCCGAGAGCCCGACGGACGTCCCGACGCCGAGAGCCCCACAGACGTCCCGACGCCGATGGCCCGACGGACGTCCGGACGCCGAGAGCCTGACGGACGTCCCGACGCCGAGGGCCCGACGGACGTCCCGACGACGATGGCCCGACGGACGTCCGGACGCCGAGAGCCTGACGGACGTGCCGACGCCGAGGGCCCGACGGACGTCCCGATGACGATGGCCCGACGGACGTCCGGACGCCGAGAGCCCGACCGACGTCCGTACGCCGAGAGCCCGACGGACATCCCAACGTAGAGCTGAAAGTTACCTAAATACGGACGCCGAGAGCCCGACGGACGTCCCGACGCCGACAGCCCGACGGACGTCCCGACGTAGAGCTGAAAGTTACCCAAATACAGACGCCGAGAGCCCGACGGACGTCCCGACGCCGAGAGCCCGACGGACGTCCCGACGCCGAGAGCCCGACGGACGTCCCGACGCCGAGGGCCCGACGGACGTCCCGACGCCGAGAGCCCGACGGACGTCCCGACGCCGAGTGCCCGACGGACGTCCCGACGCCGAGGGCCCGACGGACGTCCCGACGCCGAGGGCCCGACGGATGTCCCGACGTAGAGCTGAAAGTTACCTAAATACAGACGCCGAGAGCCCGACGGACGTCCCGACGCCGAGAGCCCGACGGACGTCCCGACGCCGAGGGCCCGACCGACGTCCGGACGCCGAGAGCCCGACGGACGTCCGGACGCCGAGGGCCCGACGGACGTCCGGACGCCGAGGGCCCGACGGACGTCCCGACGCCGAGGGCCCGACGGACGTCCCGACGTAGAGCTGAAAGTTACCTAAATACAGACGCCGAGAGCCCGACGGACGTCCCAACGCCGAGAGCCCGACGGACGTCCCGACGACGATGGCCCGACGGACGTCCGGACGCCGAGGGCCCGACGGACGTCCGGACGCCGAGGGCCCGACGGACGTCCGGACGCCGAGGGCCCGACGGACGGCCCGACGCCGAGGGCCCGACGGACGGCCCGACGTAGAGCTGAAAGTTACCTAAATACAGACGCCGAGAGCCCAACAGACGTCCCGACGCCGAGAGCCCGACGGACGTCCCGACGCCGAGGGCCCGACGGACGTCCCGACGCCGAGGGCCCGACGGACGTCCCGACGCCGAGGGCCCGACGGACGTACGGACGCCGAGAGCCCGACGGACGTCCCGACGTAGAGCTGAAAGTTACCTAAATACAGACGCCGAGGGCCCGACGGACGTCCCGACGCCGAGGGCCCGACGGACGTGCGGACGCCGAGGGCCCGACGGACGTGCGGACGCCGAGACCACGACGGACGTCCCGACGTAGAGCTGAAAGTAACCTAAATACAGACGCCGGGAGCCCGACGGACGTCCGGACGCCGAGAGCCCGACGGACGTGCGGACGCCGAGAGCCCGACGGATGTCCCGACTTAGAGCTGAAAGTTACCTAAATACAGACGCCGAGAGCCCGACGGACGTCCGGATTCCGATGGCCCGACGGACGTCCGGATTCCGATGGCCCGACGGACGTCCGGACGCCGAGAGCCTGACCAACATCCGGACGCCGAGAGCCCGACTGACGTCCCAACGTAGAGCTGAAAGTTACCTAAATACAGACGCCGAGAGCCCGACGGACGTCCCGACGCCAAGAGCCCGACGGACGTCCCGACGTAGAGCTGAAAGTTACCCAAATACAGACGCCGAGAGCCCGATGGACGTCCCGAATCCGAGAGCCCGACGGACGTCCCGACAACGATGGCCCGATGCACGTCCCGACGCCGAGGGCCCGACGGACGTCCCGACGTAGAGCTGAAAGTTACCTAAATACAGACGCCGAGAGCCCAACAGACGTCCCGACGCCGAGAGCCCGACGGACGTCCGGACGCCGAGAGCCCGACGGACGTCCGGACGCCGAGAGCCCGACGGACGTCCCGACGCTGATGGCCCAACGGACGTCCGGACGCCGAGACCCCGACGGACGTCCTCACGCCGAGACCCCGACGGACTTCCGGACGCCGAGACCCCGACGGACGTCCCGACGTAGAGCTGAATGTTACCTAAATATAGACGCCGATGGCCCGACGGACGTCCCGACGCCGAGAGCCCGACGGACGTCCCGACGCCGAGAGCCCGACGGACGTCCGGACGCCGAGAGCCCGACGGACGTCCCGACGCCGAGAGCCCGACGGTCGTCCCGACGCCGAGAGCCCGAAGGACGTCCGGACGCCGAGACCCCGACGGACGTCCCGACGTAGAGCTGAATGTTACCTAAATACAGACGCCGAGAGCCCGACGGACGTCCGGACGCCGAGGGCCCGACGGACGTCCCGACGTAGAGCTGATAGTTACCTAAATACAGACGCCGAGAGCCCGACGGACGTCCCGACGCCGAGAGCCCGACGGACGTCCCGACGTAGAGCTGATAGTTACCTAAATACAGACGCCGAGGGCCCGACGGACGTCCCGACGCCGAGGGCCCGACGGACGTCCCGACGCCGAGGGCCCGACGGACGTACGGACGCCGAGAGCCCGACGGACGTCCCGACGTAGAGCTGAAAGTTACCTAAATACAGACGCCGAGGGCCCGACGGACGTCCCGACGCCGAGGGCCCGACGGACGTGCGGACGTCGAGGGCCCGACGGACGTGCGGACGCCGAGACCACGACGGACGTCCCGACGTAGAGCTGAAAGTTACCTAAATACAGACGCCGGGAGCCCGACGGACGTCCGGACGCCGAGAGCCCGACGGACGTGCGGACGCCGAGAGCCCGACGGATGTCCCGACGTAGAGCTGAAAGTTACCTAAATACAGACGCCGAGAGCCCGACGGACGTCCGGATTCCGATGGCCCGACGGACGTCCGGACGCCGAGGGCCCGACGGACGTCCGGACGCCGAGGGCCCGACGGTCGTCCCGACGCCGAGGGCCCGACGGTCGTCCCGACGCCGAGGGCCCGACGGACGTCGCGGCGCCGAGGGCCCGACGGACGTCGCGACGCCGATGGACGGACGGACGTCCAGACGCCGAGACCCCGACGGACGTCGCGACGCCGATGGACGGACGGACGTCCGGACGCCGAGACCCGGACGGACGGACGTCCGGACGCCGAGACCCGGACGGACGTCCGGACGCCGAGACCCCGACGGACGTCCGGACGCCGAGACCCCGACGGTCGTCCGGACGCCGAGACCCCGACGGACGTCCGGACGCCGAGACCCCGACGGACGTCCGGACGCCGAGACCCCGACGGACGTCCGGACGCCGATGGTCCGACAGACGTGCGGACGCCGAGAGCTCGAGGGACGTCCCGACGTAGAGCTGAAAGTTACCTAAATACAGACGCCGAGAGCCCGACGGAAGTCCGGACGCCGAGAGCCCGACGGACGTCCCGACGCCGATGGCCCGACGGACGTCCCGACGCCGAGGGCCCGACGGACGTCCCGACGCCGAGGGCCCGACGGACGTCCCGACGCCGACATCCCGACGGACGTCCCGACGCCGAGAGCCCGACGGACGTCCCGACGCCGAGAGCCCGACGGACGTCCCGACATAGAGCTGAAAGTTACCTAAATACAGACGCTGACAGGCCGACGGACGTCCGGACGCCGATGGCCCGACGGACGTCCGGACGCCGATGGCCCGACGGACGTCCCGACGCCAATGGCCTGACGGACGTCCCGACGCCGATGGCCCGACGGACGTCCCGACGCCGAGAGCCCGACGGACGTCCGGACACCGAGGCCCCGACGGACGTCCCGACGCCGACAGCCCCACGGACGTCCCGACGTAGAGCTGAAAGTTACCTAAATACATACGCCGAGAGCCCGATGGACGTCCCGACGCCGAGAGCCCGACGGACGTCCCAACGCCGATGGCCCGACGGACGTCCCAACGCCGATGGCCCGACGGACGTCCCGACGCCGATGGCCCGACGGACATCCCGACGCCGAGAGCCCGACAGACGTCCTGACGTAGAGCTGAAAGTTACCTAACTACAGACGCCGAGAGCCCAACAGACGTCCCGACGCCGAGAGCCCGACGGACGTCCCGACGCCGATGGCCCGACGGACGTCCCGATGCCGAGAGCCCGACGGACGTCCCGACATAGAGCTGAAAGTTACCTAAATACAGACGCCGACAGGCCGACGGACGTCCCGACGCTGAGGGCCCGACGGACGTCCCTACGCCGAGGGCCCGACGGACGTCCCTACGCCGAGGGCCCGACGGACGTCCCGACGCCGAGGGCCCGACGGACGTCCCGACGCCGATGGCCCGACGGACGTCCGGACGCCGAGAGCCTGACCGACATCCGGACGCCGAGAGCCCGATCGACGTCCCAATGTAGAGCTGAAAGTTACCTAAACACAGACGCCGAGAGCCCGACGGACGTCCCGACGCCAAGAGCCCGACGGACGTCCGGACGCCGAGAGCCTGACCAACATCCGGACGCCGAGAGCCCGACGGACGTCCCAACGTAGAGCTGAAAGTTACCTAAATACAGACGCCGAGAGCCCGACGGACGTCCCGACGCCAAGAGCCCGACGGACGTCCCGACGTAGAGCTGAAAGTTACCCAAATACAGACGCCGAGAGCCCGATGGACGTCCCGAATCCGAGAGCCCGACGGACGTCCCGACAACGATGGCCCGATGCACGTCCCGACGCCGAGGGCCCGACGGACGTCCCGACGTAGAGCTGAAAGTTACCTAAATACAGACGCCGAGAGCCCGACGGACGTCCGGACGCCGAGAGCCCGACGGACGTCCGGACGCCGAGAGCCCGACGGACGTCCGGACGCCGAGACCCCGACGGACGTCCTCACGCCGAGACCCCGACGGACGTCCTCACGCCGAGACCCCGACGGACGTCCTCACGCCGAGACCCCGATGGACTTCCGGACGCCGAGACCCCGACGGACGTCCCGACGTAGAGCTGAATGTTACCTAAATACAGACGCCGATGGCCCGACGGACGTCCCGACGCCGAGAGCCCGACGGACGTCCCGACGCCGAGAGCCCGACGGACGTCCGGACGCCGAGAGCCCGACGGACGTCCCGACGCCGAGAGCCCGACGGACGTCCCGACGCCGAGAGCCCGAAGGACGTCCGGACGCTGAGACCCCGACGGACGTCCCGACGTAGAGCTGAATGTTACCTAAATACAGACGCCGATGGCCCGACGGACGTCCCGACGCCGAGGGCCCGAAGGACGTCCCGACGCCGAGGGCCCGAAGGACGTCCCGACGCCGAGGGCCCGACGGACGTCGCGGCGCCGAGGGCCCGACGGACGTCCCGACGCCGAGGGCCTGACGGACGTCCCGACGTAGAGCTGAAAGTTACCTAAATACAGACGCCGAGAGCCCGACGGACGTCCGGACGCCGAGGGCCCGACGGACGTCCCGACGTAGAGCTGATAGTTACCTAAATACAGACGCCGAGAGCCCGACGGACGTCCCGACGCCGAGATCCCGACGGACGTCCCGACGTAGAGCTGCAAGTTACCTAAATACAGACGCCGAGGGCCCGACGGACGTCCCGACGCCGATGGCCCGACGGACGTCCCGACGCCAGAAGCCCGACGGACGTTTCGACGCCGGAAGCCCGACGGACGTCCCGACGCCGAGGGCCCGACGGACGTCCCGACGCCGGAAGCCCGACGGACGTTTCGACGCCGGAAGCCCGACGGACGTCCCGACGCCGAGGGCCCGACGGACGTCCCGACGCCGGAAGCCCCACGGACGTCCGGACGCCGAGTGCCCGACGGACGTCCCGACGCCGAGAGCCCGACGGACGTCCCGACGCCGAGAGCCCGACGGACGTCCCGACGCCGATGGCCCGACGGACGTCCCGACGCCGATGGCCCGACGGACGTCCCGACGCCGAGAGCCCGACGGACGTCCTGACGTAGAGCTGAAAGTTACCTAAATACAGACGCCGAGAGCCCAACAGACGTCCCGACGCCGAGAGCCCGACGGACATCCCGTCGCCGATGGCCCGACGGACGTCCGGACGCCGAGAGCCCGAAGGACGTCCCGACGCCGAGGGCCCGATGGACGTCCCGACGCCGATGGCTCGACGGACGTCCCGACGCCGAGGGCCCGACGGACGTCCCGACGCCGAGATCCCGACGGACGTCCCGACGCCGAGATCCCGACGGACGTCCCGACGCCGAGGGCCCGACGGACGTCCCGACGCCGAGATCCCGACGGACGTCCCGACGCCGAGGGCCCGACGGACGTCCCGACGCCGAGATCCCGACGGACGTCCCGACGCCGAGAGCCCGACGGACGTCCCGACATAGAGCTGAAAGTTACCTAAATACAGACGCCGACAGGCCGACGGACGTCCGGACGCCGATGGCCCGACGGACGTCCCGACGCCGATGGCCCGACGGACGTCCCGACGCCGATGGCCCGACGGACGTCCCGACGCCGATGGCCCGACGGACGTCCCGACGCCGACAGCCCCACGGACGTCCCGACGTAGAGCTGAAAGTTACCTAAATACAGACGCCGAGAGCCCGATGGACGTCCCGACGCCGAGAGCCCGACGGACGTCCCAACGCCGATGGCCCGACGGACGTCCCGACGCCGATGGCCCGACGGACATCCCGACGCCGAGAGCCCGACGGACGTCCTGACGTAGAGCTGAAAGTTACCTAAATACAGACGCCGAGAGCCCAACAGACGTCCCGACGCCGAGAGCCCGACGGACGTCCCGACGCCGATGGCGCGACGGACGTCCCGATGCCGAGAGCCCGACGGACGTCCCGACATAGAGCTGAAAGTTACCTAAATACAGACGCCGACAGGCCGACGGACGTCCCGACGCTGAGGGCCCGACGGACGTCCCGACGCCGAGATCCCGACGGACGTCCCGACGCCGATGGCCCGACGGACGTCCCGACGCCGATGGCCCGCCGGACGTCCGGACGCCGAGAGCCCGACGGACGTCCTGACGTAGAGCTGAAAGTTACCTAAATACAGACGCCGAGAGCCCGACGGACGTCCTGACGTAGAGATGAAAGTTACCTAAATACAGACGCCGAGAACCCAACACACGTCCCGACGCCGAGAGCCCGACGGACGTCCCGTCGCCGATGGCCCGACGGACGTCCCGACGCCGAGAGCCCGACGGACGTCCCGACGCCGAGACCCCGACGGACGTCCCGACGCCGATGGTCCAACAGACGTCCCGACGTAGAGCTGAAAGTTACCTAAATACAGATGCCGAGAGCCCGACGGACGTCCCGACGCCGAGAGCCCGACGGACGTCCCGACGCCGAGAGCCCGACGGACGTCCCGACGCCGAGGGCCCGACGGACGTCCGGACGCCGAGAGCCCGACGGACGTCCCGACGCCGAGCGCCCGACGGACGTCCCGACGCCGATGGCCCGACGGACGTCCCGACGCCGATGGCCCGACGGACGTCCCGACGCCGATGGCCCGACGGACGTCCGGACGCCGAGGGCCCGACGGACGTCCCGAAGCCGACAGCCCCACGGACGTCCCGACGTAGAGCTGAAAGTTACCTAAATACAGACGCCGAGAGCCCGATGGACGTCCCGACGCCGAGAGCCCGACGGACGTCCCGACGCCGATGGCCCGACGGACGTCCCGACGCCGATGGCCCGACGGACATCCCGACGCCGAGAGCCCGACGGACGTCCTGACGTAGAGCTGAAAGTTACCTAAATACAGACGCCGAGAGCCCAACAGACGTCCCGACGCCGAGAGCCCGACGGACGTCCCGACGCCGATGGCGCGACGGACGTCCCGATGCCGAGAGCCCGACGGACGTCCCGACATAGAGCTGAAAGTTACCTAAATACAGACGCCGACAGGCCGACGGACGTCCCGACGCTGAGGGCCCGACGGACGTCCCGACGCCGAGATCCCGACGGACGTCCCGACGCCGAGATCCCGACGGACGTCCCGACGCCGATGGCCCGACGGACGTCCCGACGCCGATGGCCCGCCGGACGTCCGGACGCCGAGAGCCCGACGGACGTCCTGACGTATAGCTGAAAGTTACCTAAATACAGACGCCGAGAACCCAACACACGTCCCGACGCCGAGAGCCCGACGGACGTCCCGTCGCCGATGGCCCGACGGACGTCCCGACGCCGAGAGCCCGACGGACGTCCCGTCGCCGATGGCCCGACGGACGTCCCGACGCCGAGAGCCCGACGGACGTCCCGACGCCGAGAGCCCGACGGACGTCCCGACACCGAGACCCCGACGGACGTCCCGACACCGAGACCCCGACGGACGTCCCGACGTAGAGCTGAAAGTTACCTAAATACAGATGCCGAGAGCCCGACGGACGTCCCGACGCCGAGAGCCCGACGGACGTCCCGACGCCGAGAGCCCGACGGACGTCCCGACGCCGAGGGCCCGACGGACGTCCGGACGCCGAGAGCCCGACGGACGTCCCGACGCCGAGCGCCCGACGGACGTCCCGACGCCGAAGGCCCGACGGACGTCCCGACGCCGAGAGCCCGACGGACGTCCCGACGCCGAGGGCCCGACGGACGTCCCGACGCCGACGGCCCGACGGACGTCCGGACGCCGAGGGCCCGACGGACGTCCCGACGCCGAGGGCCCGACGGACGTCCCGACGCCGACGGCCCGACGGACGTCCGGACGCCGAGGGCCCGACGGACGTCCCGACGCCGATGGCCCGACGGACGTCCCGACGCCGACGGCCCGACGGACGTCCCGACGCCGAGAGCCCGACGGACGTCCCGACGCCGATGGCCCGACGGACGTCCCGACGCCGAGAGCCCGACGGACGTCCCTACGCCGAGGGCCCGACGGACGTCCCGATGACGATGGCCCGACGGACGTCCGGACGCCGAGAGCCCGACCGACGTCCGTACGCCGAGAGCCCGACGGACATCCCAACGTAGAGCTGAAAGTTACCTAAATACGGACGCCGAGAGCCCGACGGACGTCCCGACGCCGACAGCCCGACGGACGTCCCGACGTAGAGCTGAAAGTTACCCAAATACAGACGCCGAGAGCCCGACGGACGTCCCGACGCCGAGAGCCCGACGGACGTCCCGACGCCGAGAGCCCGACGGACGTCCCGACGCCGAGGGCCCGACGGACGTCCCGACGCCGAGAGCCCGACGGACGTCCCGACGCCGAGTGCCCGACGGACGTCCCGACGCCGAGGGCCCGACGGACGTCCCGACGCCGAGGGCCCGACGGATGTCCCGACGTAGAGCTGAAAGTTACCTAAATACAGACGCCGAGAGCCCGACGGACGTCCCGACGCCGAGAGCCCGACGGACGTCCCGACGCCGAGGGCCCGACCGACGTCCGGACGCCGAGAGCCCGACGGACGTCCGGACGCCGAGAGCCCGACGGACGTCCGGACGCCGAGAGCCCGACGGACGTCCGGACGCCGAGGGCCCGACGGACGTCCCGACGCCGAGGGCCCGACGGACGTCCCGACGTAGAGCTGAAAGTTACCTAAATACAGACGCCGAGAGCCCGACGGACGTCCCAACACCGAGAGCCCGACGGACGTCCCGACGACGATGGCCCGACGGACGTCCGGACGCCGAGGGCCCGACGGACGGCCCGACGCCGAGGGCCCGACGGACGGCCCGACGTAGAGCTGAAAGTTACCTAAATACAGACGCCGAGAGCCCAACAGACGTCCCGACGCCGAGAGCCCGACGGACGTCCCGACGCCGAGGGCCCGACGGACGTCCCGACGCCGAGGGCCCGACGGACGTCCCGACGCCGAGGGCCCGACGGACGTACGGACGCCGAGAGCCCGACGGACGTCCCGACGTAGAGCTGAAAGTTACCTAAATACAGACGCCGAGGGCCCGACGGACGTCCCGACGCCGAGGGCCCGACGGACGTGCGGACGCCGAGGGCCCGACGGACGTGCGGACGCCGAGACCACGACGGACGTCCCGACGTAGAGCTGAAAGTAACCTAAATACAGACGCCGGGAGCCCGACGGACGTCCGGACGCCGAGAGCCCGACGGACGTGCGGACGCCGAGAGCCCGACGGATGTCCCGACTTAGAGCTGAAAGTTACCTAAATACAGACGCCGAGAGCCCGACGGACGTCCGGATTCCGATGGCCCGACGGACGTCCGGATTCCGATGGCCCGACGGACGTCCGGACGCCGAGAGCCTGACCAACATCCGGACGCCGAGAGCCCGACTGACGTCCCAACGTAGAGCTGAAAGTTACCTAAATACAGACGCCGAGAGCCCGACGGACGTCCCGACGCCAAGAGCCCGACGGACGTCCCGACGTAGAGCTGAAAGTTACCCAAATACAGACGCCGAGAGCCCGATGGACGTCCCGAATCCGAGAGCCCGACGGACGTCCCGACAACGATGGCCCGATGCACGTCCCGACGCCGAGGGCCCGACGGACGTCCCGACGTAGAGCTGAAAGTTACCTAAATACAGACGCCGAGAGCCCAACAGACGTCCCGACGCCGAGAGCCCGACGGACGTCCGGACGCCGAGAGCCCGACGGACGTCCGGACGCCGAGAGCCCGACGGACGTCCGGACGCCGAGAGCCCGACGGACGTCCCGACGCTGATGGCCCAACGGACGTCCGGACGCCAAGACCCCGACGGACGTCCTCACGCCGAGACCCCGACGGACTTCCGGACGCCGAGACCCCGACGGACGTCCCGACGTAGAGCTGAATGTTACCTAAATACAGACGCCGATGGCCCGACGGACGTCCCGACGCCGAGAGCCCGACGGACGTCCCGACGCCGAGAGCCCGACGGACGTCCGGACGCCGAGAGCCCGACGGACGTCCCGACGCCGAGAGCCCGACGGTCGTCCCGACGCCGAGAGCCCGAAGGACGTCCGGACGCCGAGACCCCGACGGACGTCCCGACGTAGAGCTGAATGTTACCTAAATACAGACGCCGAGAGCCCGACGGACGTCCGGACGCCGAGGGCCCGACGGACGTCCCGACGTAGAGCTGATAGTTACCTAAATACAGACGCCGAGAGCCCGACGGACGTCCCGACGCCGAGAGCCCGACGGACGTCCCGACGTAGAGCTGATAGTTACCTAAATACAGACGCCGAGGGCCCGACGGACGTCCCGACGCCGAGGGCCCGACGGACGTCCCGACGCCGAGGGCCCGACGGACGTACGGACGCCGAGAGCCCGACGGACGTCCCGACGTAGAGCTGAAAGTTACCTAAATACAGACGCCGAGGGCCCGACGGACGTCCCGACGCCGAGGGCCCGACGGACGTGCGGACGTCGAGGGCCCGACGGACGTGCGGACGCCGAGACCACGACGGACGTCCCGACGTAGAGCTGAAAGTTACCTAAATACAGACGCCGGGAGCCCGACGGACGTCCGGACGCCGAGAGCCCGACGGACGTGCGGACGCCGAGAGCCCGACGGATGTCCCGACGTAGAGCTGAAAGTTACCTAAATACAGACGCCGAGAGCCCGACGGACGTCCGGATTCCGATGGCCCGACGGACGTCCGGACGCCGAGGGCCCGACGGACGTCCGGACGCCGAGGGCCCGACGGTCGTCCCGACGCCGAGGGCCCGACGGTCGTCCCGATGCCGAGGGCCCGACGGACGTCGCGGCGCCGAGACCCCACGGACGTCGCGACGCCGATGGACGGACGGACGTCCAGACGCCGAGACCCCGACGGACGTCGCGACGCCGATGGACGGACGGACGTCCGGACGCCGAGGGCCCGACGGACGTCCGGACGCCGAGAGCCCGACGGACGTCCCGACGCCGAGGGCCCGACGGACGTCCCGACGCCGATGGCCCGACGGACGTCCCGACGCCGAGAGCCCGACGGACGTCCCGACGCCGAGAGCCCGACGGACGTCCCGACGCCGATGGCCCGACGGACGTCCCGACGCCGAGAGCCCGACGGACGTCCCTACGCCGAGGGCCCGACGGACGTCCCGATGACGATGGCCCGACGGACGTCCGGACGCCGAGAGCCCGACCGACGTCCGTACGCCGAGAGCCCGACGGACATCCCAACGTAGAGCTGAAAGTTACCTAAATACGGACGCCGAGAGCCCGACGGACGTCCCGACGCCGACAGCCCGACGGACGTCCCGACGTAGAGCTGAAAGTTACCCAAATACAGACGCCGAGAGCCCGACGGACGTCCCGACGCCGAGAGCCCGACGGACGTCCCGACGCCGAGAGCCCGACGGACGTCCCGACGCCGAGGGCCCGACGGACGTCCCGACGCCGAGAGCCCGACGGACGTCCCGACGCCGAGTGCCCGACGGACGTCCCGACGCCGAGGGCCCGACGGACGTCCCGACGCCGAGGGCCCGACGGATGTCCCGACGTAGAGCTGAAAGTTACCTAAATACAGACGCCGAGAGCCCGACGGACGTCCCGACGCCGAGAGCCCGACCGACGTCCCGACGCCGAGGGCCCGACCGACGTCCGGACGCCGAGAGCCCGACGGACGTCCGGACGCCGAGAGCCCGACGGACGTCCGGACGCCGAGAGCCCGACGGACGTCCGGACGCCGAGGGCCCGACGGACGTCCCGACGCCGAGGGCCCGACGGACGTCCCGACGTAGAGCTGAAAGTTACCTAAATACAGACGCCGAGAGCCCAACAGACGTCCCGACGCCGAGAGCCCGACGGACGTCCGGACGCCGAGAGCCCGACGGACGTCCCGACAACGATGGCCCGACGGACGTCCCGACGCCAAGGGCCCGACGGACGTCCCGACGTAGAGCTGAAAGTTACCTAAATACAGACGCCGAGGGCCCGACGGACGTCCCGACGCCGAGGGCCCGACGGACGTCCCGACGCCGAGGGCCCGACGGACGTCCCGACGCCGATGGCCCGACGGACGTCCCGACGCCGAGAGCCCGACGGACGTCCCGACGTAGAGCTGAAAGTTACCTAAATACAGACGCCGAGAGCCCGACGGACGTCCCGACGCCGAGAGCCCGACGGACGTCCCGACGCCGAGGGCCCGACGGACGTCCCGACGCCGAGAGTCCGACAGACATCCGGACGCCTGAGGGCCTGACGGACGTCCCGACGTAGAGCTGAAAGTTACCTAAATACAGACGCCGAGAGCCAGACGGACGTCCCGACGCCGAGGGCCCGACGGACGTCCCGACGTAGAGCTGTAAGTTACCTAAATACAGACGCCGAGAGCCCGACGGATGTCCCGACGCCGAGGGCCCGACGGACGTCCCGACGTAGAGCTGTAAGTTACCTAAATACAGACGCCGAGAGCCCGACGGACGTCCCGACGCCGAGAGCCCGACGGACGTCCCGACGACGATGGCCCGACGGACGTCCCGACGCCGAGGGCCCGACGGACGTCCCGACGCCGAGGGCCCGACGGACGTCCGGACGCCGAGAGCCCGACGGACGTCCCGACGCCGATGGCCCTACGGACGTCCCGACGCCGAGGGCCCGACGGACGTCCCGACGCCGAGGGCCCGACGGACGTCCCGACGCCGAGGGCCCGACGGACGTCCCGACGCCGAGTTGAAAGTTGCCTAAATACAGACGCCGAGAGCCCGACGGATGTCCCAACGCCGAGAGCCCGACGGACGTCCCGACGACGATGGCCCGACGGACGTCCCGACGTAGAGCTGAAAGTTACCTAAATACAGACTCCGAGAGCCCGACGGACGTCCCGACGCCGAGAGCCCGACGGACGTCCGGACGACGATGGCCCGACTCACGTCCCGACGCCGAGAGCCCAACGGACGTCCCGACGTAAAGCCCAACACACGTCCCGACGTAGAGCCCAACTCACGTCCCGACGTAGAGCCCAACACACGTCCCGATATAGAGCCCATCACACGTCCCGACGTAGAGCCCATCACACGTCCCGACGTAGAGCCAAACACACGTCTCAACGGAGAGCCGAAAGCGAGCTCAAGACAGATGTCCCGACGCAGAGCCCAAAAGTCATCCCAACGTCGAGTCCAACAGACGTTCTGACGTAGAGCTGAAAGCAAGCTAAATCCAGATGTAGAGCGTAACAGACATCTCGACGTAGAGCCCAACAGATGTTCCGATGTAGAGCTGAAATTTAGCTAACTACAGACTTAGAGCCCAACACAAGTCCCGACGTAGAGCCGAACACACGTCCCGACGTAAAGCCAAAGAGACGTCTCGACGGAGAGCCAAAAGCGAGCTCAAGACAGACGTCCCGACGCAGAGACCAAAAGACATCCCAACCTAGAGCCCAACAGACGTCCCGACGTAGAGCCCAACAGATGTTCCGATGTAGAGCTGAAATTTAGCTAACTACAGACTTAGAGCCCAACACACGTCCCGACGTAAAGCCAAAGAGACGTCTCGACGGAGAGCCAAAAGCGAGCTCAAGACAGACGTCCCGACGCAGAGACCAAAAGACATCCCAACGTAGAGCCCAACAGACGTCCCGATGTAGAGCCGAACAGATGTCCCGAAGTAAAGCACAACAGATGTTCCGAAGTAGAGCCGAAAGCGAGCTCAAGCCAGACATCCCGACGTAGAGCCCAACACACGTCCCGACGTTGAGCCCAACAGTCGTCCCGATATAGATCCGAAAGCGAGCTCAAGACACACTTCCCAAACTAGAGCCCAAGACACGTCCCGACTTAGAGCCCTACAGACGTCCCAACGTTGAGACCATCAGACATCCCAACGTAGAACAGAAAGCGACCTCAAGCCAGACGTAGAGCCCAAGATACGTCCCGACTTAGAGCCCAAGATACGTCCCGACTTAGAGCCCAAGGTACGTCCCGACTTAGAGCCCAACATACGTCCCGACGTAGAGACGAAAGTGAGCTACAGCCAGACATAGAGCCCAAAAGACGTCCCGACGTAGAGCCCAACACACGTCCCGACGTAGAGCCGAAATTAACCTCAAGCCAGACATAGAAACCAACGTACGTCCCGACATACAGCCCAACAGACGTCCCGACGTAGAGCCCAACAGACGTCCCGACGTAGAGCCTAAAGCGAGCTCAAGCCAGACGTATAGCCCAACAGTCGTCCCGACGTAGATCCGAAAGCGAGCTCAAGACACACTATACAAACTAGAGCCCAAGACAAGTCCCGACTTAGAGCGCAACGGACGTCCCGACGTAGAGCCCAACAGATGTCTCAACATAGAGCCGAAAGCGTGCTCAAGCCAGGCTACTTAAAGTAGAACCCAAGACACGTCCCTACGTAGAGCCCAACAGACGTCCCGACGTTGAGACCAACAGACATCCCAAAGTAGAGCAGAAAGTGAGCTCAAGCCAGACGTAGAGCCCAAGAGACGTCCCGAATTAGAGCCCAACAGACGTCCCGCCGTAGAGCCCAACACATGTCCCATTGTAGAGCCCAACATACGTCCCGACGTAGAGCCCAACAGACGTTCCAACGTAGAGCCAAAAGTGAGCTACAGCCAGACTGTCCTGGGTTACAGTGTAAAATGTGCCAAAAGGAAAAAAAAAATATTCTATTACCATCTTCAGGAGCTGTTGAGACCAGGTGGGGCGGTGCTCCCTGCCTCCCCCCTCTGGACTATCTCCTGTTACTGGGCACAACAATGCCTTATCGCCTGACCCATCGATAACTCGCTCCTGGGCTATCTCCTGTTAATGGCCCATCAAGGAACTGCCTCACGACTCCCCATCCCATTGTGAGATGCTCCGCCCGGGGAGGGGGGGGAAGGAGCCAAGTAGTCCATGCCAAATAAAAACGGAGATTTTGAACACCCTAGCAGCCTTTCTTCCACTGGATTCCCAGAGGAGCTTTTCCCCCCACTGGAGTTCCAGAGGACAAGAGCTACCTACCTACCACTGGACCTTCAGAGGAAGACCAGACTCTTTTACCTGATTGCTGCTTCCACAGAACTACATCCATCACTTCAGGAGGACTGCAGCCAGCATCTTATCGGACTGCTACTGCCACCCTAACAGGGTGTCAGGTTGTATTCCTGACTCTGTCAGTGTAAACCAGCGGGTTGTTTGTTTTTCCCTGCCTTGTGTTATATATATATATATTAGTAAAGAACTGTTATTCCTATTCCCCATATCTTTGCCTGAAGGCCCATTAATTTCAAAATTATAATAATAATTTGGAGGGAAGGTGGTTGCACTTTCCATTTCAAGGGAGGCTCCTGCCTTCCTCCACAGACACCTGTCTTTTCAAACCAAGACACAGACATAGATCCCAAAAGACGTCCCGACGTAGAGCCCAACAGATGTCCTGACGTAGAGCCGAAATTAACCTCAAGCCAGACGTAGACACCAACGTACGTTCCGACGTAGCGCCCAACACAGGTCCCGTTGTTGAGCTCAGAAGACCTCCCGACGTAGAGCCAAAATTAACCTCAAGCAAGATGTAGACACCAACGTACTTTCCGACGTAGCACCCAACACATGTCCCGTTGTTGAGCTCAGAAGACGTCCCGACGTATAGCCGCAAATGAGCTAAAGCCAGACGTAGAGCCCAAGAGAGGTCCCGACGTAGAGCCCAACCTACGTTCCGACGTAGAGGTGAATGTGAGCTAACAACAGACTTAGAGCCCAACAGACGTCCTGACGTAGAGCCGAACAGATGTCCCGAAGTAAAGCACAACAGATGTTCCGAAGTAGAGCCGAAAGTGAGCTCAAGCCAGACATCCCGACGTAGAGCCCAACAGACATCCCGATGTAGAGCCCAACAGACGTCCCGACGTAGAGCCCAACAGATGTCCCGACGTAGAGCCCAACAGATGTTCCGATGTAGAGCTGAAAGTTAGCTAACTACTGACGTAGAGCCCAATACACATCCCGACGTAGAGATCAACAGATGTCCCGAGATAAAGCCCAACAGACGTCCCGACGTAGAACCGAAAGCAAGCTCAAGCCAGACATATCGAAGTAGAGACCAACAGATGTCCCGATGTAGAGCTCAGAAGACGTCCCGACGTATAGCAGCAAATGAGCTAAAGCCAGACGTAGAGCCCAAGAGACGTCCTGACGTAGAGCTCTAAAGAGGTCCTGACTTAGAGCCCAAGAGACGTCCGGACATAGAGCCCAACAGACGTCCCGACGTAAAGCCCAACAGACGTCCCGACGTAAAGCCCAACAGACGTCCCGACGTAGAGCCCAACACACGTCCCGTTGTAGAGCCGAACATACATCCCGACGTAGGGCCCAACAGACGTTCCAACGTAGAGACGAAAGTGAGCTACAGCCAGACGTAGAGCCCAAAAGACGTCCCAACGTAGAGCCCGAGAAACATCCCGACGTAGAGCCCAACAGGTGTTCGGACGTAGAGCCGAAATTAACCTCAAGCCAGACGTAGACACCAACGTACATTCCGACGTAGCGCCCAACACACGTCCCGTTGTAGAGCTCAGAAGACGTCCCGACATATAGCCGCAAATGAGCTAAAGCCAGACGTAGAGCCCAAGAAACGTCCCGACATTTTGCCCAACAGATGTTCCGACGTAGAGCCGAAAGTGAGCAAAAGCCAAACATAGAGCCCAAGAGAAGTCCAGACGTAGAGCGCAAGAGACGTCCCGACCTAGAGCCCAACAGATGTCCCGACGTAAAGCCCAACAGACGTCCCGACGTAGAGCCCAACACACGTCCCGTTGTAGAGCCCAAAAGACATCCCGACGTAGAGCCCGAGAAACGTCCCGACGTAGAGCCCAACAGGTGTTCGGACGTAGAGCCGAAATTAACCTCAAGCCAGACGTAGAAACCAACGTACGTCCTGACGTAGAGCCCAACAGACGTTCCGACGTAGAGCCCAACAGATGTCCCGATGTAGAGCCGAAAGCGAGCTCAAGCCAGACGTACATCCCAAGAGACGTCCCGACTTAGAGCTCTAAAGACGTCCTGACAGAGCCCAACAGACGTCCCGACGTAGAGCCGAAAGCGAGCTCAAGCCAGACATATCGAAGTAGAGACCAACAGACGTCCCGACGTAGAGACCAACAGATGTTTCGACGTAGAGCAGAAAGTGAGCTACAGCCAGACGTTGCGCCCAACACACGTCCCGACGTATAGCCTGAGAGACATTCCGACGTAGAGATGAAATTAACCTCAAGCCAGACGTAGAAACCAACGTACGTTCTGACGTAGCGCCCAACACACGTCCTATTGTTGAGCTCAGAAGACGTCCTGACGTATAGCCGCAAATGAGCTAAAGCCAGACGTAGAGCCCAAGAGACATCCCGACGTAGAGCCCAACAGATGTTCCGACGTAGAGCTGAAAGTGAGTAAAAGCCAAACGTAGAGCCCGAGAGACGTCCCGAAGTAGAGCTCAACAGACGTCCCGACGCAGAGCCCAACAGACGTTCCGACGTAGAGCCGAAAGTGAGCTACAGCCAGACGTAGAGCCCAAAAGACGTCCCGACGTAGAGCCCGAGAGACGTCCCGACGTAGAGCCGAAATTAACCTCAAGCCAGACGTAGACACCAACGTACATTCCAACGTAGCGCCCAACACACGTCCCGTTGTAGAGCTCAGAAGACGTCCTGACGTATAGCCGCAAATGAGCTAAAACCAGACGTAGAGACCAAGAGACGTCCCGTCATAAAGCCCAACAGATGTTCCGACGTCTCTACAGCTTGCAACAGTCTGGCCATTGTTTTTTGGAAAGTTTCTGGATATAATGCAGGTCAGTTCTTGGAATGTAAAACCTAAAAATGGGAATAGTATTGTATTTGGCTGCAGAAGCAAGAAGGGGAGAAGACAGGTCCATGAGGGTGAGAAAAATTCTTGCCCCTTTTACCTGCAAAATGACACAGGTATGAAAAGACTTCTTGTTCAAGGCTTCCCAAGAGTTTGCTAAGGTGTGAGGGGGAGAGTTTGAAGTGGGAGAAGGAAGAAACAGAAGAATTTGGGAATGGAAGCTAGGAGGAGAGAGGGTAAGAGGCTTGAAAGTGGAACTGAGAGGAAAAGATGGGCTGTCTGCAACAGGAGGGAGATGAGAAAGAAAAGGAGACCTGTGAGGAAGGATGGAATTACTAAATGGACAGTCACAGAAAAATGAGAAGTGAACAAATATGAAATATAAATATTCTCCCATAGGTTGGAGAAGTAAACACCTTTTAAAAATATGGCTGGAGAGGTGGATGAACTCTAGGTTGTAAAAAAGAAATGTAATGGTCATTAGAAAAATAAAAAAGAGAGAGAAAACAGCACCTGAAAAGCTGAAGGAGGAAATACAGCAGGTAAATGAGGAAATGGAAAAGCCTAGGAAGGACTGAAGCAGAACAAAGAACAAAGCACACTCGGGATAATGGTTTAATGTAGGGTGAAACCAATGCCCAAAATATGTACAAAGTCACAGCAGTTTGGTTGTCAATTTTCCTATTCTCACACCACGCTCATGCAGTCTTCTGAGACAAATCCTCACCCCAAATGCACACAGCTGGTCCTCAGCAACACACAGCTCTGTCCACACTCCAGCACAGGTACCCTTAAAACCATCCCCCTTCTCCCTCACACACCTCTCGCTGATGCTGCTCCCAAGGCCTAACTCTGGCTAATGGCCACGTCCTCCGTTCCCCTTCAGGGAGGGGCGTTGCTCCCAGCCGTGTCCCAGCTTCAATCTCCACAGCAGCAGCACATCATTTCTTTCTAAATGTGCGACGAAGTGTTCCGGAAGGGGCTCAGGACAGCGCGGAAGGCCAACAGACCGGCTCCCACGGGAACGCAGACCGGCTGCGGCGGGAAGGGCAGCGCCGCCTCCGGCAGCCTCCTGCCGCGGCACCGGCGGCGGGCAGCACGCCCGCGCAGCCACGGCGCTTCCTTCCAGCCGTTCCCGGTTAAGATCTGCCTGGAAACAAAAACGTATTCTTTGTACATTAATTGAGATAGTTCCCACAGCTTCGGGCAGTAATTTTTGATCGATTTATTGCAGAAATGCGTAAAGATAGCGAAAGCAAATGAAAGGTGTGTTAAGTACACCTAGCTATCCAAAATGTCAGCCATAAAATATCCTTGGCAGTATGCTCCACCTTTGTGGCTTTCCTGGGACAAAAGAGATTAGGAGCCAGGCAGAAGAAATGAGGGAGACAAAAAGAGTAGCACGCCAGATGGTACAGTTGTGCCCCCTCCTACCAGTTTAGATCAGAGCAGGGTTGCTCAGAGTTCCCAACAAGCTTCAAAGAGCTATCAACGTGATAAAGCAGCAAGTAGCATTGGTCAAAAGAACTTCAGCTGATCCAAGACAAAAAAGTGGGAAGCAACTGCAATTGCTGCAAATACAGCACAGTGAAAGTTAGAAAGCTGTTAATGATGATCTTTAATTTCAAACGGTACCTAAATTCTGTCAGTGATCATTAAAACTGGTAACTACAGTGCCTGTCATGCCAGCTGCTGTGCAAAAAGAAATCTGCATGTACTCCAGAGGAGCAAAAAAGGGGTTGCAGATGAAGAAACACCGTCTTAAAGAAAAATGCAGCTATTTCAGAGTTAGACAAAGAAAAATACAAGCTTCAGAAAACAGGGTTGACATTACTGATGCCATTAGCCTCAGAGAAGGACCTAGAGACTCAAGAAGCAGCAAAGAATGGGGCGCAAGGCAAGCAAGGAAAGTGAATGATTCATGCTAACTGACGCAGGAGGATGGAAAGCTGTGATCACAGACACTCAGCATGCTCCCAATTCATGAGGCAAAGCAAAACTATGACTAGGCTGAACACTGATTAGTATCAATTACAGAGACCACTACTGGGGCAGACCCGTAAATCCATTTATATGGTACTGCACACATGAAGTCTGCAACTATTTGTACAAGAGAGCAATGCTCCTGTGGGCTGACCCTTGATTTCTACATTCTGGCCCCCTTTGGACCAGATGTACTTTTTTTTTTTTTTTCCCCTCTAATGAGTACTTTTTAACAGCTTCTTAACATAACATGCTAAAAAGAGCTAGTTGAAAGCAGTAATTTTTGTCACATGAACAGCTGGAGCAGGAACTGGAGCCATTTCCATAACAACTGAAAGTTTTCCAATGACTTAGGTAGATCTGAACTCAAAAACTAGTTTGAACTTTGTTTACTTTGACCAGTGCAAGTCACAGAATAAGTTATCAGGCTGCATATTAGTCATGTTCCACAACATTTTATTATCTGTACTCTCAGTAACATTCCAAGGCTTTTAGAAATCTGACCAAATTAAAGAGCGATGACAAAATGGTTTCTAATAAACTGAAATGCTGAGATAGCTGAATGGTGGTTGAGAACAATTAATGTGTTAGGTTTCTGAAAATGTGCTCAGTCACGTAATAGAGAGCATCTGCCATTCGTTTGTGGCCAGCCCAACCCTAATCCATGACACTTTGAAAGGTGAGGAATCCCTGAATGACGGTCCTCCAAGACATTGTTGTGAGACCCATGGGACTCCATGCAGTTTCATTCTGAAAACCCAGTATCTGGTGCTGTCCTGACCCAACTTGTGAGCAACACCATCATAAAGTATTTAATTTGTAGTTACCCACCCTGAATCTGTTCCTCATGGTTAACTTACCATAAAAAGGTTATTTCCTTTTAATCTGTTAATACGAAACTTACAACTGATCCTTCAATATGAACTATATGACATAAGAAATTTTTATTTTTACCTTAGATGGTTTTCAGGGGTTAAATCATTGTAGACTTCCGAGGCTGACAACAGTGTGCTATTCTTCAAATAACACAGGTAAAACCAACTTAGCAGTGAGGACAGGTTGGAAAAGAATGAAAACGAATAGGTTTGTTAATTCCTGAGAACCTCTAGCGGTTTATAAGGGAGAAAACGACCCCGCGGCAGATGGGGCTCCGCCGCGCGCCGCGCCGGCCCAGGTCCCTCGCGGGCAGCACAACGCCTGCAACAGCCCACCCAGCTCCCGCCCCCTGCCCCCTCAGCTCCCTCCTCCGCCCCCGGCCCCCCCCTGCCCGCAGCCAACCGCTGTCCCCGCAGCCGCGCTTCCCGCCAACGGCCACAGGCCGGCGCACGCGGCGGGGGCGGGCCCGCGGGCAGGGCCGAGCGCGGCGCTGGGAGACGCTTCGCGCTGCGACCTGCGCGCGGGCAGCGGGCACAGGGGCGGGAAAGCGACCCCTCCTCGGCGGGAAGTGCTGGTGAGCGACCGCCAGCCTCGGCGCTGCCGAAATACGGCTAACCTCCCACAGCCCGTACTGGCGCTTTTACAAAGGATTTTTGCAAAGGAGCAGGTCTTCACCTTGGCAATTTGTGTCTGGATATAGAAACCAGGTTCGTTATTTATAAAGTGGCCCAAGTCTTCAGTGTGGAAAAATAGGTTTTCTGTGGACAAGTCTAAATAACCAGCATTCACGAGACTAGATCTAAATTAAATATGTTGCCGTGTTCCTTATTAGATGCCTTCAAAATAACACAGATAGTCTCAGTCTTCAGAGGATTAGACTGTCACCCAAACTGCTGTGGCAGCATCCAAGTGGGGAAAGTCTCTAGGCTGAGCTGATGCTGCAGCATCAACTGCTTGCTTTCAATGTTGCTGAAATTGCAAAGCAGGCTAACGTAAGAGGTCTGAATTCTGGTGTTCCACTAGTGCCCAGAATACTCCCCTCTGAGGACAGGCTGAGAGGGTTGGGGTTGTTCAGCCTGGAGAAGGCGCCGGGGTAGACCTTATAGCGGCCTCCCAGTGCTTAAAGGGGGCCTGCAGGAAAGGTGGGGAGGGACTCTTGATCGGGGAGGGTGGTGATAGGACAAGGGGTAAGGGTTGCAAACTGAAAGAGGGTAGGTTTAGACTAGATAGTGGGAAGAAAATTTAGGGTGAGGGTGGTGAGACACTGGCACAGGCTGCCCGGAGAGGTGGTTGATGCCCCAGTCCTGGGAACATTCAAGGCCAAGGCAGACGGGGCTCTGAGCAGCCTGATCCAGCTAAAGATGTCCCTGCTCCTGGTGGGGGTTGTTGGGCTAGATGGTCTTTAAAGGTCCCTTCCAGCCCAAACTCTTCTGATTCTGCATTACTAACTCCACTGAGGCTTTATCTAGACATAGAGCTATTTTAGCATAACCAAAAGTGCCTTTTAGGCGCACCTTACCTAAAGCAATGCCAATTTTTGTTCTAGACACTTTAAAACTATCTGTGTAAGCCAGGCCAGGTTTAAGTTAGTGACACATGTTGAACCATGTAGGCTGATTTTATACCTAATGACGTGTATCCAAGAGTTTGCACTGGTTTGAGCATATGTTTAGATTAAACGCTTTATTGGAAATGTCACACAAAGGGAGAAGCGATGAAAGTCATCCACCCAATTACTGTACTTTCAAGGAGGAGGACTTCCCTGCTGTGGGAAGCTATATGCAAACATAATTTTAAAAACTAGGTGATGTCTCTGCTGAGATTATTTGGAAAATCTTGCACAGAACAAATTAATCTAGCCTTTACAAGTAGGATCAAGTTGCCAGTAAACCACCTTTGACAGCACTGAATTTTAGACACAGTGCAGAAACATTGGAAAAGCTGGCAACAGTCCATCTGTGTAAAATACACACTATGGCAACTTAATATATTGTTCTCACTCATGCTAACACATTTTCTATCATATATACACAAACTCTGAGCTTTTTTTAAATTAAAAATACTAAAAAAACCAGCAGGGGGCATAGATTACATACTTTAATTTAATCATACAATCTAATAGTCAAGGTTATTCATATTCTCTTAATGCACAAAGCTGTAGTTTGTTTTTTTTTTCTAAAATTGTGTCATAGCACCATCTCCCTCATCTACTTACACGCAAACCACCAGAAGCTGAAATCAGCTTACAGTCTTCCATTCCCCTGCAATCAGTTTGCTGGCAAGTACCAGTTATCTTTACCTTCACCTCTCTGAAGTGGGAAGACTTTAGAAAACCTGTACAAATAGCTTCTGGGTAGCTGTGAAAACAAGCTAAATTAGAAAAGATGTAAACCCCCCTCTGGTGACTTGGCAGTAATCTTGCAGTCTACAACTTCTTTTACATAATTATTTGCTACTAGGCCTAAACTGGCCAAGCACTTACCTCTGTCTTTAGCACTCACATCACACAGGAATATCATCCATGACCTGGGACTGTGAAGGAATGTGAATATAAAGCCATATTGTCCCTCTTCTTGTAGTTAGGATGGAACTTCGCTCTGCTAGTCAATGAGAGGTATTCTGCTCTGAGAATGTAAATATGTGTATCGTGTGTGCCAGTTGTGGACAGATTTCTCATCATGCTTACTCTAATCGCTTCTCCAAAACACAAGTACAGTGTGTTTATCCTTACAGAGCATTTGGTAGAGCAACAGGCACGCATTTACTACTCAGAATTATGGTCATCCAAGACAAAGTCAAAAACTGAATACAATGGCAGTCATATGACAAATATGAACAATCCACCCAACCTCTGTCCACTTGCATTAAAGCTGTGAGATTAGCAATATCAAGGATCCTGCTAGTTTGACCAAGTATCTTTTGGCTACTTCTATTAAGATGTATATTTAAAAGTCTTTCAAACTGTTTCCATAGTGTCAGAGCAACAGCCTAGCTACACTTCAAACAGAACTTCATGATCCAGACCTTCAGCAGTTAACTTATACTTCACCTTTGTACACTTTCGGTGTTCGTTCATTTGTTTTTCTGAGACTGCTAACAAAGTGGTTGCTTCATTCATGGTTTCTTAAGTAAACTTCACTAGAAAGGGTGGCTGAACTAAAATCCTATTCCAAATGCCACTGAACATCTATAGGTTTTAAAACTGAATTCAGAGCACACAGCATCACGACTAGAACAAAAATCTTCTAAGCAAAAGCTCTGGGTTCTTTTCACTGATTTTACTTTGTTATTTGTCACTTCACTCTAAGGAGAAGCAGTAAATCTGAAGAGCATTTGACATATTTTATTATAAATGGTCATGAATACAGAACCAAAGTAATCTTTATAAATAGCTACAAAAAGCACAAATGCAGGTGTCCTGGGTTACAGTGTAAAATGTGCCAAAAGGAAAAATATTCTATTACCATCTTCAGGAGCTGTTGAGACCAGGTGGGGCGGTGCTCCCTGCCTCCCCCCTCTGGACTATCCCCTGTCAATGGGCACAACAATGCCTTATCGCCTGACCCATCGGTAACTCCCTCCTGGGCTATCTCCTGTTAATGGCCCATCAAGGAACTGCCTCACGACTCCCCATCCTATTGTGAGATGCTCCGCCCGGGGAGGGGGGGGAAGGAGCCAAGTAGTCCATGCCAAATAAAAACGGAGATTTTGAACACCCTAGCAGCCTTTTCTTCCACTGGATTCCCAGAGGAGCTTTTTCCCCCACTGGAGTTCCAGAGGACAAGAGCTACCTGCCGACCACTGGACCTTCGGAGGAAGACCAGACTCTTTTACCTGATTGCTGCTTCCACAGAACTATATCCATCACTTCAGGAGGACTGCAGCCAGCATCTTATCGGACTGCTACTGCCACCCTAACAGGGTGTCAGGTTGTATTCCTGACTCTGTCAGTGTAAACCAGTGGGTTGTTTGTTTTTCCCTGCCTTGTGTTATATATATATATATTAGTAAAGAACTGTTATTCCTATTCCCCATATCTTTGCCTGAAGGCCCGTTAATTTCAAAATTATAATAGTTTGGAGGGAAGGGGGTTGCACTCTCCATTTCAAGGGAGGCTCCTGCCTTCCTCCACAGACACCTGTCTTTTCAAACCAAGACAGCAGGTTAAAAAACATTCTCTAGAGTGAGCAGAGGGCTTGTGGCGCCTTTTTTTTTTTTTTTTTTTTTTTTTACTTTCTATGAGCCTGTTCTTAGGAAAGAAATAATTTTAATAGGCTTTTTTTTTTTTTTTCAAGTATGCTTTTTTAGTGGTTTTGTATTTAACCTTCAATGTGAAAACAAAGCTCTGTTGATTTATCCAAGAGAAAACCAGAAAGGGTGACACATGACATTTTTGTCCAGTAAATCTGGAATAATCCCACTGTACTGTGGGTTTAATGCTAATTTAACTGAAAACAGAAGCTAGTCCAAAGCATTTCAAAACCCCATCTTCCATACTTTTTTTAGCATATTGCCTGTCCACCTCAGTGCCAGCATGAGGACCCAGCAAATCATAAAGGCTTCATTCCTGTCCACACTGGAGAGTTGCTGTCACCCAGAGTCTGGATGAAAGCATGCTACAGTCTTGCTTCTATGCAACTGTTAAAAGGATTTTGTACCTTGCTAGCTGCCCCCCTCTCCTGTAATCTTCAATCGTGCAAACACACAATGTCATAGACAGAACAGCCCCACCTGTTGCTATCCTTTGTGATCAAGAAATTAATCCAGTACTGCCAGTAGAGGCTTTAGCAAGCCTCTAAGCAAATCACTTCAGATTTAATCATTACAGATGAACAATGTTATGTAACATGGTAGTTATCTGTCCCCCCAGTCTGCACATTAAGAGCCTGTGTTCTCTTTCTGCTTTAAAAGAACAGAACAATGCCTGTTTGAGGCATGTGTGTGTGTGCATATACGGTGGAGTGGGGTGCAGGGTTGGAGGAGAGGCAGTATTGCCCTAGTGGTTGAGTACTTCAGGTTATTATTTGTGAAATGGAAATTTCCTTGTCCATATGCCATTTCTTTTGTGCTATGCTCAATGGACAAGTGGAATTGAAGGTGCTACCTTCTGGAGTTTTACCTGCATTTTAAAAGGGAACACCTTCATAGCAGAGTTGCCTGTCACTGCATAAAACTGTGTCCCCAGCCTAACAGTTATACGAGCAGCAAATTAGGTTCCTGGGATCTTTAAACACAGTAATATTAAAAGTCCAACCTACTACTAGCACCAAAATGACAGCGTTTACCTTTCCCTATGTTTTTGTCTTTTTTTCCAAACATATTTCTGTCTTACTGACATGCTGATGTGATCAACACTTTGGGCGCTGCTCAGCAACACTTCAGTCAGCCAGCCATGCAGTTGAATGTAAGCAAAGGGACAGTAAAAAGCAAGAAATAACACCGCGTTCCATTTGCAAAATGTCACTCTTCCCACTAGCACACTGTACTTGACCCTTCTGGCTGGAGAGGTGTCAATGATTTTATTCAAAGCGTCGCAGATGATTGTATAAAGACTGGACATAGGTGAAGACACACATGGGATCCGGCTTATGACCCATCACCATCATGTCATCCACTTCTATCAGACGATCGCAGTGAGCCATTTTCCTGTAGCAATAATAAAACAGACAAGAGTTAAATCTAAGGCCTGTAACTACTTCCAAGACTCATTTGCCGCTCTGATCACGCTGAGCATCACTGAGGCATTAGAGAAATCCTGAGGTTTAGCAGCAAGATTTCATTTCACAATGAAATGGTCAGGCTCAGGTTGGAGATTATTTTTGTGACCATGGAATATTCCTATTCTTTCCCCTCCTTCCTCTATACTGGGATCTGATCCAAAGCCCTGTAGGTCATTGGGTTTTTTTCATCTACTGACTCCCATTCACATCCCTGATATCTGTAGCATGTAGCCCAATCTCACATTCCCCTGTCCAAGTCTCAGTAAGCAAGGTCATGCGAGTTTGCAAATCACGAGTTTTTCTGGTTATTACACAGGAAGCTCCAAAAGAATGGCAAAACATGAGAAGAGATGATATGTGCCAATGAAGGCCCACGTGGCTGTGGGCTGTTTCTTCTCCACCACTCCATATCTTCAAGGTGTGTGTGACTTGGACAACAGTCTCAGATGATCAGGTTGGAGAGCAGAAGCCTGACTGAGATCTGGCCCAACAGAAAGGAACAGATCTGCTGAGGCCCAAGATGAAAAATCACAAGAGCAGGAAGCAATTTGATCAGCAGAGCTCATACTGAGGTGAACAGCAATAACAGAGAAAAGCCTTTTCTGGCACTAGAAGAGAACAGTTAGTTTAAAGGCAATCACACCTATGAAGTAGTAATTTCTGTAGATACTCTTACCTAATGTTTCTTACTCTTGTGCGCATGCTGTCTTTTGTTCTCCCCTATACTTACTGAGATAGAAAAACACTGCAACTTTCCTTTGAGAGTTTGGATAGTTTTACTTTAGAGATCAACCACCTAAAAGTGTCATAGAATCTCTTTCAACTCACTGACAAGCAACAAAATTTTTTTATATATACGTATAGATATGTGTGTATTAACACCTTGTAATTCCCAAATGAATTCCTTTGCTAGGGGCTGTAATAAGGAGAGCCAACATTACGCTAAGAATTTTCAAAGCTTTTCTTTGGAATGGCAAATGGCAAATCCAGTTCTGTAAGTTATTACTTGAAAAAAAGAAAAAAACCACTCTGAATGAACCCCAGAGCTTCAGTGTGGTGGTACCAATATTTGAAGCTGTATGAGAAGCTGCAGGAAACTAGCCATGTATTCCCACATCTTGTTAGTATTTGGAAAGTGTACCAAACCCAGCTGCATACCACATGGAGTGTTTACTGTTACACAAGTCAAATAAAACAGTAAGTAAGAATCATGTTGATACTGGGTTCAGAAAGTTACTATTTCTAGTTGACAAGTTCACACTCATGATGAATTTAATAAACAAGTTACCATTTAATTGCCTGGTATACTGCATCAGAAAGGATCAGGTCAGTGTGACTGAGGGTATTAGCTCTGTTTTACAAAAATGCAGTTACCAGGTTGAGCAGCTCTCAGCCTTGATCTAACTCTACTTACACTGAATTCAACCTTTATTCTTGTTTAACCAAAGAAACGGAGAGAGAGATGTGAACCCTGCCACAAAACCCAATTCCAAAAGTTAATCTACTTGCTCCCTGCCGTTCAGGGCGTCACAGTTTTTCCAGAGAGACTGGATGGATATATTAACATGCCTCAAGTTGAAATTTGGTATCAAGCAGGTGGGATTGGCTAAGAAAATACCAGTTGTATATCCGGTTTCTATGGACTGTTGGTTAGTAAACATTGGATGCCTTGTGCTCTACGAACTCAAACGTCTTTTTTAACAATTAATATTGGCAAAATCATTAAGAATCATTCATTACTTGAATAAAATAATTAAAAAAACAAAACAAAAACCAGAAAGAAGTAGCATTTTTTCCTCTTCTGTCCAAGTATAACTCATGAGGCCAATTTCTCAAGTGTCAGTGCTAAGACTAGTGAGAATCACAGAGGTGAGAAAGCAGAATTCAAGTACTGCCTGAAGACGATGAATGACCTGAACACAGGACTCCATGAACTATCCTGTGCCTCATAAAACCACCTCTGATTTTAGACTGCCGAGTCACCTGTTCTATGCCTTCTCTATGCAGAGTTTTATTATCTTTTTTTTGGCATGACACGTGTAAGCTGGTGATACAGGATCTACAAGAAGAATAATGAAACTTTTTACTGCTGCCCAGCCACATTAGACTTGAACTGGAAGTACTTCACAGAGATCTAATGTGATACTCACTCAGCCATGGTGAAGGCCAGCTCAAAGTTCTGCTTGCGATTAGCTGGGTCAAGCTTATTATAATCAAAAGTTTCAGGAAAGAAAGAATGCACAAGAGCACAGAATGCCATCCCATCATTCCAGCTTGAGGAGAAGTTTTGGAGATCAATGTGCTGTCATGATGAAAAAAATATGCATGTTAATGCAGCATGGGGGAACAGGGAAGAGCTGGTTTTGCTCACTGCAGTTTTCTGTCCTTCTATCCCACTAACCAAAGCAACAGAGCACAGGTTTTGTTTCTCTTCCCCTCTTTGTAGATCCATTATATTATTTGTATTCTGAGAAAAAAAAAAAAAAAAAACAGCACACTCAGCAATGAAAGCCTTTTTGCCTGAAATGACCAGATGCAAAGCAGACATACAGTCAAGGACCCTGATCCAAAGCCCAGGAAGAAAATACTGGGAAGAATCTTGTCGATGTCAGTGAGCTCTGGAGCAGGCCCAAAGCACCAGTATCTGCAGAAACCAAGGACACCGCTTATCCCTGTGAGGTATTTATAATGGAAGAATGGTTCATTTTGTGGCTGTGAATAACACTAGATAAGGACTACGTTTGCTTGCTTTGCTTTTCAGTAAGGCCCAATTCAATGCCTGTTTACACAGACCAGTAGAAATACAGGAAGAATTAACGCCTACTGTAAAATCAGATTCTTAGAACAAACGCTTATTGTTACTTTCTACCACCACATTCAAAAGAAACGTACTCGGGCTTTTGTCTCACGCTGCTTTTCCGTCATATAAAATTCAAGCCCCAGCTTTTCTGGTAAGCAACTAACAGTAATTTTCACTAGTTCTGCTTGTGAATACTATAATTTAGAGTTTAGCAATAATAATGCACATTTTAAAATAATGTTGTGAAACATATTACAGAAAAAAAGCCTGTACTATTTTCTTTCTCCTGGAAATTGCTTTGGCACCTGCAGTTTAAGGCCAGGTAAAATTACAAAAATCTCAACTGCTGAATTCTTTTAGCTACACTGATGTTACCTCATAGAAATTAGGTCATTAACACCATGGGATTCAACCTCAACCATTTACTACAAATTCCCTTGTCTAATACCAGTAGAGAGTATTTTGGTCTGCTGTGTAGAAAAAGGGCCATAGTCTCCTTGTACTGGCAAAATGTTATTCAGATCTTGCCCTATATAATAAGAATGCAAAAATAATAGCCTGAAACTAAGAAAAAAAAATGTGAGCTTATACTGAAGTCTACATCCATAAGCACAAAAATGTAGGCTTTCAGACAAACACTAATGCATTGCTTTGACAGACATACAGAATCTCATTCATGCAATCACTGACTGTCTTGAAGTGCTGCCCATACAAACCATGATGTTTGTGTTACCCACACAGAACTTGATGATCTTGAGGAAGTTAGCTCATTGTCTAGCATGTTTTACATTCACTTTGAGTATATTTTTTTGGAAAATTCTCCCAAAAAAAGCACACTGAAAATGCTAACACGTCTTCACCTTGTATCCTATGGTTTTTGAGCGACACCAGTCTAATAGAATTTGTTTAATGCTGCTAGCGCTGGCAACCCCAAAACTCATGCAACCTCTTCAGCTTAGCTCTGGATTCTCCTTTTCCTCTGGAAAATTAACAGAGATGAGATTAAATTAAATTCTGGAAAAACTTAAACTTATTTGTCAGCAACATCTATGCAACCTTGCCCAAGTCAGCACCTGTCCAGGTGATCCTTGAGAAACACATTGCTGAAACTTCAACTTGCTGGTCCTCCAAGAAAAACTCATTTTCATTTCACTAAAGCCAGTATTCCAAGCCCTCTTCTATTTAAATCATACCCCCATCGTTGTGCATAAGGAATAGCCCATGCTTTTGTTCCTTAATAAGTGGCAACAGAAAGTCGCTATATTCCCAGTCTTTTATAATAACGGAGAAGGCAGCTTTCACAGCACTCTTTCCTGATAAAACATACCTGCTTCTTCAGCTGAAGAACTCCAAAGCCAGAGGAATCTGTAGCTGTGAATTTCCAGGGCTCAGCCTGTGAAGTCAGTGAAGCTATCCACACATGACCACATATTTTCTCTTAGCTCAAAATCCTACACTGAGAGAGTCCTCCCACCCAGCTGTCCTCTGCTGGTAATAATTGACAAATTAGTTTCCCATTAGCCAACCCATTCTGGAGACAAGGTGTGTGACATACTTTCCACCATCCTGTTCAAATTTCTCAAAAAGTGCTTTCCTGGCCTGTGTTCCTGTAGTCCGTGGGAGTGTCTGAGACCGCACCAGTTCTCTCCTCCTTTCAACTCGGCGATGTACAGTGGGAGGAGACGAGCGAGAGCTGGGGGTCACATCACAGCAGCTGTCAGTGGCACTGGAGAAACGAAACATGAAAAGTATGTGGTTAAAGAAAAAAAATAACTCTCTGCAGTGCCAGGAATCAGCATAAAAGTCCAACTGTTGCCTACTCCAAACCTCCCACAACCTCAAGAGCACCTGAATGAGTCAAAAGCAATTTAAGTAAAAGTCAGAGTTTTATTGACAAACAACAGCACTTAAGTATAGAAGAGTCTAAGGTACTTTTACAAATGAGACACAGCTGGCCAAGTCACAAATGCTTTGTGACAAAGCACTAAGTAGAACAACACTTAAACACTTTTAAGAAAAAAACAGAAAAGAAAAATAATAATAATTAAAAAAAAAAAAAGACATGGCCACACAGGAGCTCTGAATCCCTTTAATTTACAACTGTGGGGTTCCTGGAGGGTAAGTCACATTTTAAAAAATGTAACTTGAAGAGTAATTCAGGCAGTATTGCCCTCGTGAGACCCCACCTGGGATACTGCATCCAGCTCTGGAGACTATGTTTCAGCTATAGCAAGCCACTATAATAACAAGGATACCAGAGCATCATTTGGACATATAAACTTTGGCCCTGAAAACATGCAAAACCTTATGGCAGATATTAAACTTAAAGGCCACTTCAGTATATTCCCAGAAACCAGCCATTCAAACAATAAAAGGAGGGCAGTTTTGAGGTACAATCTCAAGGTGATTACTCTCTCTTAAATTCTTAAACTGTATCACCAGTAAAGTAAAACAGTGCTAAGACTTCTTCTGACAATACACGTATCTATTTAATGCAAACCTGCTATAAGAACAAGCCTGAGTTTCCTGTTACTTAAGGCAGTCTGAATGCACTGAAACAAACTAGCATTGCTTGTTTCACCTCTCACGTGCAACAATTATGTCCAGACCCTTCACAAAGTTCTGTTCTCCAATATTGAACTCCATTCCTCCACTTAACTGCATTGTTTAAATACAGACAAAATAAAGGACTGACTCCCATTGATGACAATGATGATGGTATTTGAATGAATCGTTGAGACCTTGACTTTAGTGTAGTTCAAGCATACATAAAGAAGCGGGAGCTAATCTCTAGCCAGCACCACTGTCCTATACCATCTGAAGTTACTAAAATGTAAAATATTTACATTTACAGGGGGTCAATAAAACTGCTGTCTTGGACTTCCAGAGGGCACACTTTGGCCTGTTCAGGAGACTGATTGACAAAATCCCTTGGGAGGCAGCCCTTAAGGGTAAAGGTGTCCAAGAAGGCTGGACATACTTCAAGAAGGAGGTCTTAAAGGCACAGGAGAAGGCTGTCCCCATGTGCCGAAAAACGTGTCGGCGGGTAAGAAGACCTGCCTGGCTGGATGGGGACCATTGGCATGACCTCAGGAACAAAAGGAGAATTTATGACCTTTGGAAGAGGGGGCAGGTCTCTTGTGAGGACTATAAAGAAGTAGTGAGGCTATGCACGGAGAAAATTAGGAGAGCCAAAACCCAATTAGAACTTAAACCAGCTACAACTGTTAAGGACAAGGGAAAATGTTTCTATAAATACATTAACAATGAAATGAGGGCTACGTAGAATCTTTCTCCTTTACTAGATAGAGGGGGAAACACAGTGACAAAGGATGAGGAAAATGCTGAGGTGCTCAATGCCTTCTTTGCCTCAGTCTTTAGTAGTAGAACTAGTTGTTCCCTAGACACCTGGCTCCTTGAGCTTGAAGACAGGGAGGGGGGGCAGAATGTGTCCTTCACATTTAAAGAGGAAGTGGTCAGTGACCCACTACACCACCTAGATGCACACAAGTCTATGGGGCCAGATGGGTTACATGCAAGAGCAGTGAAAGAGCTGGCGGATGTGCTCACCAAGCCTCTTTCCATCATCTACCAGAAGTCCTGGATAACTGGGGAGGTCCCAGTGGACTGGAGAATAGCAAATGTGACACCCATCTACAAGAAAGGCCGAAAGGAGGATCTGGGAAACTACAGACCTGGCGGACTGACCTTGGTGCCAGGGAAGGTCATGGAGCAGATCATCTCGAGTGCCATCACGAGTCCTTTACAGAAAAACCAGGTGATCGCACACAGTCAGCATGGGTTTATGAAAGGCAGGTCTTGCTTAAGGAACTTGATCTCCTTCTATGACAAGATGACCCGCCTGACGGATGAGGGAAAGGTTGTGGACATTGTTCACCTCGACCTCCATAAAGCCTTCGACACTGTTTCCCACGGAATTCTAGTGAAGAAACTGGCTGCTCATAGCTTGGATGAGCATATGCTCTGCTGGGTAAAACACTGGCTGGACGGCCGGGTCCGGAGAGTGGTGAACAATGGAGTTACATCCAGCTGGTGGCCAGTCACAAGTGGTGTTCCGCAGGGGTCAGTACCAGGGCCACTTCTGTTAACGTATTTATCAATGATCTTGACCAAGGGATAGAATGCACCCTTAGTAAGTTTGCAGACAGCACCAAGTTAGGTGGGAGTGTTGATCTGCTTGAGGGTAGGGAGGCTCTAACAGAGGGGCTTGGACAGGCTGGATCACGGGGCCGAGGCCAACTGTACGAGCTCCAACAAGGCCAAGTGCCGGCTCCTGCACTTGGGCCACAACGACCCCATACAATGCTACAGGCTTGGGGAAGAGTGGCTGGAAAGCTGTCTGGCAGGAAAGGACCTGGGGGTACTGATTGACAAGCGGCTGAATATGAGTCAGCAGTGTGCCCAGGCGGCCAAAAAAGCCAATGGCAACCTGGTTTGTATTAGGAGTAGTGCGGCCAGCAGGAGTAGGGAGGTGATCGTCCCCCCGTACTCAGCATTGGTGAGGCCACACCTCGAGTACTATGTTCAGTTTTGGGCACCTCAATACAAGAAAGACATCGAGGTGCTGGAGAGAGTGCAGAGAAGGGCAACAAAGCTGGTGAAAGGCCCAGAGAATGAGTCTTATGAAGAGAGACTGAGGGAACTGGGGCTACTTAGTCTTAAGAAAAGGAGGCTGAGGGGAGACCTTATTGCTCTCTGCAACTACCTGAGAGGACATTGTAGAGAGGTAGGTACTGGTCTCTTCTCACAGGCAATTAATGATAGAACAAGAGGGAACGGGCTCAAGCTGCACCAGGGTAGGTCTAGGCTTGACATTTGGAAAAATTTTTTCACTGAAAGGGTTGTCAGGCATTGGAATAGGCTGCCCACAGGGAGGTGGTTGTGTCACCATCCCTTAATGTGTCTAAAGGTCGCTTAGATGTGGTGCTTGGAGATATGGTTTAGGGGTGTACTTGGTAGAGTAGGGTTGATGGTTGGACTTGATGATCTCAAAGGTCTTTTCCAACCTGAATGATTCTATGATTCAGTCCAGAGTCGCTCCCCCAGGCATCTGTAGTATAACAGCATATAGCATGCTGATGATATAAGGACACGGATAACTCTACGTCAGTACTTTGGTCACAGTACCATAAACACTGGACACTTCACAGATCATGATCTGGAATACGGAGAGGCAATCGCCAGATGGCGTTTATCCAGCTACTGGGAATGCTGGCTGGTTAACCAACAGACCAACTATGTGGGAAGTTATTTTTGGGGGTGGCAGGAGTGTGCATTTGTACAGACAGAAAGAAAATAGGCCATGGCCTCCACATACCCATTATTGTATCCTGAGTTACCTGGCTGGGCACATACAGAATTTGAGCCTCCACGATGGCTGGCATTCAAAAGCTGCGGCTTATGCAACACTGGATGCTGATTTACCTGGGAATGCATAGAATTCAACACTGAAAAATGGAAGCAGCTAGATACTCTCTTCCTCAGGCAACTACCTGAATAACAGTTCCCATGTTTTTGTCAACTATTTGAACAGCTTATCTGAGCATTTCACACTAGTGAATAATCCTGTTTTGCCTAAGCTTAACAGCCCCCGCCACGGGTCATGAAGGTGGTTGCAACTCGTGACCTTCAGCATTGTCACGAGCCTTACACGGGACTGAAAAAAAATCCCCCAAACAATTCTATAATAAAGGATTGTTATCCTCTCCTATGGGCCAATAAATGAGTAACAAAGGAAGGTGTTCTTTATCTAGGCTTACAAGAACATACACAAAAAGAGGCAGAGAAAATCACTCTCTTCTTGTTTGTGTTTTGCTTCATCAAAAACCTTTGATCTCAACTGTGCTAGTGCAAGCGTCTGAAAGGCACTAGTCTAGAACCACTGGACAGTCTAGCTGGACCCTGGTGAGGCATTAACATCAGAGCAATGACCTTGCTTCAACTAATTTTATACAGAACCAAACTAATCCCTGATTCCTTAGATACATATACTTCTTCCTGTGAGTAGATTACTAAATCCTTTAAGAAAGCCAAGATTTTAATCCCCGTTTTACAGACAGGACAGAAATGGAGGCATTTTCTGAAGTGATCTGCCTACAGCACCAGTCGTTAAGCTGCCGGATGAGAACTCAGCTTTGTACAGTTCCCATTCCGCATTAGGCCTGAGCTTTCCCTCTGTGCTGCTTCAGCATGTGCCCTGACAGCTGTGAAAGGAGGAAGCCGTGGGAGTGCACCTATCCATTTGTCTCTTTCTTGCTGCCTTAAGATATGTCCCTCAGCAAAGAAATACTTAAGACTTCCCCATCGGAATTAAACTGATACAACTTCCTCATCCTTCGCCCTAAAATAAGAGAAAATACGGGGACCTTTCCTACGCTTCTGGTTTTAAACTTTCCCATGAACATCAACATCAAATCTTTCCAGAAATCCCACCCTCCCAACACCCACGATGTATTTAGAAAGTGTTTTCTTCCATAATCTGCAGGATTATGGAACTGGCCGTTTCTTTACCTATATACTGTACAGCTTCATACAGCTTGGAAGGTTTACTCCAAATTAGCATTGCAAGTAATACCCAAAAGAGTTGAAATGCAGAGCAGAATAGCAGGCATTTGACAACTGTTATCCTGAAGCCAGTGGAATATACAATGCCTTTTTCCAGTCCTGCTACTGTATTCCTAATGAGCTCCTTACAGCATAGACCAGCACTGGGCTGCCCACACCAACATTAGGCAGTCTATGTGGTGGTCAGCAGCACGCCTTTTACATGGGAGCTTGAAAGCAGAGGTGAGCTCACTCTTCTGTTACAAGCAAACCAGAAGCTAAGCAAAAGTGATTTAAGCAGTAGTACTTAATACCAGCAGTCAGGGCCTGAAGCTTACCCTTGCTCAGAGTATATTCAAGAGTAAACTAGGCTCTCCTCTGCAATACCTGGAGCTATCTTCACAATGTGCTAAGATTCAGAAAGCTTGCAGGCAGATAAAGAGTCTGGCTCACACCACTAAAAAACAGGCAACTTTGTTCTGAAGGTTTTTAGCGGTCGACAGAAATAGCACTTGGAAAAGGTCCGCAACTCGTCTTTCTGGACCCAATAACAATAACAGGGCCAGCAAGGTTGTTCTGTGATGACAACCACAGTGAATTATGACCCGCAGGGACCATGTGACAGCAAGAGCAAATAAAATGCACTAATGCGAGTCGCAGCTTGGACATTGCGCTCTTTATGGCAAAGGGATATTTTTTTTCGCCAAATACAAACATACAAGTAAACAGCCAAGTAGGGGGTGGGGAGCAGGGTGGGAAATGGACAGAGGATGCTATTACTGGCACGATGATTCCGCATCTTTACAAAGCAGCAAGCTTGGTAACAAGATGCCCACTGCGACTTAGAACCACAGCATCACTGTGCAAGCATTTGACAATGATCAGTAAGAAACACTTGAGATCACAAGGCCAGTGATTAGAAGGGTTCGCTTTGAATGGATGTGCCTAAGCAAAGAGATTTTGGTAAACAAGTAATTAATCGAGTCTCTTAACCCCCACTTCTGAGCTGCATAGCACCTCCCTGTTGAAATGAATGGCTGAATGTCCCAAGATGAAGATGTTGCAGAAGAAATTTGTAGCTTTGAGTCTTGTTCTGACTCTGCTGTGGGTTTGGTGCATGACCTCGGTCAAGTCATTCAAACTCCCAATGAACGTGTTCCTGCTCATCTACTGCTCCATCTTTTCCCTGCTAGAAGTTACCGTCCCTTCAAACCTGCACCTATGATCATCCCTAGCAATTTAGGTCACCTTTAGCACCTTCAGTAGAATCCTACCAAAACAAATTCGACCCTGAAACAGTTTCCCAGAATTCTGAACCTGCTCCATCCATGTCCGCTGAAAGGAATTGGTACCTCATGTTCTCCATTTCAATGGAACAAACAAAATCCCAAGCATGAACAACTTTCTAAGTTGCAGGATACTGCCTTGAGCAGATGGCTGAATGAAATGCTTTCTAAACATTTAAACCCAGAGAACCCATGAGAAACCTGAATGCAGAAGGGGTAGCTTCAATAACAGAATAAGATAAAAAGAAAGCCAAAGGCCTGTGAATTGTAGTTACGCAGCACCTACAAAGGCATTTAAGATGGCTAAAGTTGGTGTAAATCTAGGTACTTTGAATGGCTCTCTGAAGGAAACTCTTATTCCATCAACAAGACAGAGAGACCTAGGGAGACATAGACTTTAAATGATAAACCCAAGTCTAAAAGATGAATACTGCCACTTACAGCTACATCGAGAGGACCACGCAAAGACTAGGAAGGTAGATACTGACTGCATCCACACCCACTGTCATGCATGTGCTGAAAAGCTCCTCATTAAATATTTTTCAAGGTTTATATTGTACTCACTGTCTTTCTTACTGCAATCTAGGGGGATCAGATGGACACTATGCAGCTCAACTTTCAAGTTGCCTGACCAAACGGACATCTCTCTCTGTCACTCCTCAAAACTCCCAACCCACCTGTTCAAAGTTGTCATTAATTTTAATCTTCCAGTCCACTCCAGAGGCTGCGTAGCACTTAGCGTTTGCCACATCTGAGGCATTAAATTTTCTGAGTAATCTGAATCACCAGTAAAAATGACCAGCAGACCATTTTCTTGCTTTGAAAAATGGCCTTTTTACACGCTGATTCAAGTCTATGAAATGAGCCTTCCCAATGCTCTCAATCCCACTCCAGAAACTAGGACGACCACTCATCTCTTCTCCTGCCCTTCCAAGAACAAGTTGCATCCTTTTGAATGCATCTCCCCTAACCTAGAGCTGTAGAAAAAGAAAAAAACACACCAAAATAAATAACCCCAAATCTTCCCAAGAAAAAGTCCAGAGCCAAAACATTCTACCAAAGCAGAACTTCCATGGCACACTCTTCTCCCTCAGGGAAAGTGAGCAGTTTTAAAAAAAAAGTGACAGATGTTAGCCATCTCACTCGGTGCACCACTGGAAGGCACCCAGTATGATGAGGTGTACAGCATAAGAACCTCTGATGATACCAGATTAATCGCTGCTTGCATTTTTCACATTGGCTTTGAGTTTGGCTTGCATTTTTCACATTGGCTTGGCTTGGTTTGGCTTGCATTTTCATCGTTACTCTGATTACGTTCCCAATTGGGTCAGTAGGTACCATTGGACAGGAATAATTTGCATACTTCACTATGGTGTTGATGATACCATGAGTGAGTCAGTCAGTGTCGGCACGGGTGATGAGGAAGCCACGGGTGAGCTGACCTCTAAAAGGTCTGTGCTTCATCAGAACAACTCTAAGACGTTAAGTGGCTGAAATACATGGGTTAATGCAACCAAAATACTTTATCAGCAGAGAACTGTGAAAATCACAGGCCAGCTACAGCGCTTAACACAGAGGCTGACTGGGCTACATATCATTTCAGGCTGCAAAGGACCAGGACATACGACTGCAGGAAAAACAGGATCTCAGTACACCACTGTGGATGCCAAAGAGGGGGTAACAAAACCTGCAGCTGAGGGAAAGGAAGGCTACTCTGCCCTTGCCAGCTAATGTTTCCATGCAGCTTTTATAGGCTTCTTCTCCCATAGAGAACTGAGAGCCAGTGAGGTCAAAGAGTTTGAGAAGTAAGCAGTGAAAAGACCAGGAAGCTCAGCTCAGTTTTCATTCAGTACTTGCAGTTATACTTTTACAGCCTGCAGGCAGTTCCTTTTCACATGTATGTCATTGGCTGGGAAGAAGAGTTGAGAAGATGACAAAATTGACAATTTGGGGATTGAATAACTCGGTCGGGGGAAATGCAGGGCAGAGTTGCATGCTGGAAGGACTGCTTTCTAATTTTGTGCCACGATACAGATGGACAGATGGGAAACTAATCCTGAGAGCTGAATGCAACGCACATTGATTCACTTGCAGTTTTCCCTGCTAAGCATGATACTATAGCTTCAGCAGGAGTGAAAACCGAGTTGTACAATTACCTCTTATCAATCAACTTCCAAAAGGGTGAGGGAAAAAAAAAAAAAAAAAGGATAAAAAAAAAGCCCCAAACAACCTCTCTTATCTCTGCTATGTAGACCCCTTAATGGGATCTGGATCTCTAAGAGGCTAAAATAACGAGTGAGTTAATTAATTCTCTGCACTTAATCAGCACAGCTGCAGCACTGACATGCATGGAAATGGAATGAAGGGAAGAACAGCAGCATTGACAGCCACAATGGTAAAAGAATAACCTTGCCAGCTGTCACCAGCCGTCTTCCTACAACCCAAGTAACTGTCACTGAATCCTCTCTGGACATAGCACATGCTCCACAGATCGCCTTGTCAGTCACACTGTGTTTCTAAGGCTAGGCTCAGCCTTCGTCCATGTCACAACTTCCCTAAAAAAGGCAACGACCGGCTCCAAATGAAGGTTACTAACAGTCAGGAAGTCCTGCCTTCTCTCCAGAGAGGAGACTGGCTAAGTGAATGTGCAATGCAGAAAAGCCTCTGTGGGAAAGATCCCACGCAATTGCCCATGCAATAAAGTAGAGCAGGCATGTCTTTTGCATGAATCTGGCAGTCAAGACAGAGGAAGCTACAGTGAAACAGCTCTTAGAAAAGCTGGGTTTAACAGCCCCATTGTGGCTGTCCCTTACCAAGAAAGGCCAGTGACAGCTAAACAGACAGCAAGCAAGAGTCTGCAAAACACTTCCAGTGTCCAAGAGACAGAGCAAGGTAAATACTACTGAACCTAGATTCCATGGACTCTGTCCTCAGTCAAAACACAGCACAGAGGGAAGTCAAGCAGGACGTGTCAGGCTGAGAGGATCTGAATGAGCAGTACTTCCTTCAGCAGTGGCTCCTAAGGCCAATTCCACACCAGCACCACCTCCTTTTGCTGACTTCTGTCCCCTCGAAGCAAATGTTACTATAGCCACAGCAGCTGTGTGGGGCTGCCAGCTAGAACATAATCAGAGAGTTATTTGGTTTTAAAAGAAACCCTCCTCCCCAGGTGTTTTGTTTTACAATTCAATCACTTTACACACCCCCACAGAACTACGGACAGGACATTAATGCCTCCTAAGGCCGCCCAGAGCCTCTTAATCTAGACCTACCACTCACGAAATAACTATAATCGTTACCTACAATGCATGCTGAAGAAAGAAGCTCAGAAATGCAGCTAAAACAGTACTGTGTGACTCTGGCCTCAAACACATGCAGCCATTATGACTTCATCACATGTTCTGAATCTCTCAAAACAACTCTTTGAAACCACCGATAGCATCAGTAAAACTCCCCTAGGACCATAAATCTACAAAGTGCTCTTGGTTGTTTGTCATATTCTCACTCCCTTACTTTGGATGCAGAAGGACAGAAGTGGATATTCTGTGTTACACTCTGCAAATATGTACAAACTGAGCCAGGGTACTGGCACTGCCTGCAGGCCAAAAGTCAGCTATGGCCAAATGCTAACTTAGCTTTGACAAAGGCCATCTCAGCCACACTGGGCAAATCACTTCTTTCTGGCCTCAAAGTGAAACACACAGGCAGGCTTGCTCAGGAAGCACTATGCAGTTCAACTTTCAAATGTCTTCTGTGCCTTAAACCTTCTCGGGTCTCGGTGCCTTCCTTGCTCTTTGCGCTTGACGAGCACGGCACGTATCTCGGGTGCCATCCCTAGTCTCTCGAATGCCTGTACTTACCAGCATATCGCCAGTCCAGGGCTTCTTTTCTTGCGTTAACAAGCTTAAATCATGGATTGGTAGCATGTCTCAGAAGTTTCTGGACAGTCCTCGTTTGCGGCGTCCTTCTGTGCTGTGTTGGTGGCTCTACCTGCTAGCTGTCCATTTTCACGGACTGGAACTTCTTCCCTGCATCCTTCCGTTCGTAGGTCTTTAAGCTGGGCTTTCTGAGCATCTGTCATCTCAGATTTGACAGCAACTTCTTGTAACGGGCCATTACATTGGACTCTATTCTGGGGCCGCTCTAGAGTGTCTTTGCCATCGTGGCACCACAGGGCTTTTATTCTGGCAGCATCTTCTTCTGGTGTCATTCTTGCTTGTGGTCTTACTGGGTCTCATGTCACATTTATCGTGTTGTCTGCGTGTATTGTTGGTCTTCGTGCCAGGGTTGGAGCTGCCTTGCCCAGGGGTGTAGCAATTTTAAAGACAGGGGTAGCACAGCTTTATTGTTGTGGGGTGATATGTTGATCTGCTCAGATTCTTTTGGCAATGACCATACAGTCCATCTCTGGCCAATTAGCTGTAGCCAGCTGCCACAGTTATTTTCATAGTGTTTTGGAGTTGTGTGAGGTTGGACTCTGGTCTTCTGGGAACAGCAGTTTGTGTGGTAGTCAATACATGTGAGGCTTGATAGGTGATGTTTTTTTAGCTGTAGTTAGAAAGAACGTGCCAAGAGAAGATGGACCTTGCATCTTGTCAAGCTATCGGTCAGCAGCCAGCCGACTTGCTTCATGGGGTTTGTTTGGGCTGTTTTTCAGATGCGGAGGGACAAACCCGTGCCAAAGTGCAACAGAAGAGGTGAGCTGAGTGCCGAATGATGGTGGGCCGGTGTGCAAGGTCAGAGAATTGGCATTACTGTTGGTGGCTCGGAGTAGCTTACACTGTTTTGGCATTGTTTTCTAGGTGTGAATCAATGTCTGAAGTGAGAGATCCACAATGGTGTGGATTCTGGCAAGGTGAGTGATGACCGGTGTGCTGAAGTAGCAGTTTTTGGGATGTCATATTATTGATGTAGCTATAATCATACCCTGTTGTTTGAGTTGGAAAGGTGGTGGGCAGATGGAAGAATGTAACTCCAGGCGGTCGAGCGGCCAAGGTAAAAGAGGGGGAGAGAGGAAGAGCTGCGGGTTTGGCCTGTATCTTAGCATATGCTTTTTCCTCTGGTTTTTTTTTGGCGATGCTGGACATCCCATCTCACTTTCTGGGAGTAGTGCTTCTGAGGCAGGTGTCATTGCTTTAGAGGTGAATGCTGGCCCCTGCGGCTGTGATGGGTGGAGTTCTGTCTTGCAGGTCATGAAGAGCAACCTGCTGAATGCAGGAGCATCCCCATTAGTTCATGTGCTCCAGATTCTGGACCCTGCCCTCTGAACTGTAAGTCAAGAGGCAAAAGTGGGCTGACTGGGGCCAGCAGGGAATTTAAATTTGGAGTTATAGAGATGGCCCTTTGGGGTCTGTTATTCCCGGTGGTTGCTAGAGCACCCAGGGTCCATTCCTCAGGATGCGAACGGGGGCCAAGCAGGGCCGTTCTAGCCTGCGTCCGTGGCCTAGTGTCATTTGCGTAGTCTGTGCTACACTTCCTATACAGTGCCTTCTACAGATCTCTCTATGGTTCACCCCATGGGCCCTCTGCACTTGGTACATGCAATGGTAATGTCTTGAGTGCCTCTCCTTTTCAATACAGAGCATGTCAAGCGCTTACCATCTTGTCATGGGAGCCAAAAGTCTATTTTGCATTGCAGATGTTTCTGGAGGGTTACCTTTGTGGAGGCATCTGTGCTGGAACGATCTGCTCTTGAAAAATATATTTCCATTTAGATCCCAGACAGGATTGCATGGCTGCGTTCATATGGGTTTAGGTTTTAGAGTCCAACTTGTCATGCATCTGCTGTTCTGGTTTTGCATTGCATTGCTCAGTATTTACAGTGACAGCCACCTGACATGGTGTTGCAGTGTGGTGTTCTGTATGACACTGTATGGAAGGGTGTTGTATTTGTCCTGCATTGCAGCACTGCAAGGTTCTGTATTCATGTGGCCCTGCACTGTGATGTAAGACGGCATTGTCCTGCATGGCTCTGTATCGCGCTTGGTCTCGACTGTGGCCTAAGCATGTGTTGTATTGTAGAGCTCTGTATCGCCCATGGTAGTGCGTCGCACTGTGTGGCCCTATTGCACTTGGTCTCAACTGTGACTATGAACTCTGGACTTTATGCAGATTGGATCCTTGTTTTTGTTACTAGTTTTGCTGACACCAATTCTCTGAATAGGACTGAAGGTGAGATTATGTAGCAGGTGTTAGGATGCGCATCACCTCTGGATCTGTATATGCCCCTTCCTCTTCCTGCATGGTTTTTCCCTAAGTGAGGTTTTGCCTGTGGGTGTGCCTTGTGCCTGCCCCCTGCTTGATCCTGTCCCGTGCTTGTGCCTGCCCCATGCACCTGCCTTGTCCCCATCTCCCTAACTACTGCTGCTCAAAATGCACACCACCAATAAACTGTTTGCACTGTGAACTTTGCTCTGGTAACTCCTTCGGCCCAAAATCCCATCATGGACAATCCACCCTGAAGCCCTGTGGCTTCCGTAGGGCTTTCCCAAAGCCAAGGGATGGGAGGGTGGAAAAGCAGCATCACTTTTTACATTTTCTCCCTGTATCTCCCTCTTCCAATCTCCCTGTCCCTGAGTGTTTGTTCTTGCCCCTGTTCCTGATGGGCTCCAGGTGTTGCCAGTGGGGCTGAAGACAGGACTGGCCCTTCTGTGGGCTATAAATGCTCTGCCTGAGGGAGCTAGTAAAGGGGAACTGGCTGAGGAGGGAGTATGGTGCCTCTAGCACGGAAGGGCTGGTCCCTGCAGCAAGGAAGGATCCCCTAGCAGATGACTGGCACACTATGTCAGGAAATCTGTGCCTGCATCACCCGCACATGCGAGTCCCTGGCCGTGGAGGGGCATTGAAGGTCTGAGCCCATGTGAGCAGCTGCAGTGAGTTGCGCATTCTCCTGTGTGTGCCCCCATCCATCTCTGCCACCCTGCCTGTCGCTCCTTCCCACTCTGCTGCCTGTGAAAGGGCTGCCCAGACACCATGAGGGCCAGCGATAGTTTTTTATCCTGGCACCTTTGCTGTGGGATCCTGCTGGGCACGCTGCCGTCTTCCCAAGGGCACCAGGGCTTCTGCCAGGCTTTTCTCAAGCTGGGGTGTGTGTGTGTATGTGTGTGACATAGCTGGAAAAAAAGTGGAGGCTGAGATGGGGTGCGAAGTCAGGGAAAATGTGGGAGTCAAGAGGTGGTGGGAGGGCAGAAAAATGATGTCACTTCTTAAGTTTTCTTTGTATGTCTCCCTCTTTCTATCTCCCTGACCCTATGTGCTAGTTCTTACCTTTGTTTCTTTTCCCCTATCACTTTAGACCTCGGTTACTTCCACCTCTCTCCTGCTCCCTGTCTCTTACATATTCCTCCATCTTTTCCCATCCACCCCCCAGCTCTCCTCTCTCTATACTGTTGTCCCTCTCCTGTTTGCAGCATCCCGTTTGCTGGCTGCCTGTCCCCCATCTCTTCTCTACCTTCCTCCTACTTTTCTCTTTCCTGCTCTCCTGCTGTCCTGCTGCATTTGGGCACCGAGCCTTGTAGCCAGCTCAGTGCCAGGAGTCGTTCTGGGCAGGAGTGAGTAAACTTTTCCTGCCTCCTCTGTGCCCCTGGATGGTTTTCAAGCCCCTGGGTGCAGAGCTCCTGGTTGTGGGCAGGTGCCAGGGAGGGGGCCATGTGCTGTGGGGCTTTGGCCAGGCCCCTGTTCCTGACGGGCTCCAGCTGGGGCAGGTGTGGCCAGTGAGGCTAATGATGGGGCTGGCCCTGCTTTGGGCTATGAAGGGGACTGCCTGGACACGCCTGCCTGAGGAGTCAAACCAAGGGGCTTCCACAGGCAGCTGTCTCCAGCTGGTCCCTGTGGCAAGGAAGGATCCCTCCCAGCCATCCCCAACAGAGCGCCCCACCGGCACATGACACTGGGACCTTGCCGTCTCTGTTGGCTGCACACATGTGAGCTGCTGCATGTCCAGGAAACCTCATGGGAGAGGTGTATTGAGTCACCCACCACCTACTCCTAAGGTGAGGCAGTGGAGGGGGAAGGGGCAGAGACAGAGAAAAGCCTCAGGGTGGTGGAGGTCTGCCGTTGGCACCAGGAGCCATGTGTCCCCTCACGTGTGTCCAGTCCCATCCCTGTCCTGGTTCTCCAGATCTCTGCCTGCCTCCTTGCCTGTCGCTGCCTCTGTCTGCCTTTCAGGCTGTCTAGTTTGCCAAAGCTTTTTGCTCTTCTGCTAGCATTGCCCTGTAAAGTGTCACCTTCTACCTTTCCTTTCTCTGTCTTTTCCTTCCTGGCACCCCACGAGCTCTGTTCTCATTCTGCCCTATTGCTTGTGAAAAGGGCATTTCTAGGTCTCCCTCTCTCCCTGCCTCCATTTATCCAGGTCCCTGTTGATTGTGGGAAGTGTGGTGGGTTTCCACTAGCGCTTTTGTTGTATTTTCTTCCTCTGGTTGAGGAAAGGAAGTGATGGAGCACCTTGGTGGGCACTCAACAGCCAGCCAAGGTCAACCCATGGCAGTTTGCTTCTACTGGGCTCTCTGTTCCTGTTTTTTCCTCCTTGCATGTTTCTTGTACCCCATTGCTTTTGAAAGTTTCTACCTCTCCGTTCCTGTCTTTTAACTTCTCACTTAAGTCTCTTGAACCCAGTCGCTTTTTAAATTTTCTTGCAACCTCTCTCTTGCTCTCCCCCTCCCTGACCTAATTTTAATTTCTTGCCTGTTTCTCGTATCTTGTTGTTTTTCACATTTTTGCCTGCATCCCTTTACGCAGGTCCATATACCTATTCTTTTAATTCTTGTACCCTTTCACATTTAAAATATTCTTTCTGCTTTTCCCTCTGTCCATCTCCCTGACTCTAGTTCTTAATTCTTCCCTCTGTGTCCTCTACCCAACCACTTCTTCAGTTTTGCTTCTTCCATCTGTCACCCTGCCCCCATGTGTTATTTCTTGCCTGTGTTTCCCGTACTCCATCGCTTTTTGAAATATTTGTTCTACATGTGTTTCTATTTGGCTCCCTGTTTCTATTTTTAATTTCTTGCCTATGTTTCTTTTTCCCTGTTGCTTTAGAATTTGTCCCCGGCCCTTGTTTTGCCTCTGTCTCGTCAGTCCCTTCTGCCTCACTCCCCATCTCTCCGATTTGTCTCTCGGTCCCTATTTTCTGGTGCAATCTCTCAGCTCTCCTCTCTACACCCTTGTCCCCCTCTCCAGCCCTCTCTTGTTCATGGTGTCCCATTTTCTGGCTCCCTCTCCCAATTTCTTAATGCTTTCCCGTGTTTCTTGTGCCTCACTGCATTGCAATTTCTCTTTCTCATTTTCCCTCCCTCTGGCACCCTGTCCCTCCTTTTTAATTCCTCTCTCTGTCCTGTATGCTCTCACTTAAAAAAAAAAAAAAAAATTCTTCCTCAATTTTCTTCTATCCACCTCCCCGACCCTATTTTTAAATTATTTCTGTTTCTTGTACCCTGTTGCTCTTAAAGATTTCTATCTACTTTTATCCCACATCCTGTCTTTATTTTTTAATTATGCCTTATCTTTCCTCACCACCATCCTTTTAAATTTTTCTTTCTCTGTCTCCATTTTTGTTGGCTGTCACTTTCTGTATTTTTATATCTTTCCCCTTTATTTCCCTAATCCCTATTGCTTACACTGTATTTTCTACATCTACTCTTTGCTTTTTGATATCTTAAGTTTTAACTTTTTCTTTTTCTTCAGTGCCTTTGCTTTACAGATTTTTCTTTCTACTTCTCCATTACTATTTTTATTTTTTTCCCTTATTTCCTTAATCCCCATCGCTTTTAAAAGTTTCTGTCTACAGCCTTGCCTGTCTGTGTTTTGCCGTCACGGTTTGGCTGGTCCAGAATCACAGCCCAGCAATGCTCAGCAGGCTGTTAGCAGTTTGAGTCAGCTACAGGTGTAGCCCAGACCACTGTGTCATGCTCAGTATAAAGGGGGAAGGTTTGCTGAGGAAGGGGATCTCCCGCGGGGCTCCTGCAGGGCTCTCTCCTTTCCCTGCTTCTCCTTGCTCCCGAGGACCCCTCTCCTGTCGATCGTGGCTGCTGCACGTTCATTTGGCCCAGTCTAACTTTGCATGCCTCTGTTGGTAGTGGTGCTGTCTCGTTAAACCCGATTTCACTTCGACCCGCAGGTCTCCTCCCCTTTTCTCGACGCCCCTCCCTGGCTAGTGAGGGGTCATCGGGGGACAGGGCAGCTGTTGCAGTGTAGCCCCGGATACGGGCTGGAGGGGCACGTTCGCTGCCTTTTCTGTCCATCGCCCCCGGATTTCCTCAGAGCCCGCGCTTCTTAAATGGGCTTTCTGCGCGTTTCAGTTCGCTTTGCGGCGCTCTGCTGCCACCATGCGGCCAAGGGCAGGTACTGCAGCCCCGACCCGCGGTGTCGTTCGCTGTTTCCACGCTGCCGTTCGCCCGCAGCGGCCATGCGAGACCGCGGGGGCTGCCTGGCGCCGTCTGCTGCCTCCCGGTAAGGCAGCCCCGCTGCCGCTCCGCCCCTCGCCCTCTGCCCGTTCGCGCGCCGGCTCCGGCCCCTCCGGCGCGTCGGTGGTGGGCGGGGCAAGCGCGTGCCGGGCAAACGCGTGCCCGGCAGCAGCACGGCGGCGCGCCGGGGGAGGGCCGAGGCCACCGGTGAGGCGAGCGAGTCATCCCTTTCGGCGGGTGCGCGGGGTCTCCTGGTCGCCGGCCGCCCGGAGGTGCCGTCCCGCTCCCTCCTCCCGCCCCTGGTGCGCGTGCTTTGGCGCTGCCCAGCGGTGCTCCCGCCCGCCCAGGGGTGTGTCTTCCATGCTCCCCCCGCCCGGCAGGGGGCGCGCTTTGCCGCATCCCCCGTTCTGGTGGGCGCGTGTTCCTGCATCCTGTCGCGCCGCCGGAAGCGTCACTTCCGCCTCTCTCCCCGCCCCTCCGGGGCGCGTGGCTTCCTGCACTCTCCGGTGCACCGCCCGGCAGTGCGAGTCGCGGCAGGAGCGGCGCGGTCACCGAACGTTGCGGGGCTGGGGCTGCGGCTGGGGCTCTTCTGGCTCGGGCTCCGCCGGGGGAGCGGGTGAGTGGGGAGCGGGCGATCGACCGGTGGGTCCCGGGGAAAGCCGTGAGGCGGGCGGCCAGGCCGGCGGGGCCCGTGTCGGAGGCGCGGAGCGGGGCGGGGGGGGCTGCGGGCGGAGCCGCGCCGTGTGGGAAGAAGCGGGGGGGAGCCGCGCCGTGGGGGGGAGGGTGGGGAGGGCGGTGTCCCCGCAGGGCCTGAAGCCGGGCAGGCGCCTCTCGCGGCACGGCGGGAGCGGCGGTCCCGGGGCGCGGCGCTGCTGGGCTGCCCTGCCGGTGCGCCGGAGCGGGCCGGGCGGTGCTCGCCGGTGTCTGGGGCGGGGCGGCGGGGCCTGCTCAGTGCCGGGCAAAGGGGACGGAAACGGGCCGGCTGGGGCTCCAGGGGGCCCTGCCCGGCCCCTCGGGCAGAACCTGGCTCGGTCTTCTCGCCGCTGGCCGGGCGACCTGACCAAGAGGTTCCTGTTCCGCCGCCTCTTCCCGGCGTCGCGTTCCGCGTCCCACGAGGGAGATCCCGCGCGGGCGGATGCGGTCGGTGCTTGGGCGATGGCCCACGTGGGGGTGGGGGAGCGCGGAGGGGCCAGGGCGAGTGGAAGGGCCCCGCCGCCCCTCCCCACCCAAGCCCGGGGCAGAGAAGCTGGGGACAAAACGCCGTTAATGGAGCACGGTTCGTTCCCCGGGAGGTCCCTTGGGAGTCGAGAGTGTTTTTTTTTCCGGGCCGAGGAACAGACTTTCCTCCGTGGTAAGTGCAGAGCTGCCTGTTGCCGCCTTGAGAGTTTCTCTTCTCGTGGTTCACCCTGATTTTATGGGTGGGGTGGAGATGGCTTTTTATTTTTAGATGCCCGAGTACATTGTCAGTAACCTGTGGTGTGAGGACAGTGAACTCTTGAGCACCTAGATGCCGGTAGAAATGTAACCAAAGAAACAGGATGGACAGTGATGTTTAAACTTGGTTTATAGTCGATTTGGTTTTTTCATTAGAGTGTTGATGACTGCTTGTCCTGTGGTTCAGTCCACATGCTATTCCGTGGAGCCCTCAGTCTGGGACTTTTATGTGTTAAAAAAAAAAAAACAACTTGTCCTTCAAAAAAAAGGACTAGTCCTTCGTAGGACTGAGGTATAGACTTGGGGAGTCTCTTAAAGACGTGATCAGAATTAAAGCTGGATTTCACTTAACGTTGCTGCTGTTTGTCTTTGCTTTTGTTACTGTCCCCACCGCTCCGTCATGATTGGGAGCTCCGAATCATGCCCTTTTTTTTTTTTTTCCAATTTGTAATGCCTTTCTCCCCCCTGCCCCTCTCCTAGGACTGTAGCGTACAGACCCTTCATTTAAATATTAGTTTGTTTCCTCACAATTGAGTTCTGATGATTGAAATCGCAGAAATTACACCTGTCTGTCTTACAGATTCAGAGTATTTCTGAACATGTACCCTCACAGACAAATGCTGTGGGGATACGCATCTTCTGCACTTCATCCTCCAGCAGGACAATCCGCTGAGACGGGGACGAGCTGTGAAGGGGCAGTTTCTGCAAGGAGGCAGTTGACAAGGGCAGGTGGGTCGCTGTACATTTTAAGGATAGTATTCGATTTGGGATGTCTAGGGTGAGGAAACCCTGGCTCTATGTAGGCTTGAGAAAAGGTGCGTAGTTATCTGTGTCGATCTAAGGAAGGGAGTTCTGGTGAGACTGAAGCTGCCAATGAGTCAGAAGGAGAAAAAAAAGAAAAAAAAAAAAGACAGAAAGCACCCAGTTTTCTATGAAAACCAAAATCTCTAGTGGCCTGTCTCAACAGCTGTACCAAAGATGATGCAAAATGCTTTTTCCTCCACTCGGTTGTAGTCATTGCAAACCTTCGCCGAAATAGGAAGCTTTCGATTCCTAGCCCGCTTTGTGCTAAAAGGTGGCTTGTTTTTTTTTTTTTTTCCTCTCTCAGCAGACTATCAACTGGCATCATTTCACCATGGTGACCCTTTCTTCTGCCCTGGAGGTACAAGACTGGCCCAGAGGATCCCGAGTGGCCTACAAGGACAAGGTACGTCTGCCCCGTGCGTCTGCGTTTTTCCCCAGGTACTTGTAGTACGGACTTTAAAGTGAACGTGAAGAACGTGCCAGCTCTCCTTCTCTAGTTTTGATAGGAAGTGCTTCAGCAGAAACACTCAAAATAAGGTCTGTTCTGGAGCACGTTGTGCCTGTGTGAAGTGTACTCCCCTCCGTTTATTTGCTCTTCCTGAGAGCGTGCGTAGCTTTCTGTTTTGTGTGCTTGCTGAGAAACGATTCTGTGAGAATCGTATGGTGCTGAAAGGGGAAAGAAACTGTGCGTCAGAGTTTGGATGTTCTGAAGAAATGGACTGTGTTCCAGATAAAAGCTTTCTCCTTTTTCAGTCCTTAAGTGTTTAAAATATCTCATAGGGGTACGTGAAAACCTGACTGAGATACTGACATCTGTACTAAGAGCAATCAAGGTCGTGGGTTGGGGTTTTTTTTGTGTTGTGTTGTTTTGTTTTGTTGTTTGGGGTTTTTTTGCTTGTTTGGTGGGTTTTTTCCCCCCACCTCTCTCTGGCAAATCTTCCAGTCCTGTTTGGTAGCCTTAAGCATTGCAGAACTGGGTGGTTGATTTCTGCATTGTGTCGTCATCCCTGTCCGTCATGGTCCCATCTGTGTGTGTGTCGTGTGTGTGTGTGTGTCCCCAAAGTAAAATAGTATGGGGATCTCTTATCTTACTAATTTTTTATAAGTTTCATTTCTGATAGGAAAAAACCCCAAACAGTTCATGTTGTGTAATATACAAATGGACTTGCCTTGTTTAAACTGTAACCGCCCGCGAGCTTCAGGGTACGATTGAAGAGGGTGTTTAAGAAATTCGGTATTTCTTCTATGTGTTTAAAAAGAGAGGCTGCTGAATGTTATGGGTGGTTTTCCCCATATTTGGAGGGAGCACTCCAAAGTACTTTATTTCTGTCTGGCTTTCGGTGGTGCATTTCCCTGGCCATTTGGTGGCATCTCTCCTGGGCGGTGCAGCTGCCCAGATGTCCCTCCTAATGGTGTAATGCACAAGAAACCCCCCAGTCGGATGGGAACGGTGTATTTTGGAGACAGGTGATTTAATGGTATCTGCTTGCAGCTGGGTGAGTGCAGTTAACGCAAACATCAAATCAAATACTTTGGTAGTGTAAGCATTTTTGTTGGATGTACATGAACATCCACGTGCTTTTTCGGTATAAAGTGAACGACTGAGATTTGTTTTTTCTTTAAAGAACGTTTTAAACATGACTTTGTTATGTTTATTTAGAGTTTTACACTTCACTCTGCAGATTTATTGACTGAGCAAGCGAGACGTGCAGCAGCAGCGGCGGCGGCGCAAGGGCTGTAGCTGTTGTGGTGAGTCCGAGGATGGTACGAGGTCTTCCTGCGGTCTCACGGGCGGGGGGGGTGGGGTGTGTATCTCCCCCCAGGGGTGCTGTGAGAAAGGGACGAGACGTTTTCCAGCACTATCAAGGGTGTTTGCTTTTATGCTGAGAATGCTTTCAAAATTGTATTGATGAGTCTTAGTATTGATTTTTTTTTTTTAATTTTTTTTTAAGCGTACCGATGGCTCTGGCTTTGAACAGATGTGTTGTAGTTTGAGCTGACCTCCTTTAGCTCAACTGCTATCCTATCCCTCATGCTCACTGAATTCTTCTGCTTTCTCCTGTGTTACTTTTCTCATATGCTGAGACATAACTTGGGATTTTTGTTCTTGAGCTGCCGTGTTGTGTCTGGTGCTGCTCGGCAGCTCCCCCTGCCCAGGTTTGCCTGCCGGCCGTTCAGCGTGCTCGCCTGGCGGCGCCAGCCCTGCGGCCGGAGGCTCCTGGCTCTGTCTCCAGCGGGGACCCGCGGGTGCTGCAGCCGGGGCTGTCCGGTGGGGAGAGTCCGGGGCCCAGAGGGTCTCCTCCCCGCTGTTCTGCCCGCCCCCCCCCCCCCCCCCCCCAATCCCTGTCATCTGTCCCCCTGTCCCCCCCCCCCCAAGTGATTCCCATGGAGATGTTGCCCCATGCGAGGTTTTTGCGGGACGTGCCCCCGAACCCCCTGCCCTCCGACCTTGTGCCCCCTCCGCCCCACCATGCTCGGCACAGCCCTCCCACCGCCCCTCGGGTGCCGCCTGCACCCCCCGACTTGCCCCTCGCCCCCAGCCCAAGCTCAGACCCGCCCCTTCCCCGCTCCCGCCCCGCCGGGGGCGTGTCCTCCCGCCCCAGGGGCGCGGGGCCGGCGGGCGCTCGGCGCGCAACGCGCGGGGCTGCAGCGTCGGGGCCGCTCCGGGCACGCGCCGCCCGGCGGGCGCTGCTGCCGCGCGGCCAAAGCGCGGTCCCGCCGCGCGGCGGTCGCGCGCCGGGCGTGGCTCTTCCGGCGCGCCGGCGGCGGCTCGCGCATGCGCGGTGCGCGAGAGCAGCATGGCGGCGGGTGAGGGGCGAGGCCGGCGGTGAGGCGAGCTCGCTCCTTCGGCTGGTGCGGGAGTCTCTGCTGGCCGCTGGCCGCCGGGGGTGGCGGGACGGGAAGCCTCAAGGCCCGTGCTGCGGCGGGCAGCCCCGGGGAGCTCCCGGGAGCTGGTGGGAGGGAAGAGGGGAAGGAGGCGGACGCCCCTCCAGGCGCCGGGTGCCTTCCCAACTCGCCAGAGCTCCCCTTGAGCCTTCCCCGGCCCCGCTAGCCCCGCGCAGCTGCCCCCAGCTCCAGCACCTCCCCTGCAGCCTGTCTCCCCAGGTCATCCTGTTGTGATGGCAGCAAGCTGGCCCTCGGATGCACTTGATTCTGCCTTAACGTGGATGCCATTAGCTGCAGTGCAGGGAAAAAGTGGCATCTCCAGAAGCTGCTGTGGAAGGAGGCGATTTGGCCGGGGATGATCTACGGTCATAATGGTCACTGATTCTCCTTGTCTCCCAGAGGCTGCACTGAGGGCACAGGTGTCCCTTCCTCCCCTGAGGATGCTGTTGTCTGCACCCGCCTCGGTCTTGCCTGGGTTGTCTCTGCCTGACCTCGCTCTCATCGCGGCGTGGGGGCAAAAAGGGGCGGGCGGAGCGCTTGCTGGCTGTGGGCAGTGGACAGGAGCTGCTGCGGCTGAAGCTGGAGAGGCCAGAGAAAGGTAAAGAAGAAGGAATCAGAGGCCGGCCGGCCGGCAGCTGCCTCCCGCCGCAGGCAAGCGGAGAGTCCATGTGCGTAACCCACGGCGTGGTACGGCCGTGTGACGCATGAACGAGCGAGGCTACGTGTCTAGGAAGCCTTGTCTCGCAAGAGTTGAGACAGCCATGTAATCTTTTAGGTGGAGAACCACCATGTGACCGGAGCTGCAGAAGAGGAAGGGAGGAGAGGAAGAGAAGGAAGCGTCTGAACGGGCAAATTCTCCTGGCAGCACTGAGAACAAGGGATGCGGTGAGTCCTGGGCCCTCGGGGCCCCATCGCCCCACTTGTGTGTCCCAGGCCCTCCCTATCCCCCTCCCCTGGCCCCCTGTCTTTCACATGGTGCTGTGATTTCCCCCTTGCCCGCCCCCGTCTTTTTTTTTTTTTTTTTTTTTTTTTTTTTTCCCCTCCCCTTTCTCAGTCTCTCTCTGTCCAGCTCCTGGTCTCTAATTTTAAATTCCCCTCTCTCTCTGGAAGCCTGTCAGGACTTTTCTCTGTCTGGCTCTCTGTCCCTGTTGTTTAATTCCTTCCTGTGTGCCCTTTTAGGCCTCACCATTTTTATTTGCTCGGTCTCTCTTGGTCCAGCACAAGATCCGGATTTTTTAAAATTCCTCCCTCTCTGCCCTGCAGCCTGTCGCTTTCGAAGTTCGTGTTGCGATTTCATTCCTTTTACCGTCTCTCCCTGCTGGGATTTTTCAATTCCTCCCTGTCTGTCTCGCAGCCCGTTGTTGCTTTCTTGTTCTCTCTGTCTCTGTTGGGCTCCCTGTCCCTGTCTTGACCCACTTCTAAAAATGCCTTCCTCTCTGCCTCGTATGCATTGTTCTTGAAACTTCCGTTTCCCGACGTCTCTCTGTAGGTTGCTCCTGGTCCCAGATGTTTATTTCTTCCCTCTCTGTCCTGTGGCCTGTTGCGATTTGGTGTTTCTGCGTGTCTCCTGTTCCCGGCTCTCGGTCCCCGTTTTTCAGTTTCTCTCTCTCAGCCCTGTAGCCCACTGCTGTTATCTGTCTGTCCTCATCTCTCTCTGGCCAGTTGCCTCTCCCCACATATGTGGTTCCTCCCTCTGCCCTGTGGCCCGTCACTGGTTTTCCGTTCTCTGTCCTGCTCCTTTTCCCTGAGTCTTCAGTTGCTCCCTCTCTGTCCTGTAGCCCATCAAGGGGCTTTGTTTCTTTTTCCATCGCTCCCTGTCCGGCTCCCTGCCCCATCTTTTTAATCCTTCCCTTGCTGCCGTGTGGTGGCTCCCCGCTATCTTCCCTTTCTTCATATCTCTCTCTGGACGGCTCCCGCTTCCCTGTTTTTCAGTTTCTTCCTTCTGGGCCCTGTAGCCTGTGGTGATTGAGCTGCTTTCTCCTTCTCTCTGTCCGGCTGTGGATCCCATTTCTTTAATTCCTCCTGCTTCTCCCTGTAGCCTGTCTTTCTGTCTGCCCTCTCCCCCTTTATCTGTCTCCCCACTCCACCTCTGGCGCCCTGTACCTGTGTTTTAATTCTTCCCTCTCTGCCCTCCAGCTGTTGCTGTGCTTCCTGCGTGTGTCACACTGGGTCCGGCCCCTCATCTCTGTCTTTTCATTCCTCCCGCTCCTCCCTGGAGCTTGTCGCTGTCATTTTCTTTTGCTGTTGCTCTGTCTGGCTCCAGATCCTCGCAGCTTCCCCCCACCCCTGCCCCGCCTCGTTGCTCCTGGCTGTTTTTTCTGTCTCGATCTCTCTGTGCCTGGCTCTGGCTCCCTGTTGTTTCACTCCTCCCTCTCTGTCCTGTAGCCCATCGGCACATTTTCTTTCGTTGGGCTCTCTTTGGCCGTTTGCCTGTCCCTGTTGTTCAGTTTCTTCCTTCTCAGCCCTGTAGTGTGCCGTGATTCTTTTTCTTTCTCCCCCTCTCCCAGCTCCCAGTCCCTCCCTTTTAATTCCTCCCTCTCTGTCCTGTTGCCTGTCAGGAGTCGTGTGTCCTGGAGTCCCCGGCCCCCCCCCCCCCCCCCAGCCCCTTCTCACTTTCGCACTTCCTGTCCGTGTTTTTTAATTCCTCCTCCTTTGCTGTGTAGCCTGTTGCTTTTTTCTTTTCTCCATCTCTGTGTCTCAGTGCCCCCATTTTTTAATTCTTACTCTCTGCCCTCTACCCTACCCCTATTTTCACCTTTCTCTGACCCTCTGTATCCAGCTCCCTGTCCCTATCGATTATTTTCTCCCTCTTACTCCTGCACCCGCTGCTATTCCCTGCTGTCGCCATCCCTCTCTGTTCAGCTCTCTGTCCCCAGATTTTAATTCCTTCTTCTGCCCCTCCGTAGCCTGTCTGGATTTTCCCCCTGCTCTCTGTCTGGCTCCCTCTCTCTGCCTTTTCGTTTCACATTCTCTGTCCCATAGCCCCAAGCTATTTGTCTGTGTTTCTCAGTCTCTTCTGTCTGGCTCCCTGCTGCTATTTTTTCTTTCCTCCTTATTTGTCTCATAGCCCATCACTGTTTCGTGGTTTGTTTTTTTTTTTTCTGTCTCTTTGTCCAGCTCCCAGTCCCTGCTCTTGAATTCCTCTTCCCTGTAGCCCGCTGCTGTTTTTTTCTGTTCTCGATCACGCTCTGTCTGGTCCCCTGTCCCTGTTGGTCAATTCTTCCTTCTCTGCCCTGCAGCCCCTGCAGTCTTGTACTTTTTTCCGTCTCTCTCTGGCCGGAGCTCTGTTGCTGCTCATGAGTTCCTCCCTCTCTGCCCTGTAGCCTGTTGCTTTTGTCCTTTCTCCGTCTCGCTTTCTCTGGCTCCCTGATGACGCTATTTTAATATTCCCTCCCTTTTTGTATGAATCGCTATACTTTTTGCTCTCCAGCTTTTTTTTTTTTTTTTCTGGCTCCCCGGCTCTATTTCTTAATTCTTCCACCTGTAGTGTGTAGCTCTGTGGTTTGTACCGTGTTGTTGTTCCCCCCCACCCCCGCCCCTTCCCTCCATCGTTGGCTGTCTTGGCTCCCTGTCCCTGTTGTTTCATCCTCCCTCTCTGCCCTGTTCTTTGTTGTCTTTCTCCATGTGTCTCAGTCCAGCTTCCTGCCCCTGTTCTTCTTTCCTTCCTCTCTGTCGTGCTGCCTGTCCCAGTTTTGTCCTGCGTCTCCGTCCTCCTTTGTCGGTCTCTGCCCTGCTCCCTTCTCCCTCTATCTGCTGCCTCTCTTCTTCTCTCCCTGCTGCTTCTTTCTCCACCTGTCGGGCTCCCTGTCCCTGTCTTTCTCTCGCCATCCTGTTCCCTGCCTCAGGCGCTCTCGCTGCATCCGCTACCTGCGTGACTGAAGAAACGTTCGCAGTCTCCTTTGCCCTCCCAGCTGCGTTTGCAGTCCCTTCACAGCAGGCGAGGGGCTGTGAGGGAGCCCAGGGGAGGAGGTGCTGCGCTGCGGGGGTCGAGTGATGGCCCCCTGCTCCTGCGGCACGGCCCAGCCCTCGCCACAGCCGCCGCACGAGCTGTGGGCTCGTTGCCAGCGCCGCATGGCTGCCTGCGGGCGTCCGGCTCGGGCGCCATGCTCAGCGCTGCATCCGGCGAGCAGCAGGCTGTCCTGCCGGCGGGCGCCGCCGGTAACGGCCACGCGATGCTGCAGGGCCTGTGGGATGGGGCCGCCGTGCCCGCTGCCGCTTCCCCGTGAGGAAAGGCCGCTGCTGCCCCCTGGGCACAGGGCTGGTGGGCGTGCTCTTTTCACCCGCCCAGCTCCCTGACCCCGTTTTCCTTTCACAGACCAGGACTCTGTGTCCTTTCTTTATCTGTGTCTCCCCCTCTCTGTTCTTTTCCCGGTACCTCTCTTTCTCTGCTCCTCAGTTCCTTTCCCTCACCTTATTTTTCTCTTTCTGTTCCTCTGCCCAGCTCCCCATGGCTGTGTTTTCGTTCTCCGTACCTGCTGCCCCAGCGTGGACTGCCGAGCGGTCCCAGGGAAGGGTGAGTGGACGGGCTCTGAGCCCCAGAGCAGGCGTGTTCCTGGCACTTAGATGGGTTTGCAAATAAACCCTCGCTCTGTCTCCTTTGTACTTGCTGAGCAGCGGTCAGAGAGTCCAGGGGAGCAGGTACACAGCGGGGGTAAGGGGCCATGGCTGCAGCTGCGGGCTGGTGCCGGAGGAGCCCCGGAGGGAGCCAGCGAGGCTGATGGCGATGGCCGCTCTGTGTCATGGGGCCGCAGCCCCAGGGGATGGTGCTGCTAGGGCACGCCTGCCCGAGAGTGCCGACAGCAGACGTCGGGCCCCGTCAGGGCAGCTCGCAGGGGTTTTGTGAGCTGGTGGAGAGGAAGGAGGAAGAGGGGCAGATGGCTGCCTCCGGGCACCTGGAGGCCTTCCCACCCCCTGGAAAAGTGCTCCGGCCTGCGCGCCCCATGCAGCTGCCCACAGCTCCAGCACCTGTCCCGTAGCCCCTGACCACCCCAGACCCTGCCCTCGCAGCAGCAAGCTGACCCGCGAACGTGCTTTATTGCCCCATAAGCGTGGGTGCCGTTGGCAATGGTCTGGGGCAGGAGGGGGCGTCCCCAGGAGCTCCTGCAGAAGGAGGGGTTCCTGCCTGGGGAAAGGGGTGGCCGTCGCTGTGGACAACAGTTGGCCGTTCTTTGTGTCTCCCAGGGGCAGCGCTGAGGACTCGGTTGCCGGTTCCTCCCCGGGGATGTTGCTGACTGCACCTGGCTCAGGTTTGTGTCCTTATTCTCCCAGTTAAAGCGGTTCCGTTAGTTTAATTCCCTGCCCGGTCACGTTGCTGGTGCCGCAGATACCTGCAGTAGAAGAGCAGGTGTCGGCCTTTGCGGTACGGGTCGCTGTCTTTGCTCAGTGCTTTGTACCCCATGACACGGAGGCAGGTGAGGAAACTCCCCGCTGCTCCTCCGGCCGCCCTTGTGTCTGCTGGGGGTCGCCCCAGCCCCTTTCCCAGGGGATTGCAGGAAGGGTGGTGAGCAGGGCCCCGGGTGTACGAGCCCTGGCCTCTGCACAGGGAGCCCGTTCTGCTCCGGGGCTGCTGCGGTGCGGGCGCTCCGCTGGTCCGGTCGCTGGCGGCAGCTCTTGGAGCCGGCTGGGCTGCGCGGGCGTCGGGGGTTTGCTCACGGCAAGAAGCGGAGGCGTCGGTGTGAGGGAAGAGTTTCGAGACCGGCCGAGGTTCGGCTGTAGGCATAGTAGGAAGTACCCTTTTATGCAGTTGTTTTTGTTGTTTCAGGCTGGCGGTTTTCCGATGAGGGTTTGGGGGTGGCAAAATGGTTTAATAGCCTGCCATTTTTTTTTTTATAAATTTTAGATGCATTGCATTTTTCTGGAATTCCTGACTATGGGAGATGGAACCTTGTTTTTTTTCCCCACCGTTTTTACTGTGTGCTGTGTAAGTTGCTGATGTCTTGATCTATGCTCTTTTTTCTCTCTTAATAGGACTGATGGTGAGATTGTCCAGCGAGGGTTAGGGTGAGCATCTTGTACTCGCCTGTATACGGAGCTTGAGAGTTTCTCGAGAAGGCATCTTCCCCAGAACTTCTCAGAGAAGAGGGTCTGCGTTCTTTGCGCTGGTAACAGTCTCTAGCCGGGGTCTGTCTTCTGTCGTAGGCCCGGGCACGCGAGCCTTCCCATGACTCCGTTTCTGACTTTTTCATGACGCGCCTGATGAGACGTGTCGTAGTGCCGGTCACAGCAGTTACGTTTCCGTGTAGTTTTTCACCTGTTGTGTGTTTAGCACCGGTTTCTGTGGTTGTAAGGTGCCTGTGTTAGATCTTTCAGCCACCGTGGTTTTTCCGTCAGCTGACCGCCGCTGTGATTCCTTGAGGGGTTCAGTGGTAAGGAGGCGGTCGGTGGTGCTTGTTCCGTGTGTGCTATACTGCACATTAATGAGGTCTCGATGCTCCGGAGGTTTATTCTTTTGCGGTAGGCGGGCGCATCGGTAGCCGCACCGAGGGTCTCGTGCTCCTCGACTCACCGGGGTACCGCCGACCGAGCGCTCCCAGTCTCGCGCGAGAAGCTCCACACACAGATCTGTCCAGCACGTCTCGTGTCCGAGAAGGTGACGAGTGGTCCAGGATGCGCTGGGGTATCCGCTGTCGAGCGGTCTGTTCTCACGGAGCCCTCTTCTGGGACGACGACTTCTCCGCATCCTGTGGATGTTGGGTCTTGGGGCCCGGCTTCTCGCGCGTCCACCGTTGCGGTTGCGGCCGCGGCCGTATCTTTTCGTCAGGGGCCGTGGCATTTGACTTCCGGGGTGGAAGGTGCTAAGGGTCGTACGCGTAGGGCCAGGTGTTGCTTTGGCTTTGGTTTTCTGTGATGGCTGGCTGGCTGTTGTTGGAGTCTAGAGGGTATTCCTACATGGAAAGGAGATCTCCGGAACCGTTAAGCTGTTGCTCCGCAGCCGGGTGACTCGTTCGATGCCGTTTTCAGATGCAGTGAGACGAGCCGTGCACCAAAGGGTTAGAGGAGGGGCGGGGGAGCGGCCATAAGAAGGTGGGTTGGCACGCAGTGTCAGCGGGCAGATGCGGCCGATGGCTGTGTGAGCAGCTGACAGGTCTTGGTAGGTTTGTTGTATTCCAAAGGCACGAAGTAGCGAGCGAAGCAGGGTATCGGCACTGCGGGTGGCTGGGGCGAGGTGAGCTGGGACTGGTGGGCTGCAGCAGAGAAGTTACTTTTCAGGCGTTGTGTCGTTTGTGAAGTTTATAAGCATCCCTTATGGGTTGTGTTTTACAGGTGGTACCGGAGCCTCAACGCGGCAGCTGGCAGAGGTAGGGTGGGTGGGCGGCCGAGGTAGAGGAGGAGGAGAGGGGAATGGGCACGGGCAGGCTGTGGTTTCGGGCGGTATCTCAGCACGTGCCTTTTGTTTTGGCTTTCGCAGGTCACGCACGTAGCCTCGGAGGGGCGAAGCTGCGCGCCGACCAGCGGCCTGAGGAGGCGAGGCGGTTGTCAGCCGGGCCGGCGTCCAAGAGCGGAGCATCCTGCGGCAGCTCGGTCAAGCGTTTCTGTGCGTTTGTGCAGGTGTTACGCAGCTGCCTTTGGAGTTGGGTGAGCTTTTGAGGTGGTGAGCTAAGGAGCAGCAAGGAGGAGCGTGGGGCTGGTGATTTCTCCCAAGCGTGACGGTATTTCTCTGTCTGTTGCTACCTTAGGGGGGCCACAAGCGATGACAGCTGCAGCGTCCAACACGGGAATCGGTGCGGAGCAGTTGAGCGGAAGACCACGTTCCTTTTGAGGAGGAGGGTGTTTCGAGGAGGTCTGTGGTGACCCGTGTGACAGCTACCACTGTCAGCGGTGTGTGTGGTTTTTTTTTTTTTTTTCTGTAGGCGATGAGGAGGAACGTGGCAACTGCAGGAGTAATCAGGTTAGTTGATGTGGTTTCTGCTGAGGATGGACGCGGATCCCCAGCCCTCTGGAAGCGAAGCTGAGGGACCAGGGACCGTTGTCCTGCAGTGCGTAACTTTGATTTCAGTTGGAAAAGGGATTTTCCTGGAATGGAAATCTTTCTCCTTCAAAGAAATTGCGTTGTACGAACTGCCTGTCGGACTCTGTGTGCTTGGCTGTAGAAGTCATGAGCAGTGAGACTTTTTGCCCTCTTTTGAAAAACAAAACAACAGCAAAGTCAATTTGTTTCCAAAGACTGAAGCACAGCAAGTGTTCCAAAAGTGGATGGCGTCGCTGGTCTTTACATTCTTGGTTGCAACGGTCGAGATACGATTAAAAAATGTTCCTCTGCGTGCTTTGGTACAGCCAGAAGCCTTAGTGCATCTGCCAGTCCTGTTCGGTGGCCTTACCTGTTGCAGCCCTGGGGATTTGAATTTCTTTTTTTTTTTTCTTTTTAATGAGTAAAACCATGTGGGGGATCTATTATTTCACTGATCTTTTCCTGTCATATATGAAACTCTAGAGAAAGTTAAAATTGTATAATTGGCAGAATGACTAACGCGGTTTAAACTCGCTGCCGAATCAGTACAGCATGTAATGTATGAGGTGTACTTAAGCGGTCAGCGGTTTCTCTAACTCTTTCCAAGCCAGAGGCAGCTGCATGTTACTGAGTTTCTTCCCTGTGTTTTGACAGAGCGCTCTGAAGTACTTGGTTTCTAATCATGTGACATGATAGAACAAGGTGGGGCAGGAGCAGAGTCAAATAACAACTGTGTATTTTGGAGACAGGTGTAAGCATAGATCTAGATGGGGGTGTACAGCCTTGTTCTGCAGCAGCGCTTTAAGGAAGGGCATCAAACACGAGCAAGAGCAGTTGCTTTTCTGCTAAGAAGGGGTTGGAAATCGTATCTGTTTGTCTTTCTATGGAGTGTTAAGTATTCAAATCACTCTGGTTTGTAGAGGATGTGTCTGTATTTCGGGCTGGTCTCCTTCAGTTCGACTGCTCGCCTGTCCCTCGTTCTATTGAATTCCTCTCCTTGCTTCTGTGTTGTTCTTCTAATGTGCTGAACTATGGCTGGGGCCTTTTGTTTCCCGATGTCTTGCTGTGAGTGTCCGGTGCTGCGCAGCAGCTCCCCCCCCCCCCCCCCAGGTTTGCCTGCCGGTGGCTCAGTGCTCTCGCCCCACGGGGCCAGCTCTGTCTCTGTCCAAGCTTTCTGCCACGGCTGTCCGGTGGGGAAAGGGGCAGTTGTTGCTCTGGGGAGCCCGTCCGGGCGTGGTCCGGGACGGGGAACGTGGCAGAGCCGAGTGCGAGCAAGAGCCACGGCACCGTCCTTTGGCGGACGCCCCCCCACCCCTCTGCTTGTGCGGCAGCCGGTGTCCATGATCTGGCGGGGGCAGGCATCGAGCATGGATTCTGTCTCGTGGGCTGTGGCAGGTGAGTGCTCGTCTGTGGGTTATGCCGGGGAGAGCCGTTGGTGTCGGTCATCCCCCACCCCTCTCCGGGTCCCCCTGTACCCCCAGTGTCAGAGAAAGACGCAGGTGCTGCTGCGCCGCTGTGACCGCACGGGGGTGCTGCGTGAAACGGCGCTTTGTGCTGCCTGCGCGTGGGGGGTGTGCGGTACTGCAGGCCGGGGTACGCGCATGCGCGCTGGCGGCCCCCTGCGGCGCGCTCTGCTACCACGATTTGACTAGGGTTGGGTACTGGGGCGTGGTACACGCGCGTGTGCGGTGACACCGATTTGTGGCGCTCTGCTGCCACCCTGTGACCGAAAAGCAGTACTGCAGTCCCGAAGGCGCTGCCGCACTCCCTGCTGCCACCCTGTGACCGAAAAGCAGTACTGCAGCCCCGAAGGCGCTGCCGCGCTCCCTGCTGCCACCCTGTGATCGAAAGTCGGTACTGCAGGCCCAGCGGAGCTTTCCGCCCTCCCTGCTGCCACCCTATGACCAAAAAGCGGTTATGCAGCCCCGGCGGCGCTGCCGCGCACCCTGCTGCCACCCTGTGACCAAAAGACGGTACTGCAGCTCCGGGTGCGCGCTGCCGCGCTCTCTCCTGCTACCGCCTACAGTGAGTGGGCTACGCACCGGACGCTCTCACCTTTGTGCCCCGCGGCGGCCCCTTCCCCGGGGGATGTTTGGAAAGGCAGTGGGCGGGGCCTGGGGTAGATGAGTCCCGGGCTCTGCCCAGGGAGCTCCTTCTGTGCGAGGTGAGAGCTGTGGGATTGGGCAAGCTCCAGCAGCACCCACAGTACAGAGAGCCCTGGGATGCAGCTTGGGCTTTTTTTTTTATTATTTGTCAGCAGTTTCATACGGAGTGTTAAGGGGTGATGAGAGGGTTCTAAAACACACAGCTTTTTTAACTGACAGTTTTGCTGTGGTTTTGTTCTAGGTTGTCCTGGGTTACAGTGTAAAATGTGCCAAAAGAAAAAAATATTCTATTACCATCTTCAGGAGCTGTTGAGACCAGGTGGGGCGGTGCTCTCTGCCTCCCCCCCCCCTGGACTATCTCCTGTTACTGGGCACAACAATGCCTTATCGCCTGACTCATCGATAACTCGCTCCTGGACTATCTCCTGTTAATGGCCCATCAAGGAACTGCCTCACGACTCCCCATCCCATTGTGAGATGCTCCGCCCGGGGGGGGGGGGGGGGGGGGCGAGGGGGAAGGAGCCAAGCAGTCCATGCCAAATAAAAACAGAGATTTTGAACACCCTAGCAGCCTTCTTCCAGTGGATTCCCAGAGGAGCTTTTCCCCCCACTGGAGTTCCAGAGGACAAGAGCTACCTACCTACCACTGGACCTTCGGAGGAAGACCAGACTCTTTTACCTGATTGCTGCTTCCACAGAACTACATCCATCGCTTCAGGAGGACTGCAGCCAGCATCTTATCGGACTGCTACTGCCACCCTAACAGGGTGTCAGGTTGTATTCCTGACTCTGTCAGTGTAAACCAGTGGGTTGTTTGGTTTTTCCCTGCGGTGTGTTATATATATATATATTAGTAAAGAACTGTTATTCCTATTCCCCATATCTTTGCCTGAACGCCCGTTAATTTCAAAATTATAATAGTTTGGAGGGAAGGGGGTTGCACTTTCCATTTCAAGGGAGGCTCCTGCCTTCCTCCACAGACACCTGTCTTTCAAACCAAGACATAGGTGCACTGGATTTTCCTGGAATTCTGAACTTCCTGCAGGATGGCAACTTGTTTCTTGTGACAAGGGTTTGTGATCCCATTTCCTTTCCTAGGACTGAAGGTGAGATTATCGAGTAGCATGAGGATGTGCACCACATCTGCACCTGTCTATGCCCCCCCATACCCCTGTCTCTGCCTTCAGGTGGGGTTTTTCCCATGCCACCCCGATCTTTGTGGCCTTGACTCCCGTGTGTGTGCCTGGCCCTACTTGTCATGTCCCTGCCTCCCATGGGCCTGCCTTGCCTGCTTTTTTTCACGGTAGGGATGGACAACGACAAGAGTATATGTAAGAAGGCACTCTTTATTAAGTTGCAAAAACCAAGATGGCTGAGATGGTGCAGCAGAAAAAGCGTACCCTTTTATAACCTTTCTTATCTGTCCACCTGTTCATGCACTAAGGCTGCTAAAATGATTCGCTCAATAGCTTTGTCCATTCACCTCCATTCACATAATGATTGGCTGGAGCTCCTACTGTATTTCTCACTGTACCTACTGTTCTCTTGCCAAGTTTCTGCTCTGTGGTATTACTTGCTCAGTCTCTTCTTGCTCAGTCTCTTATAACTTCCTCAAACTTGTTTACAACATTCTTCATCCACTTCTTCCGTCTTTTCAAGGGTATACTGGAATGCTGTCAAGGTCAACTTCATCTTCCTCAATCAGGTTATCCCTGACAGATTTTTGTACCCACTTTATGGGTGTGCATAGCTCACACCCTATCCTCCCCCTGTGCACCTGCCTTCCTCCCCCCCCCCCCCCCCCCCCATGGGTGTGCCTTGCACCTGCCTCCCATTACCATGTTTTGTGTCCCCCCCTTGTCCCTGCTCCATGCACCTGCCTTGCCCCCACCACTACAAGAACTGCTGCTCCAGACGCAAACTGTTTTAAATAAACTGTTTGCATTCCAAACATCACTCTGGCACTTCCTTGGGCCCAAAATGCCATCACCAGTAGATATCAGGGGGAATGAGGGGCACCCAGCAGGGACACCCTGAAGTCTCATGGTTTCCATCAGGCTTTCCCAAGGGCAGGGGTGGGTGGGAGAGTGGAAAAGCAGTATTGCTTTTTACATTTTCTTCCTACATCTCCCTCTTCAGAGCTCCTTGTCCCTGGGTGCTTGTTCTTGCCTGTGGCCCCTGTTCCTGATGGGCTCCAGGTGTGGCCAGTGGGGCTAATAACAGGGCCGGCCCTCCTGTGGGCTATAAAGGGGCTGCCTGAGGGAGCTGATAAAGGGGAACTGGCTGAGGAGGTAGCTGGAGCTACCTCCAGAATGGAATGGCTGGTCCCTGTGGTAAGGAAGGATCCCCCTGAGCTGTCCATGATGGAGCAGACCACCAGCACACGTTGCTGGCAGCTTGGTGCCTGCATCGGCTGTGTGTGTGAGCTGCTGGCCAGCCTGGCAGTGGAGGGGAGTTGAGAGAAAAGTGTTGGGGTGCTGAAGATCTGAGCTGGTGCCAGGAGCTGGGGTGAGTCACACGTTCTCCTGTGTGTGTCCCGGTCCACCTCTGCTGCCCTGCCTGCCGCTCCTTCTGCTGCCTGGGAAAGGGCTGCCCAGGGATGGGGAGGGCCAGCAATGGCTTTCTGTCCTGGCCCCTTTGCTGTGGGAGCCTGATGGACAGCCTAACACCTTCCTGATTGCACTGGGGCTTCCCCTCAAGCCAGGGGGAGAGGCAGGGCTGGAAGAAAGTGGAGGCTGAGATGGGGTGCGAAGTCAGGGAAAATGTGGAAGTCAAGATGGGGGTGGAAATGGTGTCACTTTTTACATTGTCTTTGTAAGGCTCCCTCTTTTTGTCTTCCTGACCCTATGTGTTAGTTCTTGCCTCTGTTTCTTTTCCCCTATTGCTTTACAATATTTCGCTGTCCCTTGTCTTGTCCCTGCCTTGTGGTCCTGCTGCTCCCTTTGGCCTCTCTCTCCTGCTCCTCCTCGCTCTTATGTATTCCTCCATCTCTCCCTGAGTTTTTCGCTCAGTGTCCCAGTACTCCTCTCTCTATGCTACTGTCCTGCTCCCTGTCCCTCTCCTGTTTGCAGCATCCTGTTTACTGGCTGCCTGTCCCCCACCTCTTCTCTACCTTCCTCCTGCTTTTTCCCTTCTCTCCTGCTGCGTTTGCTGTGTTTGCACACTGAGCCTTGTAGCCACCTAAGTGCCAGGATTTGTTCTGGGCAGAGGTGAGTAAACTTTTCCTGCCTCCTCTGTGCCCCTGGATGGTATTCAAGCCCCTGGGTGCAGAGCTCGTGGCTGTGGGCAGGTGCGGGGGAGGGGGCCATGTGCTGTGGGGCTTTGCCCAGGCCCCTGTTCCTGATGGGCTCCAGCTGGGGCAGGTGTGGCCAGTGAGGCTAATGATGGGGCTGGCCCTGCTTTGGGCTAGGAAGGGGGCTGCCTGGGCATGCCTGCCTGCAGGAGCTGGCTGAGGAGTCAAACCAAGGGGCTTCCACAGGCAACTGTCTCCAGCTGGTCCCTGTGGCAAGGAATGATCCCTCCCACCCATCCACAACAGAGAATGCCACCATAACACAGCACCAGGACCTTGGCTCCTCTGTTGGCTGCACACGTGTGAGCTGCTGCACGTCCAGGAAACCTCGTGAGAGAAGTGCATTGAGTCACCCACCGCCTGCTCCTAAGGTCAGGCAGCTGGCACTGTGGAGGAGGAAGGGGCAGAGACAGAGAGAAAAGCCTCGGGGCGGTGAAGGTCTGCCGTTGGCACCAGGAGCCACGTGTCCCCTCGTGTGTGTCCAGGGCCATCCCTGCCCCGGTTCTCTGGATCTCTGCCTGCCTCCTTGCCTGTCCCTGCCTCTGTCTGCCTTTCAGGCTGTCTAGTTCCCCAAAGCTTTTTGCTCTTTTGCTAGCATTGCCCTGTAAAGTGTCACCTTCTACCTTTCCTTTCTATGTCGTTTCCTTTCTGGCACCCCACCAGCTCTGATTTCATTCTTCCTCATTGCTTGTGAAACTGGCATTTCTAGGTCCCCTCTCTCCGTGTCTCAGTTTACCCAGTTGCCTATGATTGTGGGAAGGGTGGTGGTTGGGGCCTGGGGTAGATGAGCCCCGAGCTCTCCCAGGAAGCTCCTTCTTATGTGCGAGGCAAGAACTCTGGGACTAGGCAGGGTCCAGCAGCACCCACAGTAGAAAGTGCCCTGGGATGAAGCTTGGGCTTTTTTTTTTTCTTGTTTTTATGTCAGCAGTTTCCTAGGGGGTGTTCAGGGGTGACAGGAGGGTTTTAAAACACACAGCCTTTTTTTTAACTGATAGTTTTGGTGCTGTTTTGTTCTAGGTGCACTGGATTTTCCCGGAATTCTGAACTTCCTGCAGGATGGCAACTTGTTTTTTGTGAGGCGTGTTGGTGACCGCATTTCCCTTCCTAGGACTTGAAGGTGAGACTATCGAGCAGCCGTGAGGATGCGCCCCACGTCTGCACCTGTCTATGCCCCCCCATACCCCTGTCTCTGCCTTCAGGTGGGGTTTTTCCCATGCCACCCCCAACTCGGTGGCCTTGCTAAGGGTGGGTGTGCCTGGCCCCAAATCCACCCGGCGCCTCCCCCCCCCGCCGCGAGCGTGCCTTGCTGCCGTTCTTCGGCACTGGCCACTGTAGGCGTGCCCTGCTTGCCCCCCCCCGACCCCCCCCCCGGGTGTGCCTTTTCTGCCCCGGCACCGCCCCCCCCCCGTGGGAGTGCCTTGCTGCTTTGCACCTCGCCCCAGCACCGCCCCCCCCATGGCCTCGCCGACAGTGGCCGTGCCCTGCCCGGCCCCCACCCCCTCCCCTTCCCGGGTTTGCCTTTGTTATTCTGCACCCCACCCCAGCACCGCCCCCCCCGGGCGTGACTTTTTTGCCCCATGCCCCACCCTCCCGTTGGCGTGCCTTGCTGCCCACCCCCCCCACCCCCACCCCCCCCCCCCCCGGCACCGCCCCCCCTTGTGTCCCATCCCCACCACTTGCCCGGGGGCGGGGCCTGGGGTATATGAGCCTCGGCCTCTGCTCAGGGAGCTCATTCTGCTCTGGGGCTGCTGGCGCTGGCAGCTCCAGACCCAGCTGCCTCTGCGGGCACGGGGCTTCGGGCGCGGACAGGAGCGCAGGCGGCTGCGGCAGGGAAGAGCTGCGGCCGGGGACACCAGGCCACCCCTGTACTCCTCAGGGCCCCATCGGCTCCAGCCCCTCAGCGAGGACCAGATGTGCTCCTGGGCCTGGCCAGGCCCTGCCGGGACGCGTTCCACCCCGTCGGGCCCCCTGCCACCAGCTATGCCGAGCGCTGCTGCCTCTGCCCAGCCCCGGGGGCGCCGGGGCCAGAGGCTGTCGTCCCCAAGTGGGGTCACAGCATCTTTTGGGGGGGGTCGATGGCACCGACGCCGAGCCATCCTGCAGCCGTCTTTTTGGCTTTGCACCGCAGGCATCTCCGTAAGCTGTCCGAGTTCCTCCCTCCCCTTCGTGTGCCCCTCAGTCCCCTCCATTTCCCATCCAGGCACCAGAATCAATCTGCGTGACAAGTGGCCTTCTCAGAACCACGGGCCTTCAAAGGGCCTTCTCTCACCTGCCTAGTCCTCTCAGAAGGACACGGGCGTTGCTCTGTGTGGACTCATTTGTCTTTCCTGGCACCTCTCCTGAGCTGCTTTGTCACTTGTTTTGGTTCGAGTCGCTTCAGTGTTACTTAAGGTGCTTGGTACAGTTCCTGATGCTTTGGGGCTCTTTTCCCCGACGGTTTTTCCTTGGTTTTGGTTTTTGCTTTGGGTTCGGTTTGGTTTCAACCCTTTCCTGGGGTTTTCTGTCCTTTGGGACTTATTTCTGTTGAGGGAGGCAGATGGAGAAAAGTAGGAGTCTCAGTGTCTTACAACTGCTGGTGATCTACAATAGTCCCTTTGCAACCAGAGAGCTCTGAGAGGAGGATTCTTGCAGGCTGTCATTCGGCTTTGTCATTCGGTCCCGTCCAGAATGTAGCGCTGGTACAAGTTCTGCAACAGACAGGAACGGGTCTAGCCTTGTTACGCGGGCTTTCTTTTTCCTTGCAGGTCGGACTTGAGACTTGAAACGGCATTTTCCTTCGCTAAAAAAACACGCCCCGGACTCGCCGCAGACTCGGCAGCGTCGCGGATTTCGCCGGACCGCGCCGCTGGCAGAGCCGGCGGCCGACGGGGTCGCGGGCGCTCGGCACCGCGTCGGCCGGAGGCTCCCGTTGGCGCAGCAGCGACGGTCGGGGGCGGCGCGGCTGGACAGCCGGAGGTTTGGTGTCGCGGCGTATCTGCTGTGCGCGGGTTCGCTTCCCCGGGATTTTGGGCTGCTCTGGAAAAACGGGTGGCGGAGCCGGAGAGAAGAGCGGGCGGTGGCTACAGGCCGAGTCGCCGCTCGGGGAGGTTGCGCTCCGCGGAGCTTCAAACTTTGGAGACGGAGTGCAAAACCGTCGAGCGTCCCAAGTGGACCGCGGCAGGCGTCCTCGCTCCGGTCGTTTTTCCTGGGGAATTCCAAAGTGGTCAGTTTCTATTAGTTTAATTTTTACCGCTCGTTTACGTCAAAACGTTTAAAATAAAAATGTCCGTCACAGTAACCAGAATAGTCTTTGGGAGCAAATACTGCCCGTCGTCCGCTCTAGCTATTGCTTCCCGCTTTGCAGACAGTACTTACTCCCCATTGATGTAATCAAAGGGCAAGCAGCAGAATATCAACAACAGAGCACTAACTGGAAGGAATACCTGTAGCGAAACAACTCTAACAGGAAAAGAAAAAAATCACGCGTCCTAGTTAATCCACTTCGTGGTAAAGTCACAAAATATCAGAGCGCGCCTAAAGAGAAGAAATATTACCTAGGGTTGAGTAATGACTAAATTTAGTGGCAGATGTTACTTGATGAACCAGGCAGTAATTATTCCCGGTCCCTATTGCAATTCAAAAAATGAATAGTTGAGAGACCCTCTTGAAGTGATAAAGACAGAAAACTAATTGGGAGTCGTGAACAGCTCCATTTAAACATAACCACTGCTAAACCAATTGAACTGGAAACTAATTGGGAGGCTCTAACGCTTAAACGAGCACACCGCTGTAAGCAAGCTGGGAGGCAACAGTGACTCCTGCTTAGAACCAAAAGAGTAATCGAAGCTTTAGATTTTTAGATAAAGAGAAATAAAAAAAGGAATCGTTCAATAACGGCTACGTTTAAACGTAGGTACTAAAAGAATTCCCGGGCGGTGGTGAACTAACATAACGCTAAAAGATTTAGATTTAAAATAAAAGGAAAATTAGAAAACCAACAGGGAGTCACGACTGCCGAAACTTAAACATAGCCGTTGGGGGGGGGGAGGAGGGGACGGGTACCAATTCCTTCCAAGTAGAGCTAAAAGAAAAAACCGACGCCCATTAAATCCGACGAACAAAAACCTTAGATTTCATTTTAGAAACAGATCGAACGCTAACTGGGCATCATGAGTGCCCGTTTAACAATACTAGCCATCTTAAACTGATGCATTAAAGATACCCCCGCAGCACCATCAGATGAAAATTTTCTCCTTGGGAAGCAGAAATAGAATACCAATTGGGAGCAGTTTAGGGTAACGGTCGTCGTGAACGGACCCCTCATTAGAGTCCTAATTCACAATCCGAAACCGTGATTTCCAACGGTAATGAACCTTTTCCTCTTGTGTCAGTCGGGTGCCTGCGCTTTGCTCCTGCTCCCTTCAGCAGCGGTACACGGAGCGCTCGCTGGCTGTGAGCCGTTCGTTCACCCGCTTTCTGTACCAGTCAACTCTTCAATCGGGCCATTTAAATAACAGACTATTCTCTCAAATTCCAGCTCAAACGCGTGGCACGAATTAACGGCGCCCGAGGACCATGCCATTTACTAGCGCCGCCCCGGAGCTGAGCCTGCTTATTGTGAGGCGCTTCTCGCAAGAGCCCCTCACGCACGCACGCACGCCCGCACGCACGCACGCAGGTCCCGTCACCGGTGCTCCGCGCCGGCCTAACCGCGGACCGGCAGGGCCGGCGGAGAAACTGCCCGGAAGCCGCGGAGAGCGAGACGGATTCGAGGGCGAGACGGATTCAACAGCGATTCCTGCCGAAACACGCAAGGAACGCAGCTCTGCACGGCGGGGCGGCGGCCCGTCCCCTCCTGCCCGCGCGGCCCCATCCCCGCCGCGGGCAGCCTCAGCCTTCACAAGACGGCGGCGCCATACACTCGCCCCCCTCCAAGCACCGGCCGCAGCTCCGGAGAGAAACGACGCGGATGCGGCCCCGAGACGGCGGCGCCGCCGGCACTCGTTTCGCGGGGGACTCACCGGCTCCTCCGGGGCTCCGGCAGGCTCCCGCCGCTTCCCCGCGGTCCTCCATGATGCCGGAAGTGCCCCTCAGTCCTCCGAACTTGCGCTCTATGGGCCCGCAGTCCTCCAGGATGCCCAAGTGCCGGTTCGGTGCGGGGGGGCCTGGAGTAGATGAGCCCCGGGCTCTGCCCAGGGAGCTCCTTCTGGGCGAGGCGAGAGCTGTGGGACTGGGCAGGGTCCAGCGGCACCCACAGGAGAGAGCGCCCTGGGATGCAGCTTGGGTTTTGGGGTTTTTTTGGTTTGGTTTTTTTTTTTTTTTTTTTTTTTTGGTTTGGTTTTTTTTTTTTTTTTAACGTCGGCAGTTTCCTACGGGGTGTTCAGGGGTGACAGGAGGGTTTTAAAACACACAGCCTTTTTTTTTAACTGATAGTTTTGGTGCTGTTTTGTTCTAGGTGCACTGGATTTTCCCGGAATTCTGAACTTCCTGCAGGATGGCAACTTGTTTTTTGTGAGGCGTGTTGGTGACCGCATTTCCCTTCCTAGGACTTGAAGGTGAGACTATCGAGCAGCCGTGAGGATGCGCCCCACGTCTGCACCTGTCTATGCCCCCCCATACCCCTGTCTCTGCCTTCAGGTGGGGTTTTTCCCATGCCACCCCCAACTCGGTGGCCTTGCTAAGGGTGGGTGTGCCTGGCCCCAAATCCACCCGGCGCCTCCCCCCCCCCGCCGCGAGCGTGCCTTGCTGCCGTTCTTCGGCACTGGCCACTGTAGGCGTGCCCTGCTTGCCCCCCCCCGACCCCCCCCCCGGGTGTGCCTTTTCTGCCCCGGCACCGCCCCCCCCCCGTGGGAGTGCCCTGCTTCCCCGCGCCCCGCCCCGCCCCCCCCCCGTGGGAGTGCCTTGCTGCTTTGCACCTCGCCCCAGCACCGCCCCCCCCATGGCCTCGCCGACAGTGGCCGTGCCCTGCCCGGCCCCCACCCCCTCCCCTTCCCGGGTTTGCCTTTGTTATTCTGCACCCCACCCCAGCACCGCCCCCCCCGGGCGTGACTTTTTTGCCCCATGCCCCACCCTCCCGTTGGCGTGCCTTGCTGCCCACCCCCCCCCCCCCCCCCCCCCACCCCCCGGCACCGCCCCCCCTTGTGTCCCATCCCCACCACTTGCCCGGGGGCGGGGCCTGGGGTATATGAGCCTCGGCCTCTGCTCAGGGAGCTCATTCTGCTCTGGGGCTGCTGGCGCTGGCAGCTCCAGACCCAGCTGCCTCTGCGGGCACGGGGCTTCGGGCGCGGACAGGAGCGCAGGCGGCTGCGGCAGGGAAGAGCTGCGGCCGGGGACACCAGGCCACCCCTGTACTCCTCAGGGCCCCATCGGCTCCAGCCCCTCAGCGAGGACCAGATGTGCTCCTGGGCCTGGCCAGGCCCTGCCGGGACGCGTTCCACCCCGTCGGGCCCCCTGCCACCAGCTATGCCGAGCGCTGCTGCCTCTGCCCAGCCCCGGGGGCGCCGGGGCCAGAGGCTGTCGTCCCCAAGTGGGGTCACAGCATCTTTTGGGGGGGGTCGATGGCACCGACGCCGAGCCATCCTGCAGCCGTCTTTTTGGCTTTGCACCGCAGGCATCTCCGTAAGCTGTCCGAGTTCCTCCCTCCCCTTCGTGTGCCCCTCAGTCCCCTCCATTTCCCATCCAGGCACCAGAATCAATCTGCGTGACAAGTGGCCTTCTCAGAACCACGGGCCTTCAAAGGGCCTTCTCTCACCTGCCTAGTCCTCTCAGAAGGACACGGGCGTTGCTCTGTGTGGACTCATTTGTCTTTCCTGGCACCTCTCCTGAGCTGCTTTGTCACTTGTTTTGGTTCGAGTCGCTTCAGTGTTACTTAAGGTGCTTGGTACAGTTCCTGATGCTTTGGGGCTCTTTTCCCCGACGGTTTTTCCTTGGTTTTGGTTTTTGCTTTGGGTTCGGTTTGGTTTCAACCCTTTCCTGGGGTTTTCTGTCCTTTGGGACTTATTTCTGTTGAGGGAGGCAGATGGAGAAAAGTAGGAGTCTCAGTGTCTTACAACTGCTGGTGATCTACAATAGTCCCTTTGCAACCAGAGAGCTCTGAGAGGAGGATTCTTGCAGGCTGTCATTCGGCTTTGTCATTCGGTCCCGTCCAGAATGTAGCGCTGGTACAAGTTCTGCAACAGACAGGAACGGGTCTAGCCTTGTTACGCGGGCTTTCTTTTTCCTTGCAGGTCGGACTTGAGACTTGAAACGGCATTTTCCTTCGCTAAAAAAACACGCCCCGGACTCGCCGCAGACTCGGCAGCGTCGCGGATTTCGCCGGACCGCGCCGCTGGCAGAGCCGGCGGCCGACGGGGTCGCGGGCGCTCGGCACCGCGTCGGCCGGAGGCTCCCGTTGGCGCAGCAGCGACGGTCGGGGGCGGCGCGGCTGGACAGCCGGAGGTTTGGTGTCGCGGCGTATCTGCTGTGCGCGGGTTCGCTTCCCCGGGATTTTGGGCTGCTCTGGAAAAACGGGTGGCGGAGCCGGAGAGAAGAGCGGGCGGTGGCTACAGGCCGAGTCGCCGCTCGGGGAGGTTGCGCTCCGCGGAGCTTCAAACTTTGGAGACGGAGTGCAAAACCGTCGAGCGTCCCAAGTGGACCGCGGCAGGCGTCCTCGCTCCGGTCGTTTTTCCTGGGGAATTCCAAAGTGGTCAGTTTCTATTAGTTTAATTTTTACCGCTCGTTTACGTCAAAACGTTTAAAATAAAAATGTCCGTCACAGTAACCAGAATAGTCTTTGGGAGCAAATACTGCCCGTCGTCCGCTCTAGCTATTGCTTCCCGCTTTGCAGACAGTACTTACTCCCCATTGATGTAATCAAAGGGCAAGCAGCAGAATATCAACAACAGAGCACTAACTGGAAGGAATACCTGTAGCGAAACAACTCTAACAGGAAAAGAAAAAAATCACGCGTCCTAGTTAATCCACTTCGTGGTAAAGTCACAAAATATCAGAGCGCGCCTAAAGAGAAGAAATATTACCTAGGGTTGAGTAATGACTAAATTTAGTGGCAGATGTTACTTGATGAACCAGGCAGTAATTATTCCCGGTCCCTATTGCAATTCAAAAAATGAATAGTTGAGAGACCCTCTTGAAGTGATAAAGACAGAAAACTAATTGGGAGTCGTGAACAGCTCCATTTAAACATAACCACTGCTAAACCAATTGAACTGGAAACTAATTGGGAGGCTCTAACGCTTAAACGAGCACACCGCTGTAAGCAAGCTGGGAGGCAACAGTGACTCCTGCTTAGAACCAAAAGAGTAATCGAAGCTTTAGATTTTTAGATAAAGAGAAATAAAAAAAGGAATCGTTCAATAACGGCTACGTTTAAACGTAGGTACTAAAAGAATTCCCGGGCGGTGGTGAACTAACATAACGCTAAAAGATTTAGATTTAAAATAAAAGGAAAATTAGAAAACCAACAGGGAGTCACGACTGCCGAAACTTAAACATAGCCGTTGGGGGGGGGGAGGAGGGGACGGGTACCAATTCCTTCCAAGTAGAGCTAAAAGAAAAAACCGACGCCCATTAAATCCGACGAACAAAACCCTTAGATTTCATTTTAGAAACAGATCGAACGCTAACTGGGCATCATGAGTGCCCGTTTAACAATACTAGCCATCTTAAACTGATGCATTAAAGATACCCCCGCAGCACCATCAGATGAAAATTTTCTCCTTGGGAAGCAGAAATAGAATACCAATTGGGAGCAGTTTAGGGTAACGGTCGTCGTGAACGGACCCCTCATTAGAGTCCTAATTCACAATCCGAAACCGTGATTTCCAACGGTAATGAACCTTTTCCTCTTGTGTCAGTCGGGTGCCTGCGCTTTGCTCCTGCTCCCTTCAGCAGCGGTACACGGAGCGCTCGCTGGCTGTGAGCCGTTCGTTCACCCGCTTTCTGTACCAGTCAACTCTTCAATCGGGCCATTTAAATAACAGACTATTCTCTCAAATTCCAGCTCAAACGCGTGGCACGAATTAACGGCGCCCGAGGACCATGCCATTTACTAGCGCCGCCCCGGAGCTGAGCCTGCTTATTGTGAGGCGCTTCTCGCAAGAGCCCCTCACGCACGCACGCACGCCCGCACGCACGCAGGTCCCGTCACCGGTGCTCCGCGCCGGCCTAACCGCGGACCGGCAGGGCCGGCGGAGAAACTGCCCGGAAGCCGCGGAGAGCGAGACGGATTCGAGAGCGAGACGGATTCAACAGCGATTCCTGCCGAAACACGCAAGGAACGCAGCTCTGCACGGCGGGGCGGCGGCCTGTCCCCTCCTGCCCGCGCGGCCCCATCCCCGCCGCGGGCAGCCTCAGCCTTCACAAGACGGCGGCGCCATACACTCGCCCCCCTCCAAGCACCGGCCGCAGCTCCGGAGAGAAACGACGCGGATGCGGCCCCGAGACGGCGGCGCCGCCGGCACTCGTTTCGCGGGGGACTCACCGGCTCCTCCGGGGCTCCGGCAGGCTCCCGCCGCTTCCCCGCGGTCCTCCATGATGCCGGAAGTGCCCCTCAGTCCTCCGAACTTGCGCTCTATGGGCCCGCAGTCCTCCAGGATGCCCAAGTGCCGGTTCGGTGCGGGGGGGCCTGGAGTAGATGAGCCCCGGGCTCTGCCCAGGGAGCTCCTTCTGGGCGAGGCGAGAGCTGTGGGACTGGGCAGGGTCCAGCGGCACCCACAGGAGAGAGCGCCCTGGGATGCAGCTTGGGTTTTGGGGTTTTTTTGGTTTGGTTTTTTTTTTTTTTTTTTTTTTTTGGTTTGGTTTTTTTTTTTTTTTTAACGTCGGCAGTTTCCTACGGGGTGTTCAGGGGTGACAGGAGGGTTTTAAAACACACAGCCTTTTTTTTTAACTGATAGTTTTGGTGCTGTTTTGTTCTAGGTGCACTGGATTTTCCCGGAATTCTGAACTTCCTGCAGGATGGCAACTTGTTTTTTGTGAGGCGTGTTGGTGACCGCATTTCCCTTCCTAGGACTTGAAGGTGAGACTATCGAGCAGCCGTGAGGATGCGCCCCACGTCTGCACCTGTCTATGCCCCCCCATACCCCTGTCTCTGCCTTCAGGTGGGGTTTTTCCCATGCCACCCCCAACTCGGTGGCCTTGCTAAGGGTGGGTGTGCCTGGCCCCAAATCCACCCGGCGCCTCCCCCCCCCCGCCGCGAGCGTGCCTTGCTGCCGTTCTTCGGCACTGGCCACTGTAGGCGTGCCCTGCTTGCCCCCCCCCGACCCCCCCCCCGGGTGTGCCTTTTCTGCCCCGGCACCGCCCCCCCCCCGTGGGAGTGCCCTGCTTCCCCGCGCCCCGCCCCGCCCCCCCCCCGTGGGAGTGCCTTGCTGCTTTGCACCTCGCCCCAGCACCGCCCCCCCCATGGCCTCGCCGACAGTGGCCGTGCCCTGCCCGGCCCCCACCCCCTCCCCTTCCCGGGTTTGCCTTTGTTATTCTGCACCCCACCCCAGCACCGCCCCCCCCGGGCGTGACTTTTTTGCCCCATGCCCCACCCTCCCGTTGGCGTGCCTTGCTGCCCACCCCCCCCACCCCCCCCCCCACCCCCCGGCACCGCCCCCCCTTGTGTCCCATCCCCACCACTTGCCCGGGGGCGGGGCCTGGGGTATATGAGCCTCGGCCTCTGCTCAGGGAGCTCATTCTGCTCTGGGGCTGCTGGCGCTGGCAGCTCCAGACCCAGCTGCCTCTGCGGGCACGGGGCTTCGGGCGCGGACAGGAGCGCAGGCGGCTGCGGCAGGGAAGAGCTGCGGCCGGGGACACCAGGCCACCCCTGTACTCCTCAGGGCCCCATCGGCTCCAGCCCCTCAGCGAGGACCAGATGTGCTCCTGGGCCTGGCCAGGCCCTGCCGGGACGCGTTCCACCCCGTCGGGCCCCCTGCCACCAGCTATGCCGAGCGCTGCTGCCTCTGCCCAGCCCCGGGGGCGCCGGGGCCAGAGGCTGTCGTCCCCAAGTGGGGTCACAGCATCTTTTGGGGGGGGTCGATGGCACCGACGCCGAGCCATCCTGCAGCCGTCTTTTTGGCTTTGCACCGCAGGCATCTCCGTAAGCTGTCCGAGTTCCTCCCTCCCCTTCGTGTGCCCCTCAGTCCCCTCCATTTCCCATCCAGGCACCAGAATCAATCTGCGTGACAAGTGGCCTTCTCAGAACCACGGGCCTTCAAAGGGCCTTCTCTCACCTGCCTAGTCCTCTCAGAAGGACACGGGCGTTGCTCTGTGTGGACTCATTTGTCTTTCCTGGCACCTCTCCTGAGCTGCTTTGTCACTTGTTTTGGTTCGAGTCGCTTCAGTGTTACTTAAGGTGCTTGGTACAGTTCCTGATGCTTTGGGGCTCTTTTCCCCGACGGTTTTTCCTTGGTTTTGGTTTTTGCTTTGGGTTCGGTTTGGTTTCAACCCTTTCCTGGGGTTTTCTGTCCTTTGGGACTTATTTCTGTTGAGGGAGGCAGATGGAGAAAAGTAGGAGTCTCAGTGTCTTACAACTGCTGGTGATCTACAATAGTCCCTTTGCAACCAGAGAGCTCTGAGAGGAGGATTCTTGCAGGCTGTCATTCGGCTTTGTCATTCGGTCCCGTCCAGAATGTAGCGCTGGTACAAGTTCTGCAACAGACAGGAACGGGTCTAGCCTTGTTACGCGGGCTTTCTTTTTCCTTGCAGGTCGGACTTGAGACTTGAAACGGCATTTTCCTTCGCTAAAAAAACACGCCCCGGACTCGCCGCAGACTCGGCAGCGTCGCGGATTTCGCCGGACCGCGCCGCTGGCAGAGCCGGCGGCCGACGGGGTCGCGGGCGCTCGGCACCGCGTCGGCCGGAGGCTCCCGTTGGCGCAGCAGCGACGGTCGGGGGCGGCGCGGCTGGACAGCCGGAGGTTTGGTGTCGCGGCGTATCTGCTGTGCGCGGGTTCGCTTCCCCGGGATTTTGGGCTGCTCTGGAAAAACGGGTGGCGGAGCCGGAGAGAAGAGCGGGCGGTGGCTACAGGCCGAGTCGCCGCTCGGGGAGGTTGCGCTCCGCGGAGCTTCAAACTTTGGAGACGGAGTGCAAAACCGTCGAGCGTCCCAAGTGGACCGCGGCAGGCGTCCTCGCTCCGGTCGTTTTTCCTGGGGAATTCCAAAGTGGTCAGTTTCTATTAGTTTAATTTTTACCGCTCGTTTACGTCAAAACGTTTAAAATAAAAATGTCCGTCACAGTAACCAGAATAGTCTTTGGGAGCAAATACTGCCCGTCGTCCGCTCTAGCTATTGCTTCCCGCTTTGCAGACAGTACTTACTCCCCATTGATGTAATCAAAGGGCAAGCAGCAGAATATCAACAACAGAGCACTAACTGGAAGGAATACCTGTAGCGAAACAACTCTAACAGGAAAAGAAAAAAATCACGCGTCCTAGTTAATCCACTTCGTGGTAAAGTCACAAAATATCAGAGCGCGCCTAAAGAGAAGAAATATTACCTAGGGTTGAGTAATGACTAAATTTAGTGGCAGATGTTACTTGATGAACCAGGCAGTAATTATTCCCGGTCCCTATTGCAATTCAAAAAATGAATAGTTGAGAGACCCTCTTGAAGTGATAAAGACAGAAAACTAATTGGGAGTCGTGAACAGCTCCATTTAAACATAACCACTGCTAAACCAATTGAACTGGAAACTAATTGGGAGGCTCTAACGCTTAAACGAGCACACCGCTGTAAGCAAGCTGGGAGGCAACAGTGACTCCTGCTTAGAACCAAAAGAGTAATCGAAGCTTTAGATTTTTAGATAAAGAGAAATAAAAAAAGGAATCGTTCAATAACGGCTACGTTTAAACGTAGGTACTAAAAGAATTCCCGGGCGGTGGTGAACTAACATAACGCTAAAAGATTTAGATTTAAAATAAAAGGAAAATTAGAAAACCAACAGGGAGTCACGACTGCCGAAACTTAAACATAGCCGTTGGGGGGGGGGAGGAGGGGACGGGTACCAATTCCTTCCAAGTAGAGCTAAAAGAAAAAACCGACGCCCATTAAATCCGACGAACAAAAACCTTAGATTTCATTTTAGAAACAGATCGAACGCTAACTGGGCATCATGAGTGCCCGTTTAACAATACTAGCCATCTTAAACTGATGCATTAAAGATACCCCCGCAGCACCATCAGATGAAAATTTTCTCCTTGGGAAGCAGAAATAGAATACCAATTGGGAGCAGTTTAGGGTAACGGTCGTCGTGAACGGACCCCTCATTAGAGTCCTAATTCACAATCCGAAACCGTGATTTCCAACGGTAATGAACCTTTTCCTCTTGTGTCAGTCGGGTGCCTGCGCTTTGCTCCTGCTCCCTTCAGCAGCGGTACACGGAGCGCTCGCTGGCTGTGAGCCGTTCGTTCACCCGCTTTCTGTACCAGTCAACTCTTCAATCGGGCCATTTAAATAACAGACTATTCTCTCAAATTCCAGCTCAAACGCGTGGCACGAATTAACGGCGCCCGAGGACCATGCCATTTACTAGCGCCGCCCCGGAGCTGAGCCTGCTTATTGTGAGGCGCTTCTCGCAAGAGCCCCTCACGCACGCACGCACGCACGCACGCACGCAGGTCCCGTCACCGGTGCTCCGCGCCGGCCTAACCGCGGACCGGCAGGACCGGCGGAGAAACTGCCCGGAAGCCGCGGAGAGCGAGACGGATTCGAGAGCGAGACGGATTCAACAGCGATTCCTGCCGAAACACGCAAGGAACGCAGCTCTGCACGGCGGGGCGGCGGCCTGTCCCCTCCTGCCCGCGCGGCCCCATCCCCGCCGCGGGCAGCCTCAGCCTTCACAAGACGGCGGCGCCATACACTCGCCCCCCTCCAAGCACCGGCCGCAGCTCCGGAGAGAAACGACGCGGATGCGGCCCCGAGACGGCGGCGCCGCCGGCACTCGTTTCGCGGGGGACTCACCGGCTCCTCCGGGGCTCCGGCAGGCTCCCGCCGCTTCCCCGCGGTCCTCCATGATGCCGGAAGTGCCCCTCAGTCCTCCGAACTTGCGCTCTATGGGCCCGCAGTCCTCCAGGATGCCCAAGTGCCGGTTCGGTGCGGGGGGGCCTGGAGTAGATGAGCCCCGGGCTCTGCCCAGGGAGCTCCTTCTGGGCGAGGCGAGAGCTGTGGGACTGGGCAGGGTCCAGCGGCACCCACAGGAGAGAGCGCCCTGGGATGCAGCTTGGGTTTTGGGGTTTTTTTGGTTTGTTTTGGTTTTTTTTTTGTTTTGTTTTTTTTTGTTTTTTTTTTAACGTCGGCAGTTTCCTACGGGGTGTTCAGGGGTGACAGGAGGGTTTTAAAACACACAGCCTTTTTTTTTAACTGATAGTTTTGGTGCTGTTTTGTTCTAGGTGCACTGGATTTTCCCGGAATTCTGAACTTCCTGCAGGATGGCAACTTGTTTTTTGTGAGGCGTGTTGGTGACCGCATTTCCCTTCCTAGGACTTGAAGGTGAGACTATCGAGCAGCCGTGAGGATGCGCCCCACGTCTGCACCTGTCTATGCCCCCCCATACCCCTGTCTCTGCCTTCAGGTGGGGTTTTTCCCATGCCACCCCCAACTCGGTGGCCTTGCTAAGGGTGGGTGTGCCTGGCCCCAAATCCACCCGGCGCCTCCCCCCCCCGCCGCGAGCGTGCCTTGCTGCCGTTCTTCGGCACTGGCCACTGTAGGCGTGCCCTGCTTGCCCCCCCCCGACCCCCCCCCCGGGTGTGCCTTTTCTGCCCCGGCACCGCCCCCCCCCCCGTGGGAGTGCCTTGCTGCTTTGCACCTCGCCCCAGCACCGCCCCCCCCATGGCCTCGCCGACAGTGGCCGTGCCCTGCCCGGCCCCCACCCCCTCCCCTTCCCGGGTTTGCCTTTGTTATTCTGCACCCCACCCCAGCACCGCCCCCCCCGGGCGTGACTTTTTTGCCCCATGCCCCACCCTCCCGTTGGTGTGCCTTGCTGCCCACCCCCCCCCCCCCCCCCCCCCCCCGGCACCGCCCCCCCTTGTGTCCCATCCCCACCACTTGCCCGGGGGCGGGGCCTGGGGTATATGAGCCTCGGCCTCTGCTCAGGGAGCTCATTCTGCTCTGGGGCTGCTGGCGCTGGCAGCTCCAGACCCAGCTGCCTCTGCGGGCACGGGGCTTCGGGTGCGGACAGGAGCGCAGGCGGCTGCGGCAGGGAAGAGCTGCGGCCGGGCGCGGAAATGTTTTTGTCAACTATTTGAACAGCTTATCTGAGCATTTCACACTAGTGAATAATCCTGTTTTGCCTAAGCTTAACAGCCCCCGCCACGGGTCATGAAGGTGGTTGCAACTCGTGACCTTCAGCATTGTCACGAGCCTTACACGGGACTGAAAAAAAATCCCCCAAACAATTCTATAATAAAGGATTGTTATCCTCTCCTATGGGCCAATAAATGAGTAACAAAGGAAGGTGTTCTTTATCTAGGCTTACAAGAACATACACAAAAAGAGGCAGAGAAAATCACTCTCTTCTTGTTTGTGTTTTGCTTCATCAAAAACCTTTGATCTCAACTGTGCTAGTGCAAGCGTCTGAAAGGCACTAGTCTAGAACCACTGGACAGTCTAGCTGGACCCTGGTGAGGCATTAACATCAGAGCAATGACCTTGCTTCAACTAATTTTATACAGAACCAAACTAATCCCTGATTCCTTAGATACATATACTTCTTCCTGTGAGTAGATTACTAAATCCTTTAAGAAAGCCAAGATTTTAATCCCCGTTTTACAGACAGGACAGAAATGGAGGCATTTTCTGAAGTGATCTGCCTACAGCACCAGTCGTTAAGCTGCCGGATGAGAACTCAGCTTTGTACAGTTCCCATTCCGCATTAGGCCTGAGCTTTCCCTCTGTGCTGCTTCAGCATGTGCCCTGACAGCTGTGAAAGGAGGAAGCCGTGGGAGTGCACCTATCCATTTGTCTCTTTCTTGCTGCCTTAAGATATGTCCCTCAGCAAAGAAATACTTAAGACTTCCCCATCGGAATTAAACTGATACAACTTCCTCATCCTTCGCCCTAAAATAAGAGAAAATACGGGGACCTTTCCTACGCTTCTGGTTTTAAACTTTCCCATGAACATCAACATCAAATCTTTCCAGAAATCCCACCCTCCCAACACCCACGATGTATTTAGAAAGTGTTTTCTTCCATAATCTGCAGGATTATGGAACTGGCCGTTTCTTTACCTATATACTGTACAGCTTCATACAGCTTGGAAGGTTTACTCCAAATTAGCATTGCAAGTAATACCCAAAAGAGTTGAAATGCAGAGCAGAATAGCAGGCATTTGACAACTGTTATCCTGAAGCCAGTGGAATATACAATGCCTTTTTCCAGTCCTGCTACTGTATTCCTAATGAGCTCCTTACAGCATAGACCAGCACTGGGCTGCCCACACCAACATTAGGCAGTCTATGTGGTGGTCAGCAGCACGCCTTTTACATGGGAGCTTGAAAGCAGAGGTGAGCTCACTCTTCTGTTACAAGCAAACCAGAAGCTAAGCAAAAGTGATTTAAGCAGTAGTACTTAATACCAGCAGTCAGGGCCTGAAGCTTACCCTTGCTCAGAGTATATTCAAGAGTAAACTAGGCTCTCCTCTGCAATACCTGGAGCTATCTTCACAATGTGCTAAGATTCAGAAAGCTTGCAGGCAGATAAAGAGTCTGGCTCACACCACTAAAAAACAGGCAACTTTGTTCTGAAGGTTTTTAGCGGTCGACAGAAATAGCACTTGGAAAAGGTCCGCAACTCGTCTTTCTGGACCCAATAACAATAACAGGGCCAGCAAGGTTGTTCTGTGATGACAACCACAGTGAATTATGACCCGCAGGGACCATGTGACAGCAAGAGCAAATAAAATGCACTAATGCGAGTCGCAGCTTGGACATTGCGCTCTTTATGGCAAAGGGATATTTTTTTTCGCCAAATACAAACATACAAGTAAACAGCCAAGTAGGGGGTGGGGAGCAGGGTGGGAAATGGACAGAGGATGCTATTACTGGCACGATGATTCCGCATCTTTACAAAGCAGCAAGCTTGGTAACAAGATGCCCACTGCGACTTAGAACCACAGCATCACTGTGCAAGCATTTGACAATGATCAGTAAGAAACACTTGAGATCACAAGGCCAGTGATTAGAAGGGTTCGCTTTGAATGGATGTGCCTAAGCAAAGAGATTTTGGTAAACAAGTAATTAATCGAGTCTCTTAACCCCCACTTCTGAGCTGCATAGCACCTCCCTGTTGAAATGAATGGCTGAATGTCCCAAGATGAAGATGTTGCAGAAGAAATTTGTAGCTTTGAGTCTTGTTCTGACTCTGCTGTGGGTTTGGTGCATGACCTCGGTCAAGTCATTCAAACTCCCAATGAACGTGTTCCTGCTCATCTACTGCTCCATCTTTTCCCTGCTAGAAGTTACCGTCCCTTCAAACCTGCACCTATGATCATCCCTAGCAATTTAGGTCACCTTTAGCACCTTCAGTAGAATCCTACCAAAACAAATTCGACCCTGAAACAGTTTCCCAGAATTCTGAACCTGCTCCATCCATGTCCGCTGAAAGGAATTGGTACCTCATGTTCTCCATTTCAATGGAACAAACAAAATCCCAAGCATGAACAACTTTCTAAGTTGCAGGATACTGCCTTGAGCAGATGGCTGAATGAAATGCTTTCTAAACATTTAAACCCAGAGAACCCATGAGAAACCTGAATGCAGAAGGGGTAGCTTCAATAACAGAATAAGATAAAAAGAAAGCCAAAGGCCTGTGAATTGTAGTTACGCAGCACCTACAAAGGCATTTAAGATGGCTAAAGTTGGTGTAAATCTAGGTACTTTGAATGGCTCTCTGAAGGAAACTCTTATTCCATCAACAAGACAGAGAGACCTAGGGAGACATAGACTTTAAATGATAAACCCAAGTCTAAAAGATGAATACTGCCACTTACAGCTGCATCGAGAGGACCACGCAAAGACTAGGAAGGTAGATACTGACTGCATCCACACCCACTGTCATGCATGTGCTGAAAAGCTCCTCATTAAATATTTTTCAAGGTTTATATTGTACTCACTGTCTTTCTTACTGCAATCTAGGGGGATCAGATGGACACTATGCAGCTCAACTTTCAAGTTGCCTGACCAAACGGACATCTCTCTCTGTCACTCCTCAAAACTCCCAACCCACCTGTTCAAAGTTGTCATTAATTTTAATCTTCCAGTCCACTCCAGAGGCTGCGTAGCACTTAGCGTTTGCCACATCTGAGGCATTAAATTTTCTGAGTAATCTGAATCACCAGTAAAAATGACCAGCAGACCATTTTCTTGCTTTGAAAAATGGCCTTTTTACACGCTGATTCAAGTCTATGAAATGAGCCTTCCCAATGCTCTCAATCCCACTCCAGAAACTAGGACGACCACTCATCTCTTCTCCTGCCCTTCCAAGAACAAGTTGCATCCTTTTGAATGCATCTCCCCTAACCTAGAGCTGTAGAAAAAGAAAAAAACACACCAAAATAAATAACCCCAAATCTTCCCAAGAAAAAGTCCAGAGCCAAAACATTCTACCAAAGCAGAACTTCCATGGCACACTCTTCTCCCTCAGGGAAAGTGAGCAGTTTTAAAAAAAAAGTGACAGATGTTAGCCATCTCACTCGGTGCACCACTGGAAGGCACCCAGTATGATGAGGTGTACAGCATAAGAACCTCTGATGATACCAGATTAATCGCTGCTTGCATTTTTCACATTGGCTTTGAGTTTGGCTTGCATTTTTCACATTGGCTTGGCTTGGTTTGGCTTGCATTTTCATCGTTACTCTGATTACGTTCCCAATTGGGTCAGTAGGTACCATTGGACAGGAATAATTTGCATACTTCACTATGGTGTTGATGATACCATGAGTGAGTCAGTCAGTGTCGGCACGGGTGATGAGGAAGCCACGGGTGAGCTGACCTCTAAAAGGTCTGTGCTTCATCAGAACAACTCTAAGACGTTAAGTGGCTGAAATACATGGGTTAATGCAACCAAAATACTTTATCAGCAGAGAACTGTGAAAATCACAGGCCAGCTACAGCGCTTAACACAGAGGCTGACTGGGCTACATATCATTTCAGGCTGCAAAGGACCAGGACATACGACTGCAGGAAAAACAGGATCTCAGTACACCACTGTGGATGCCAAAGAGGGGGTAACAAAACCTGCAGCTGAGGGAAAGGAAGGCTACTCTGCCCTTGCCAGCTAATGTTTCCATGCAGCTTTTATAGGCTTCTTCTCCCATAGAGAACTGAGAGCCAGTGAGGTCAAAGAGTTTGAGAAGTAAGCAGTGAAAAGACCAGGAAGCTCAGCTCAGTTTTCATTCAGTACTTGCAGTTATACTTTTACAGCCTGCAGGCAGTTCCTTTTCACATGTATGTCATTGGCTGGGAAGAAGAGTTGAGAAGATGACAAAATTGACAATTTGGGGATTGAATAACTCGGTCGGGGGAAATGCAGGGCAGAGTTGCATGCTGGAAGGACTGCTTTCTAATTTTGTGCCACGATACAGATGGACAGATGGGAAACTAATCCTGAGAGCTGAATGCAACGCACATTGATTCACTTGCAGTTTTCCCTGCTAAGCATGATACTATAGCTTCAGCAGGAGTGAAAACCGAGTTGTACAATTACCTCTTATCAATCAACTTCCAAAAGGGTGAGGGAAAAAAAAAAAAAAAAAGGATAAAAAAAGCGCCCCAAACAACCTCTCTTATCTCTGCTATGTAGACCCCTTAATGGGATCTGGATCTCTAAGAGGCTAAAATAACGAGTGAGTTAATTAATTCTCTGCACTTAATCAGCACAGCTGCAGCACTGACATGCATGGAAATGGAATGAAGGGAAGAACAGCAGCATTGACAGCCACAATGGTAAAAGAATAACCTTGCCAGCTGTCACCAGCCGTCTTCCTACAACCCAAGTAACTGTCACTGAATCCTCTCTGGACATAGCACATGCTCCACAGATCGCCTTGTCAGTCACACTGTGTTTCTAAGGCTAGGCTCAGCCTTCGTCCATGTCACAACTTCCCTAAAAAAGGCAACGACCGGCTCCAAATGAAGGTTACTAACAGTCAGGAAGTCCTGCCTTCTCTCCAGAGAGGAGACTGGCTAAGTGAATGTGCAATGCAGAAAAGCCTCTGTGGGAAAGATCCCACGCAATTGCCCATGCAATAAAGTAGAGCAGGCATGTCTTTTGCATGAATCTGGCAGTCAAGACAGAGGAAGCTACAGTGAAACAGCTCTTAGAAAAGCTGGGTTTAACAGCCCCATTGTGGCTGTCCCTTACCAAGAAAGGCCAGTGACAGCTAAACAGACAGCAAGCAAGAGTCTGCAAAACACTTCCAGTGTCCAAGAGACAGAGCAAGGTAAATACTACTGAACCTAGATTCCATGGACTCTGTCCTCAGTCAAAACACAGCACAGAGGGAAGTCAAGCAGGACGTGTCAGGCTGAGAGGATCTGAATGAGCAGTACTTCCTTCAGCAGTGGCTCCTAAGGCCAATTCCACACCAGCACCACCTCCTTTTGCTGACTTCTGTCCCCTCGAAGCAAATGTTACTATAGCCACAGCAGCTGTGTGGGGCTGCCAGCTAGAGCATAATCAGAGAGTTATTTGGTTTTAAAAGAAACCCTCCTCCCCAGGTGTTTTGTTTTACAATTCAATCACTTTACACACCCCCACAGAACTACGGACAGGACATTAATGCCTCCTAAGGCCGCCCAGAGCCTCTTAATCTAGACCTACCACTCACGAAATAACTATAATCGTTACCTACAATGCATGCTGAAGAAAGAAGCTCAGAAATGCAGCTAAAACAGTACTGTGTGACTCTGGCCTCAAACACATGCAGCCATTATGACTTCATCACATGTTCTGAATCTCTCAAAACAACTCTTTGAAACCACCGATAGCATCAGTAAAACTCCCCTAGGACCATAAATCTACAAAGTGCTCTTGGTTGTTTGTCATATTCTCACTCCCTTACTTTGGATGCAGAAGGACAGAAGTGGATATTCTGTGTTACACTCTGCAAATATGTACAAACTGAGCCAGGGTACTGGCACTGCCTGCAGGCCAAAAGTCAGCTATGGCCAAATGCTAACTTAGCTTTGACAAAGGCCATCTCAGCCACACTGGGCAAATCACTTCTTTCTGGCCTCAGAGTGAAACACACAGGTAGGCTTGCTCAGGCAGCACTATGCAGTTCAACTTTCAAACGTCTTCTGTGCCTTAAACCTTCTCGGGTCTCGGTGCCTTCCTTGCTCTTTGCGCTTGACGAGCACGGCACGTATCTCGGGTGCCATCCCTAGTCTCTCGAATGCCTGTACTTACCAGCATATCGCCAGTCCAGGGCTTCTTTTCTTGCGTTAACAAGCTTAAATCATGGATTGGTAGCATGTCTCAGAAGTTTCTGGACAGTCCTTGTTTGCGGCGTCCTTCTGTGCTGTGTTGGTGGCTCTACCTGCTAGCTGTCCATTTTCACGGACTGGAACTTCTTCCCTGCATCCTTCCGTTCGTAGGTCTTTAAGCTGGGCTTTCTGAGCATCTGTCATCTCAGATTTGACAGCAACTTCTTGTAACGGGCCATTACATTGGACTCTATTCTGGGGCCGCTCTAGAGTGTCTTTGCCATCGTGGCACCACAGGGCTTTTATTCTGGCAGCATCTTCTTCTGGTGTCATTCTTGCTTGTGGTCTTACTGGGTCTCATGTCACATTTATCGTGTTGTCTGCGTGTATTGTTGGTCTTCGTGCCAGGGTTGGAGCTGCCTTGCCCAGGGGTGTAGCAATTTTAAAGACAGGGGTAGCACAGCTTTATTGTTGTGGGGTGATATGTTGATCTGCTCAGATTCTTTTGGCAATGACCATACAGTCCATCTCTGGCCAATTAGCTGTAGCCAGCTGCCACAGTTATTTTCATAGTGTTTTGGAGTTGTGTGAGGTTGGACTCTGGTCTTCTGGGAACAGCAGTTTGTGTGGTAGTCAATACATGTGAGGCTTGATAGGTGATGTTTTTTTAGCTGTAGTTAGAAAGAACGTGCCAAGAGAAGATGGACCTTGCATCTTGTCAAGCTATCGGTCAGCAGCCAGCCGACTTGCTTCATGGGGTTTGTTTGGGCTGTTTTTCAGATGCGGAGGGACAAACCCGTGCCAAAGTGCAACAGAAGAGGTGAGCTGAGTGCCGAATGATGGTGGGCCGGTGTGCAAGGTCAGAGAATTGGCATTACTGTTGGTGGCTCGGAGTAGCTTACACTGTTTTGGCATTGTTTTCTAGGTGTGAATCAATGTCTGAAGTGAGAGATCCACAATGGTGTGGATTCTGGCAAGGTGAGTGATGACCGGTGTGCTGAAGTAGCAGTTTTTGGGATGTCATATTATTGATGTAGCTATAATCATACCCTGTTGTTTGAGTTGGAAAGGTGGCGGGCAGATGGAAGAATGTAACTCCAGGCGGTCGAGCGGCCAAGGTAAAAGAGGGGGAGAGAGGAAGAGCTGCGGGTTTGGCCTGTATCTTAGCATATGCTTTTTCCTCTGGTTTTTTTTTGGCGATGCTGGACATCCCATCTCACTTTCTGGGAGTAGTGCTTCTGAGGCAGGTGTCATTGCTTTAGAGGTGAATGCTGGCCCCTGCGGCTGTGATGGGTGGAGTTCTGTCTTGCAGGTCATGAAGAGCAACCTGCTGAATGCAGGAGCATCCCCATTAGTTCATGTGCTCCAGATTCTGGACCCTGCCCTCTGAACTGTAAGTCAAGAGGCAAAAGTGGGCTGACTGGGGCCAGCAGGGAATTTAAATTTGGAGTTATAGAGATGGCCCTTTGGGGTCTGTTATTCCCGGTGGTTGCTAGAGCACCCAGGGTCCATTCCTCAGGATGCGAACGGGGGCCAAGCAGGGCCGTTCTAGCCTGCGTCCGTGGCCTAGTGTCATTTGCGTAGTCTGTGCTACACTTCCTATACAGTGCCTTCTACAGATCTCTCTATGGTTCACCCCATGGGCCCTCTGCACTTGGTACATGCAATGGTAATGTCTTGAGTGCCTCTCCTTTTCAATACAGAGCATGTCAAGCGCTTACCATCTTGTCATGGGAGCCAAAAGTCTATTTTGCATTGCAGATGTTTCTGGAGGGTTACCTTTGTGGAGGCATCTGTGCTGGAACGATCTGCTCTTGAAAAATATATTTCCATTTAGATCCCAGACAGGATTGCATGGCTGCGTTGATATGGGTTTAGGTTTTAGAGTCCAACTTGTCATGCATCTGCTGTTCTGGTTTTGCATTGCATTGCTCAGTATTTACAGTGACAGCCACCTGACATGGTGTTGCAGTGTGGTGTTCTGTATGACACTGTATGGAAGGGTGTTGTATTTGTCCTGCATTGCAGCACTGCAAGGTTCTGTATTCATGTGGCCCTGCACTGTGATGTAAGACGGCATTGTCCTGCATGGCTCTGTATCGCGCTTGGTCTCGACTGTGGCCTAAGCATGTGTTGTATTGTAGAGCTCTGTATCGCCCATGGTAGTGCGTCGCACTGTGTGGCCCTGTTGCACTTGGTCTCAACTGTGACTATGAACTCTGGACTTTATGCAGATTGGATCCTTGTTTTTGTTACTAGTTTTGCTGACACCAATTCTCTGAATAGGACTGAAGGTGAGATTATGTAGCAGGTGTTAGGATGCGCATCACCTCTGGATCTGTATATGCCCCTTCCTCTTCCTGCATGGTTTTTCCCTAAGTGAGGTTTTGCCTGTGGGTGTGCCTTGTGCCTGCCCCCTGCTTGATCCTGTCCCGTGCTTGTGCCTGCCCCATGCACCTGCCTTGTCCCCATCTCCCTAACTACTGCTGCTCAAAATGCACACCACCAATAAACTGTTTGCACTGTGAACTTTGCTCTGGTAACTCCTTCGGCCCAAAATCCCATCATGGACAATCCACCCTGAAGCCCTGTGGCTTCCGTAGGGCTTTCCCAAAGCCAAGGGATGGGAGGGTGGAAAAGCAGCATCACTTTTTACATTTTCTCCCTGTATCTCCCTCTTCCAATCTCCCTGTCCCTGAGTGTTTGTTCTTGCCCCTGTTCCTGATGGGCTCCAGGTGTTGCCAGTGGGGCTGAAGACAGGACTGGCCCTTCTGTGGGCTATAAATGCTCTGCCTGAGGGAGCTAGTAAAGGGGAACTGGCTGAGGAGGGAGTATGGTGCCTCTAGCACGGAAGGGCTGGTCCCTGCAGCAAGGAAGGATCCCCTAGCAGATGACTGGCACACTATGTCAGGAAATCTGTGCCTGCATCACCCGCACATGCGAGTCCCTGGCCGTGGAGGGGCATTGAAGGTCTGAGCCCATGTGAGCAGCTGCAGTGAGTTGCGCATTCTCCTGTGTGTGCCCCCATCCATCTCTGCCACCCTGCCTGTCGCTCCTTCCCACTCTGCTGCCTGTGAAAGGGCTGCCCAGACACCATGAGGGCCAGCGATAGTTTTTTATCCTGGCACCTTTGCTGTGGGATCCTGCTGGGCACGCTGCCGTCTTCCCAAGGGCACCAGGGCTTCTGCCAGGCTTTTCTCAAGCTGGGGTGTGTGTGTGTATGTGTGTGACATAGCTGGAAAAAAAGTGGAGGCTGAGATGGGGTGCGAAGTCAGGGAAAATGTGGGAGTCAAGAGGTGGTGGGAGGGCAGAAAAATGATGTCACTTCTTAAGTTTTCTTTGTATGTCTCCCTCTTTCTATCTCCCTGACCCTATGTGCTAGTTCTTACCTTTGTTTCTTTTCCCCTATCACTTTAGACCTCGGTTACTTCCACCTCTCTCCTGCTCCCTGTCTCTTACATATTCCTCCATCTTTTCCCATCCACCCCCCAGCTCTCCTCTCTCTATACTGTTGTCCCTCTCCTGTTTGCAGCATCCCGTTTGCTGGCTGCCTGTCCCCCATCTCTTCTCTACCTTCCTCCTACTTTTCTCTTTCCTGCTCTCCTGCTGTCCTGCTGCATTTGGGCACCGAGCCTTGTAGCCAGCTCAGTGCCAGGAGTCGTTCTGGGCAGGAGTGAGTAAACTTTTCCTGCCTCCTCTGTGCCCCTGGATGGTTTTCAAGCCCCTGGGTGCAGAGCTCCTGGTTGTGGGCAGGTGCCAGGGAGGGGGCCATGTGCTGTGGGGCTTTGGCCAGGCCCCTGTTCCTGACGGGCTCCAGCTGGGGCAGGTGTGGCCAGTGAGGCTAATGATGGGGCTGGCCCTGCTTTGGGCTATGAAGGGGACTGCCTGGACACGCCTGCCTGAGGAGTCAAACCAAGGGGCTTCCACAGGCAGCTGTCTCCAGCTGGTCCCTGTGGCAAGGAAGGATCCCTCCCAGCCATCCCCAACAGAGCGCCCCACCGGCACATGACACTGGGACCTTGCCGTCTCTGTTGGCTGCACACATGTGAGCTGCTGCATGTCCAGGAAACCTCATGGGAGAGGTGTATTGAGTCACCCACCACCTACTCCTAAGGTGAGGCAGTGGAGGGGGAAGGGGCAGAGACAGAGAAAAGCCTCAGGGTGGTGGAGGTCTGCCGTTGGCACCAGGAGCCATGTGTCCCCTCACGTGTGTCCAGTCCCATCCCTGTCCTGGTTCTCCAGATCTCTGCCTGCCTCCTTGCCTGTCGCTGCCTCTGTCTGCCTTTCAGGCTGTCTAGTTTGCCAAAGCTTTTTGCTCTTCTGCTAGCATTGCCCTGTAAAGTGTCACCTTCTACCTTTCCTTTCTCTGTCTTTTCCTTCCTGGCACCCCACGAGCTCTGTTCTCATTCTGCCCTATTGCTTGTGAAAAGGGCATTTCTAGGTCTCCCTCTCTCCCTGCCTCCATTTATCCAGGTCCTTGTTGATTGTGGGAAGTGTGGTGGGTTTCCACTAGCGCTTTTGTTGTATTTTCTTCCTCTGGTTGAGGAAAGGAAGTGATGGAGCACCTTGGTGGGCACTCAACAGCCAGCCAAGGTCAACCCATGGCAGTTTGCTTCTACTGGGCTCTCTGTTCCTGTTTTTTCCTCCTTGCATGTTTCTTGTACCCCATTGCTTTTGAAAGTTTCTACCTCTCCGTTCCTGTCTTTTAACTTCTCACTTAAGTCTCTTGAACCCAGTCGCTTTTTAAATTTTCTTGCAACCTCTCTCTTGCTCTCCCCCTCCCTGACCTAATTTTAATTTCTTGCCTGTTTCTCGTATCTTGTTGTTTTTCACATTTTTGCCTGCATCCCTTTACGCAGGTCCATATACCTATTCTTTTAATTCTTGTACCCTTTCACATTTAAAATATTCTTTCTGCTTTTCCCTCTGTCCATCTCCCTGACTCTAGTTCTTAATTCTTCCCTCTGTGTCCTCTACCCAACCACTTCTTCAGTTTTGCTTCTTCCATCTGTCACCCTGCCCCCATGTGTTATTTCTTGCCTGTGTTTCCCGTACTCCATCGCTTTTTGAAATATTTGTTCTACATGTGTTTCTATTTGGCTCCCTGTTTCTATTTTTAATTTCTTGCCTATGTTTCTTTTTCCCTGTTGCTTTAGAATTTGTCCCCGGCCCTTGTTTTGCCTCTGTCTCGTCAGTCCCTTCTGCCTCACTCCCCATCTCTCCGATTTGTCTCTCGGTCCCTATTTTCTGGTGCAATCTCTCAGCTCTCCTCTCTACACCCTCGTCCCCCTCTCCAGCCCTCTCTTGTTCATGGTGTCCCATTTTCTGGCTCCCTCTCCCAATTTCTTAATGCTTTCCCGTGTTTCTTGTGCCTCACTGCATTGCAATTTCTCTTTCTCATTTTCCCTCCCTCTGGCACCCTGTCCCTCCTTTTTAATTCCTCTCTCTGTCCTGTATGCTCTCACTTAAAAAAAAAAAAAAAAATTCTTCCTCAATTTTCTTCTATCCACCTCCCCGACCCTATTTTTAAATTATTTCTGTTTCTTGTACCCTGTTGCTCTTAAAGATTTCTATCTACTTTTATCCCACATCCTGTCTTTATTTTTTAATTATGCCTTATCTTTCCTCACCACCATCCTTTTAAATTTTTCTTTCTCTGTCTCCATTTTTGTTGGCTGTCACTTTCTGTATTTTTATATCTTTCCCCTTTATTTCCCTAATCCCTATTGCTTACACTGTATTTTCTACATCTACTCTTTGCTTTTTGATATCTTAAGTTTTAACTTTTTCTTTTTCTTCAGTGCCTTTGCTTTACAGATTTTTCTTTCTACTTCTCCATTACTATTTTTATTTTTTTCCCTTATTTCCTTAATCCCCATCGCTTTTAAAAGTTTCTGTCTACAGCCTTGCCTGTCTGTGTTTTGCCGTCACGGTTTGGCTGGTCCAGAATCACAGCCCAGCAATGCTCAGCAGGCTGTTAGCAGTTTGAGTCAGCTACAGGTGTAGCCCAGACCACTGTGTCATGCTCAGTATAAAGGGGGAAGGTTTGCTGAGGAAGGGGATCTCCCGCGGGGCTCCTGCAGGGCTCTCTCCTTTCCCTGCTTCTCCTTGCTCCCGAGGACCCCTCTCCTGTCGATCGTGGCTGCTGCACGTTCATTTGGCCCAGTGTAACTTTGCATGCCTCTGTTGGTAGTGGTGCTGTCTCGTTAAACCCGATTTCACTTCGACCCGCAGGTCTCCTCCCCTTTTCTCGACGCCCCTCCCTGGCTAGTGAGGGGTCATCGGGGGACAGGGCAGCTGTTGCAGTGTAGCCCCGGATACGGGCTGGAGGGGCACGTTCGCTGCCTTTTCTGTCCATCGCCCCCGGATTTCCTCAGAGCCCGCGCTTCTTAAATGGGCTTTCTGCGCGTTTCAGTTCGCTTTGCGGCGCTCTGCTGCCACCATGCGGCCAAGGGCAGGTACTGCAGCCCCGACCCGCGGTGTCGTTCGCTGTTTCCACGCTGCCGTTCGCCCGCAGCGGCCATGCGAGACCGCGGGGGCTGCCTGGCGCCGTCTGCTGCCTCCCGGTAAGGCAGCCCCGCTGCCGCTCCGCCCCTCGCCCTCTGCCCGTTCGCGCGCCGGCTCCGGCCCCTCCGGCGCGTCGGTGGTGGGCGGGGCAAGCGCGTGCCGGGCAAACGCGTGCCCGGCAGCAGCACGGCGGCGCGCCGGGGGAGGGCCGAGGCCACCGGTGAGGCGAGCGAGTCATCCCTTTCGGCGGGTGCGCGGGGTCTCCTGGTCGCCGGCCGCCCGGAGGTGCCGTCCCGCTCCCTCCTCCCGCCCCTGGTGCGCGTGCTTTGGCGCTGCCCAGCGGTGCTCCCGCCCGCCCAGGGGTGTGTCTTCCATGCTCCCCCCGCCCGGCAGGGGGCGCGCTTTGCCGCATCCCCCGTTCTGGTGGGCGCGTGTTCCTGCATCCTGTCGCGCCGCCGGAAGCGTCACTTCCGCCTCTCTCCCCGCCCCTCCGGGGCGCGTGGCTTCCTGCACTCTCCGGTGCACCGCCCGGCAGTGCGAGTCGCGGCAGGAGCGGCGCGGTCACCGAACGTTGCGGGGCTGGGGCTGCGGCTGGGGCTCTTCTGGCTCGGGCTCCGCCGGGGGAGCGGGTGAGTGGGGAGCGGGCGATCGACCGGTGGGTCCCGGGGAAAGCCGTGAGGCGGGCGGCCAGGCCGGCGGGGCCCGTGTCGGAGGCGCGGAGCGGGGCGGGGGGGGCTGCGGGCGGAGCCGCGCCGTGTGGGAAGAAGCGGGGGGGAGCCGCGCCGTGGGGGGGAGGGTGGGGAGGGCGGTGTCCCCGCAGGGCCTGAAGCCGGGCAGGCGCCTCTCGCGGCACGGCGGGAGCGGCGGTCCCGGGGCGCGGCGCTGCTGGGCTGCCCTGCCGGTGCGCCGGAGCGGGCCGGGCGGTGCTCGCCGGTGTCTGGGGCGGGGCGGCGGGGCCTGCTCAGTGCCGGGCAAAGGGGACGGAAACGGGCCGGCTGGGGCTCCAGGGGGCCCTGCCCGGCCCCTCGGGCAGAACCTGGCTCGGTCTTCTCGCCGCTGGCCGGGCGACCTGACCAAGAGGTTCCTGTTCCGCCGCCTCTTCCCGGCGTCGCGTTCCGCGTCCCACGAGGGAGATCCCGCGCGGGCGGATGCGGTCGGTGCTTGGGCGATGGCCCACGTGGGGGTGGGGGAGCGCGGAGGGGCCAGGGCGAGTGGAAGGGCCCCGCCGCCCCTCCCCACCCAAGCCCGGGGCAGAGAAGCTGGGGACAAAACGCCGTTAATGGAGCACGGTTCGTTCCCCGGGAGGTCCCTTGGGAGTCGAGAGTGTTTTTTTTTCCGGGCCGAGGAACAGACTTTCCTCCGTGGTAAGTGCAGAGCTGCCTGTTGCCGCCTTGAGAGTTTCTCTTCTCGTGGTTCACCCTGATTTTATGGGTGGGGTGGAGATGGCTTTTTATTTTTAGATGCCCGAGTACATTGTCAGTAACCTGTGGTGTGAGGACAGTGAACTCTTGAGCACCTAGATGCCGGTAGAAATGTAACCAAAGAAACAGGATGGACAGTGATGTTTAAACTTGGTTTATAGTCGATTTGGTTTTTTCATTAGAGTGTTGATGACTGCTTGTCCTGTGGTTCAGTCCACATGCTATTCCGTGGAGCCCTCAGTCTGGGACTTTTATGTGTTAAAAAAAAAAAAACAACTTGTCCTTCAAAAAAAAGGACTAGTCCTTCGTAGGACTGAGGTATAGACTTGGGGAGTCTCTTAAAGACGTGATCAGAATTAAAGCTGGATTTCACTTAACGTTGCTGCTGTTTGTCTTTGCTTTTGTTACTGTCCCCACCGCTCCGTCATGATTGGGAGCTCCGAATCATGCCCTTTTTTTTTTTTTTCCAATTTGTAATGCCTTTCTCCCCCCTGCCCCTCTCCTAGGACTGTAGCGTACAGACCCTTCATTTAAACATTAGTTTGTTTCCTCACAATTGAGTTCTGATGATTGAAATCGCAGAAATTACACCTGTCTGTCTTACAGATTCAGAGTATTTCTGAACATGTACCCTCACAGACAAATGCTGTGGGGATACGCATCTTCTGCACTTCATCCTCCAGCAGGACAATCCGCTGAGACGGGGACGAGCTGTGAAGGGGCAGTTTCTGCAAGGAGGCAGTTGACAAGGGCAGGTGGGTCGCTGTACATTTTAAGGATAGTATTCGATTTGGGATGTCTAGGGTGAGGAAACCCTGGCTCTATGTAGGCTTGAGAAAAGGTGCGTAGTTATCTGTGTCGATCTAAGGAAGGGAGTTCTGGTGAGACTGAAGCTGCCAATGAGTCAGAAGGAGAAAAAAAAGAAAAAAAAAAAAAGACAGAAAGCACCCAGTTTTCTATGAAAACCAAAATCTCTAGTGGCCTGTCTCAACAGCTGTACCAAAGATGATGCAAAATGCTTTTTCCTCCACTCGGTTGTAGTCATTGCAAACCTTCGCCGAAATAGGAAGCTTTCGATTCCTAGCCCGCTTTGTGCTAAAAGGTGGCTTGTTTTTTTTTTTTTTTCCTCTCTCAGCAGACTATCAACTGGCATCATTTCACCATGGTGACCCTTTCTTCTGCCCTGGAGGTACAAGACTGGCCCAGAGGATCCCGAGTGGCCTACAAGGACAAGGTACGTCTGCCCCGTGCGTCTGCGTTTTTCCCCAGGTACTTGTAGTACGGACTTTAAAGTGAACGTGAAGAACGTGCCAGCTCTCCTTCTCTAGTTTTGATAGGAAGTGCTTCAGCAGAAACACTCAAAATAAGGTCTGTTCTGGAGCACGTTGTGCCTGTGTGAAGTGTACTCCCCTCCGTTTATTTGCTCTTCCTGAGAGCGTGCGTAGCTTTCTGTTTTGTGTGCTTGCTGAGAAACGATTCTGTGAGAATCGTATGGTGCTGAAAGGGGAAAGAAACTGTGCGTCAGAGTTTGGATGTTCTGAAGAAATGGACTGTGTTCCAGATAAAAGCTTTCTCCTTTTTCAGTCCTTAAGTGTTTAAAATATCTCATAGGGGTACGTGAAAACCTGACTGAGATACTGACATCTGTACTAAGAGCAATCAAGGTCGTGGGTTGGGGTTTTTTTTGTGTTGTGTTGTTTTGTTTTGTTGTTTGGGGTTTTTTTGCTTGTTTGGTGGGTTTTTTCCCCCCACCTCTCTCTGGCAAATCTTCCAGTCCTGTTTGGTAGCCTTAAGCATTGCAGAACTGGGTGGTTGATTTCTGCATTGTGTCGTCATCCCTGTCCGTCATGGTCCCATCTGTGTGTGTGTCGTGTGTGTGTGTGTGTCCCCAAAGTAAAATAGTATGGGGATCTCTTATCTTACTAATTTTTTATAAGTTTCATTTCTGATAGGAAAAAACCCCAAACAGTTCATGTTGTGTAATATACAAATGGACTTGCCTTGTTTAAACTGTAACCGCCCGCGAGCTTCAGGGTACGATTGAAGAGGGTGTTTAAGAAATTCGGTATTTCTTCTATGTGTTTAAAAAGAGAGGCTGCTGAATGTTATGGGTGGTTTTCCCCATATTTGGAGGGAGCACTCCAAAGTACTTTATTTCTGTCTGGCTTTCGGTGGTGCATTTCCCTGGCCATTTGGTGGCATCTCTCCTGGGCGGTGCAGCTGCCCAGATGTCCCTCCTAATGGTGTAATGCACAAGAAACCCCCCAGTCGGATGGGAACGGTGTATTTTGGAGACAGGTGATTTAATGGTATCTGCTTGCAGCTGGGTGAGTGCAGTTAACGCAAACATCAAATCAAATACTTTGGTAGTGTAAGCATTTTTGTTGGATGTACATGAACATCCACGTGCTTTTTCGGTATAAAGTGAACGACTGAGATTTGTTTTTTCTTTAAAGAACGTTTTAAACATGACTTTGTTATGTTTATTTAGAGTTTTACACTTCACTCTGCAGATTTATTGACTGAGCAAGCGAGACGTGCAGCAGCAGCGGCGGCGGCGCAAGGGCTGTAGCTGTTGTGGTGAGTCCGAGGATGGTACGAGGTCTTCCTGCGGTCTCACGGGCGGGGGGGGTGGGGTGTGTATCTCCCCCCAGGGGTGCTGTGAGAAAGGGACGAGACGTTTTCCAGCACTATCAAGGGTGTTTGCTTTTATGCTGAGAATGCTTTCAAAATTGTATTGATGAGTCTTAGTATTGATTTTTTTTTTTTAATTTTTTTTTAAGCGTACCGATGGCTCTGGCTTTGAACAGATGTGTTGTAGTTTGAGCTGACCTCCTTTAGCTCAACTGCTATCCTATCCCTCATGCTCACTGAATTCTTCTGCTTTCTCCTGTGTTACTTTTCTCATATGCTGAGACATAACTTGGGATTTTTGTTCTTGAGCTGCCGTGTTGTGTCTGGTGCTGCTCGGCAGCTCCCCCTGCCCAGGTTTGCCTGCCGGCCGTTCAGCGTGCTCGCCTGGCGGCGCCAGCCCTGCGGCCGGAGGCTCCTGGCTCTGTCTCCAGCGGGGACCCGCGGGTGCTGCAGCCGGGGCTGTCCGGTGGGGAGAGTCCGGGGCCCAGAGGGTCTCCTCCCCGCTGTTCTGCCCGCCCCCCCCCCCCCCCCCCCAATCCCTGTCATCTGTCCCCCTGTCCCCCCCCCCCCCAAGTGATTCCCATGGAGATGTTGCCCCATGCGAGGTTTTTGCGGGACGTGCCCCCGAACCCCCTGCCCTCCGACCTTGTGCCCCCTCCGCCCCACCATGCTCGGCACAGCCCTCCCACCGCCCCTCGGGTGCCGCCTGCACCCCCCGACTTGCCCCTCGCCCCCAGCCCAAGCTCAGACCCGCCCCTTCCCCGCTCCCGCCCCGCCGGGGGCGTGTCCTCCCGCCCCAGGGGCGCGGGGCCGGCGGGCGCTCGGCGCGCAACGCGCGGGGCTGCAGCGTCGGGGCCGCTCCGGGCACGCGCCGCCCGGCGGGCGCTGCTGCCGCGCGGCCAAAGCGCGGTCCCGCCGCGCGGCGGTCGCGCGCCGGGCGTGGCTCTTCCGGCGCGCCGGCGGCGGCTCGCGCATGCGCGGTGCGCGAGAGCAGCATGGCGGCGGGTGAGGGGCGAGGCCGGCGGTGAGGCGAGCTCGCTCCTTCGGCTGGTGCGGGAGTCTCTGCTGGCCGCTGGCCGCCGGGGGTGGCGGGACGGGAAGCCTCAAGGCCCGTGCTGCGGCGGGCAGCCCCGGGGAGCTCCCGGGAGCTGGTGGGAGGGAAGAGGGGAAGGAGGCGGACGCCCCTCCAGGCGCCGGGTGCCTTCCCAACTCGCCAGAGCTCCCCTTGAGCCTTCCCCGGCCCCGCTAGCCCCGCGCAGCTGCCCCCAGCTCCAGCACCTCCCCTGCAGCCTGTCTCCCCAGGTCATCCTGTTGTGATGGCAGCAAGCTGGCCCTCGGATGCACTTGATTCTGCCTTAACGTGGATGCCATTAGCTGCAGTGCAGGGAAAAAGTGGCATCTCCAGAAGCTGCTGTGGAAGGAGGCGATTTGGCCGGGGATGATCTACGGTCATAATGGTCACTGATTCTCCTTGTCTCCCAGAGGCTGCACTGAGGGCACAGGTGTCCCTTCCTCCCCTGAGGATGCTGTTGTCTGCACCCGCCTCGGTCTTGCCTGGGTTGTCTCTGCCTGACCTCGCTCTCATCGCGGCGTGGGGGCAAAAAGGGGCGGGCGGAGCGCTTGCTGGCTGTGGGCAGTGGACAGGAGCTGCTGCGGCTGAAGCTGGAGAGGCCAGAGAAAGGTAAAGAAGAAGGAATCAGAGGCCGGCCGGCCGGCAGCTGCCTCCCGCCGCAGGCAAGCGGAGAGTCCATGTGCGTAACCCACGGCGTGGTACGGCCGTGTGACGCATGAACGAGCGAGGCTACGTGTCTAGGAAGCCTTGTCTCGCAAGAGTTGAGACAGCCATGTAATCTTTTAGGTGGAGAACCACCATGTGACCGGAGCTGCAGAAGAGGAAGGGAGGAGAGGAAGAGAAGGAAGCGTCTGAACGGGCAAATTCTCCTGGCAGCACTGAGAACAAGGGATGCGGTGAGTCCTGGGCCCTCGGGGCCCCATCGCCCCACTTGTGTGTCCCAGGCCCTCCCTATCCCCCTCCCCTGGCCCCCTGTCTTTCACATGGTGCTGTGATTTCCCCCTTGCCCGCCCCCGTCTTTTTTTTTTTTTTTTTTTTTTTTTTTTCCCCTCCCCTTTCTCAGTCTCTCTCTGTCCAGCTCCTGGTCTCTAATTTTAAATTCCCCTCTCTCTCTGGAAGCCTGTCAGGACTTTTCTCTGTCTGGCTCTCTGTCCCTGTTGTTTAATTCCTTCCTGTGTGCCCTTTTAGGCCTCACCATTTTTATTTGCTCGGTCTCTCTTGGTCCAGCACAAGATCCGGATTTTTTAAAATTCCTCCCTCTCTGCCCTGCAGCCTGTCGCTTTTGAAGTTCGTGTTGCGATTTCATTCCTTTTACCGTCTCTCCCTGCTGGGATTTTTCAATTCCTCCCTGTCTGTCTCGCAGCCCGTTGTTGCTTTCTTGTTCTCTCTGTCTCTGTTGGGCTCCCTGTCCCTGTCTTGACCCACTTCTAAAAATGCCTTCCTCTCTGCCTCGTATGCATTGTTCTTGAAACTTCCGTTTCCCGACGTCTCTCTGTAGGTTGCTCCTGGTCCCAGATGTTTATTTCTTCCCTCTCTGTCCTGTGGCCTGTTGCGATTTGGTGTTTCTGCGTGTCTCCTGTTCCCGGCTCTCGGTCCCCGTTTTTCAGTTTCTCTCTCTCAGCCCTGTAGCCCACTGCTGTTATCTGTCTGTCCTCATCTCTCTCTGGCCAGTTGCCTCTCCCCACATATGTGGTTCCTCCCTCTGCCCTGTGGCCCGTCACTGGTTTTCCGTTCTCTGTCCTGCTCCTTTTCCCTGAGTCTTCAGTTGCTCCCTCTCTGTCCTGTAGCCCATCAAGGGGCTTTGTTTCTTTTTCCATCGCTCCCTGTCCGGCTCCCTGCCCCATCTTTTTAATCCTTCCCTTGCTGCCGTGTGGTGGCTCCCCGCTATCTTCCCTTTCTTCATATCTCTCTCTGGACGGCTCCCGCTTCCCTGTTTTTCAGTTTCTTCCTTCTGGGCCCTGTAGCCTGTGGTGATTGAGCTGCTTTCTCCTTCTCTCTGTCCGGCTGTGGATCCCATTTCTTTAATTCCTCCTGCTTCTCCCTGTAGCCTGTCTTTCTGTCTGCCCTCTCCCCCTTTATCTGTCTCCCCACTCCACCTCTGGCGCCCTGTACCTGTGTTTTAATTCTTCCCTCTCTGCCCTCCAGCTGTTGCTGTGCTTCCTGCGTGTGTCACACTGGGTCCGGCCCCTCATCTCTGTCTTTTCATTCCTCCCGCTCCTCCCTGGAGCTTGTCGCTGTCATTTTCTTTTGCTGTTGCTCTGTCTGGCTCCAGATCCTCGCAGCTTCCCCCCACCCCTGCCCCGCCTCGTTGCTCCTGGCTGTTTTTTCTGTCTCGATCTCTCTGTGCCTGGCTCTGGCTCCCTGTTGTTTCACTCCTCCCTCTCTGTCCTGTAGCCCATCGGCACATTTTCTTTCGTTGGGCTCTCTTTGGCCGTTTGCCTGTCCCTGTTGTTCAGTTTCTTCCTTCTCAGCCCTGTAGTGTGCCGTGATTCTTTTTCTTTCTCCCCCTCTCCCAGCTCCCAGTCCCTCCCTTTTAATTCCTCCCTCTCTGTCCTGTTGCCTGTCAGGAGTCGTGTGTCCTGGAGTCCCCGGCCCCCCCCCCCCCCCCCCCAGCCCCTTCTCACTTTCGCACTTCCTGTCCGTGTTTTTTAATTCCTCCTCCTTTGCTGTGTAGCCTGTTGCTTTTTTCTTTTCTCCATCTCTGTGTCTCAGTGCCCCCATTTTTTAATTCTTACTCTCTGCCCTCTACCCTACCCCTATTTTCACCTTTCTCTGACCCTCTGTATCCAGCTCCCTGTCCCTATCGATTATTTTCTCCCTCTTACTCCTGCACCCGCTGCTATTCCCTGCTGTCGCCATCCCTCTCTGTTCAGCTCTCTGTCCCCAGATTTTAATTCCTTCTTCTGCCCCTCCGTAGCCTGTCTGGATTTTCCCCCTGCTCTCTGTCTGGCTCCCTCTCTCTGCCTTTTCGTTTCACATTCTCTGTCCCATAGCCCCAAGCTATTTGTCTGTGTTTCTCAGTCTCTTCTGTCTGGCTCCCTGCTGCTATTTTTTCTTTCCTCCTTATTTGTCTCATAGCCCATCACTGTTTCGTGGTTTGTTTTTTTTTTTTCTGTCTCTTTGTCCAGCTCCCAGTCCCTGCTCTTGAATTCCTCTTCCCTGTAGCCCGCTGCTGTTTTTTTCTGTTCTCGATCACGCTCTGTCTGGTCCCCTGTCCCTGTTGGTCAATTCTTCCTTCTCTGCCCTGCAGCCCCTGCAGTCTTGTACTTTTTTCCGTCTCTCTCTGGCCGGAGCTCTGTTGCTGCTCATGAGTTCCTCCCTCTCTGCCCTGTAGCCTGTTGCTTTTGTCCTTTCTCCGTCTCGCTTTCTCTGGCTCCCTGATGACGCTATTTTAATATTCCCTCCCTTTTTGTATGAATCGCTATACTTTTTGCTCTCCAGCTTTTTTTTTTTTTTTTCTGGCTCCCCGGCTCTATTTCTTAATTCTTCCACCTGTAGTGTGTAGCTCTGTGGTTTGTACCGTGTTGTTGTTCCCCCCCACCCCCGCCCCTTCCCTCCATCGTTGGCTGTCTTGGCTCCCTGTCCCTGTTGTTTCATCCTCCCTCTCTGCCCTGTTCTTTGTTGTCTTTCTCCATGTGTCTCAGTCCAGCTTCCTGCCCCTGTTCTTCTTTCCTTCCTCTCTGTCGTGCTGCCTGTCCCAGTTTTGTCCTGCGTCTCCGTCCTCCTTTGTCGGTCTCTGCCCTGCTCCCTTCTCCCTCTATCTGCTGCCTCTCTTCTTCTCTCCCTGCTGCTTCTTTCTCCACCTGTCGGGCTCCCTGTCCCTGTCTTTCTCTCGCCATCCTGTTCCCTGCCTCAGGCGCTCTCGCTGCATCCGCTACCTGCGTGACTGAAGAAACGTTCGCAGTCTCCTTTGCCCTCCCAGCTGCGTTTGCAGTCCCTTCACAGCAGGCGAGGGGCTGTGAGGGAGCCCAGGGGAGGAGGTGCTGCGCTGCGGGGGTCGAGTGATGGCCCCCTGCTCCTGCGGCACGGCCCAGCCCTCGCCACAGCCGCCGCACGAGCTGTGGGCTCGTTGCCAGCGCCGCATGGCTGCCTGCGGGCGTCCGGCTCGGGCGCCATGCTCAGCGCTGCATCCGGCGAGCAGCAGGCTGTCCTGCCGGCGGGCGCCGCCGGTAACGGCCACGCGATGCTGCAGGGCCTGTGGGATGGGGCCGCCGTGCCCGCTGCCGCTTCCCCGTGAGGAAAGGCCGCTGCTGCCCCCTGGGCACAGGGCTGGTGGGCGTGCTCTTTTCACCCGCCCAGCTCCCTGACCCCGTTTTCCTTTCACAGACCAGGACTCTGTGTCCTTTCTTTATCTGTGTCTCCCCCTCTCTGTTCTTTTCCCGGTACCTCTCTTTCTCTGCTCCTCAGTTCCTTTCCCTCACCTTATTTTTCTCTTTCTGTTCCTCTGCCCAGCTCCCCATGGCTGTGTTTTCGTTCTCCGTACCTGCTGCCCCAGCGTGGACTGCCGAGCGGTCCCAGGGAAGGGTGAGTGGACGGGCTCTGAGCCCCAGAGCAGGCGTGTTCCTGGCACTTAGATGGGTTTGCAAATAAACCCTCGCTCTGTCTCCTTTGTACTTGCTGAGCAGCGGTCAGAGAGTCCAGGGGAGCAGGTACACAGCGGGGGTAAGGGGCCATGGCTGCAGCTGCGGGCTGGTGCCGGAGGAGCCCCGGAGGGAGCCAGCGAGGCTGATGGCGATGGCCGCTCTGTGTCATGGGGCCGCAGCCCCAGGGGATGGTGCTGCTAGGGCACGCCTGCCCGAGAGTGCCGACAGCAGACGTCGGGCCCCGTCAGGGCAGCTCGCAGGGGTTTTGTGAGCTGGTGGAGAGGAAGGAGGAAGAGGGGCAGATGGCTGCCTCCGGGCACCTGGAGGCCTTCCCACCCCCTGGAAAAGTGCTCCGGCCTGCGCGCCCCATGCAGCTGCCCACAGCTCCAGCACCTGTCCCGTAGCCCCTGACCACCCCAGACCCTGCCCTCGCAGCAGCAAGCTGACCCGCGAACGTGCTTTATTGCCCCATAAGCGTGGGTGCCGTTGGCAATGGTCTGGGGCAGGAGGGGGCGTCCCCAGGAGCTCCTGCAGAAGGAGGGGTTCCTGCCTGGGGAAAGGGGTGGCCGTCGCTGTGGACAACAGTTGGCCGTTCTTTGTGTCTCCCAGGGGCAGCGCTGAGGACTCGGTTGCCGGTTCCTCCCCGGGGATGTTGCTGACTGCACCTGGCTCAGGTTTGTGTCCTTATTCTCCCAGTTAAAGCGGTTCCGTTAGTTTAATTCCCTGCCCGGTCACGTTGCTGGTGCCGCAGATACCTGCAGTAGAAGAGCAGGTGTCGGCCTTTGCGGTACGGGTCGCTGTCTTTGCTCAGTGCTTTGTACCCCATGACACGGAGGCAGGTGAGGAAACTCCCCGCTGCTCCTCCGGCCGCCCTTGTGTCTGCTGGGGGTCGCCCCAGCCCCTTTCCCAGGGGATTGCAGGAAGGGTGGTGAGCAGGGCCCCGGGTGTACGAGCCCTGGCCTCTGCACAGGGAGCCCGTTCTGCTCCGGGGCTGCTGCGGTGCGGGCGCTCCGCTGGTCCGGTCGCTGGCGGCAGCTCTTGGAGCCGGCTGGGCTGCGCGGGCGTCGGGGGTTTGCTCACGGCAAGAAGCGGAGGCGTCGGTGTGAGGGAAGAGTTTCGAGACCGGCCGAGGTTCGGCTGTAGGCATAGTAGGAAGTACCCTTTTATGCAGTTGTTTTTGTTGTTTCAGGCTGGCGGTTTTCCGATGAGGGTTTGGGGGTGGCAAAATGGTTTAATAGCCTGCCATTTTTTTTTTTATAAATTTTAGATGCATTGCATTTTTCTGGAATTCCTGACTATGGGAGATGGAACCTTGTTTTTTTTCCCCACCGTTTTTACTGTGTGCTGTGTAAGTTGCTGATGTCTTGATCTATGCTCTTTTTTCTCTCTTAATAGGACTGATGGTGAGATTGTCCAGCGAGGGTTAGGGTGAGCATCTTGTACTCGCCTGTATACGGAGCTTGAGAGTTTCTCGAGAAGGCATCTTCCCCAGAACTTCTCAGAGAAGAGGGTCTGCGTTCTTTGCGCTGGTAACAGTCTCTAGCCGGGGTCTGTCTTCTGTCGTAGGCCCGGGCACGCGAGCCTTCCCATGACTCCGTTTCTGACTTTTTCATGACGCGCCTGATGAGACGTGTCGTAGTGCCGGTCACAGCAGTTATGTTTCCGTGTAGTTTTTCACCTGTTGTGTGTTTAGCACCGGTTTCTGTGGTTGTAAGGTGCCTGTGTTAGATCTTTCAGCCACCGTGGTTTTTCCGTCAGCTGACCGCCGCTGTGATTCCTTGAGGGGTTCAGTGGTAAGGAGGCGGTCGGTGGTGCTTGTTCCGTGTGTGCTATACTGCACATTAATGAGGTCTCGATGCTCCGGAGGTTTATTCTTTTGCGGTAGGCGGGCGCATCGGTAGCCGCACCGAGGGTCTCGTGCTCCTCGACTCACCGGGGTACCGCCGACCGAGCGCTCCCCGTCTCGCGCGAGAAGCTCCACACACAGATCTGTCCAGCACGTCTCGTGTCCGAGAAGGTGACGAGTGGTCCAGGATGCGCTGGGGTATCCGCTGTCGAGCGGTCTGTTCTCACGGAGCCCTCTTCTGGGACGACGACTTCTCCGCATCCTGTGGATGTTGGGTCTTGGGGCCCGGCTTCTCGCGCGTCCACCGTTGCGGTTGCGGCCGCGGCCGTATCTTTTCGTCAGGGGCCGTGGCATTTGACTTCCGGGGTGGAAGGTGCTAAGGGTCGTACGCGTAGGGCCAGGTGTTGCTTTGGCTTTGGTTTTCTGTGATGGCTGGCTGGCTGTTGTTGGAGTCTAGAGGGTATTCCTACATGGAAAGGAGATCTCCGGAACCGTTAAGCTGTTGCTCCGCAGCCGGGTGACTCGTTCGATGCCGTTTTCAGATGCAGTGAGACGAGCCGTGCACCAAAGGGTTAGAGGAGGGGCGGGGGAGCGGCCATAAGAAGGTGGGTTGGCACGCAGTGTCAGCGGGCAGATGCGGCCGATGGCTGTGTGAGCAGCTGACAGGTCTTGGTAGGTTTGTTGTATTCCAAAGGCACGAAGTAGCGAGCGAAGCAGGGTATCGGCACTGCGGGTGGCTGGGGCGAGGTGAGCTGGGACTGGTGGGCTGCAGCAGAGAAGTTACTTTTCAGGCGTTGTGTCGTTTGTGAAGTTTATAAGCATCCCTTATGGGTTGTGTTTTACAGGTGGTACCGGAGCCTCAATGCGGCAGCTGGCAGAGGTAGGGTGGGTGGGCGGCCGAGGTAGAGGAGGAGGAGAGGGGAATGGGCACGGGCAGGCTGTGGTTTCGGGCGGTATCTCAGCACGTGCCTTTTGTTTTGGCTTTCGCAGGTCACGCACGTAGCCTCGGAGGGGCGAAGCTGCGCGCCGACCAGCGGCCTGAGGAGGCGAGGCGGTTGTCAGCCGGGCCGGCGTCCAAGAGCGGAGCATCCTGCGGCAGCTCGGTCAAGCGTTTCTGTGCGGTTGTGCAGGTGTTACGCAGCTGCCTTTGGAGTTGGGTGAGCTTTTGAGGTGGTGAGCTAAGGAGCAGCAAGGAGGAGCGTGGGGCTGGTGATTTCTCCCAAGCGTGACGGTATTTCTCTGTCTGTTGCTACCTTAGGGGGGCCACAAGCGATGACAGCTGCAGCGTCCAACACGGGAATCTGTGCGGAGCAGTTGAGCGGAAGACCACGTTCCTTTTGAGGAGGAGGGTGTTTCGAGGAGGTCTGTGGTGACCCGTGTGACAACTACCACTGTCAGCAGTGTGTGTGGGGTTTTTTTTTTTTTTTTTTTTTCTGTAGGCGATGAGGAGGAACGTGGCAACTGCAGGAGTAATCAGGTTAGTTGATGTGGTTTCTGCTGAGGATGGACGCGGATCCCCAGCCCGCTGGAAGCGAAGCTGAGGGACCAGGGACCGTTGTCCTGCAGTGCGTAACTTTGATTTCAGTTGGAAAAGGGATTTTCCCGGAATGGAAATCTTTCTCCTTCAAAGAAATTGCGTTGTACGAACTGCCTGTCGGACTCTGTGTGCTTGGCTGTAGAAGTCATGAGCAGTGAGACTTTTTGCCCTCTTTTGAAAAACAAAACAACAGCAAAGTCAATTTGTTTCCAAAGACTGAAGCATAGCAGGTGTTCCAAAAGTGGATGGCGTCACTGGTCTTTACATTCTTGGTTGCAACGGTCGAGATACGATTAAAAAATGTTCCTCTGCGTGCTTTGGTACAGCCAGAAGCCTTAGCGCATCTGCCAGTCCTGTTCGGTGGCCTTACCTGTTGCAGCCCTGGGGATTTGAATTTCTTTTTTTTTTTTCTTTTTAATGAGTAAAACCATGTGGGGGATCTATTATTTCACTGATCTTTTCCTGTCATATATGAAACTGTAGAGAAAGTTAAAATTGTATAATTGGCAGAATGACTAACGTGGTTTAAACTCGCTGCCGAATCAGTACAGCATGTAATGTATGAGGTGTACTTAAGCGGTCAGCGGTTTCTCTAACTCTTTCCAAGCCAGAGGCAGCTGCATGTTACTGAGTTTCTTCCCTGTGTTTTGACAGAGCGCTCTGAAGTACTTGGTTTCTAATCATGTGACATGATAGAACAAGGTGGGGCAGGAGCAGAGTCAAATAACAACTGTGTATTTTGGAGACAGGTGTAAGCATAGATCTAGATGGGGGTGTACAGCCTTGTTCTGCAGCAGCGCTTTAAGGAAGGGCATCAAACACGAGCAAGAGCAGTTGCTTTTCTGCTAAGAAGGGGTTGGAAATCGTATCTGTTTGTCTTTCTATGGAGTGTTAAGTATTCAAATCACTCTGGTTTGTAGAGGATGTGTCTGTATTTCGGGCTGGTCTCCTTCAGTTCGACTGCTCGCCTGTCCCTCGTTCTATTGAATTCCTCTCCTTGCTTCTGTGTTGTTCTTCTAATGTGCTGAACTATGGCTGGGGCCTTTTGTTTCCCGATGTCTTGCTGTGAGTGTCCGGTGCTGCGCAGCAGCTCCCCCCCCCCCCCCCCAGGTTTGCCTGCCGGTGGCTCAGTGCTCTCGCCCCACGGGGCCAGCTCTGTCTCTGTCCAAGCTTTCTGCCACGGCTGTCCGGTGGGGAAAGGGGCAGTTGTTGCTCTGGGGAGCCCGTCCGGGCGTGGTCCAGGACGGGGAACGTGGCAGAGCCGAGTGCGAGCAAGAGCCACGGCACCGTCCTTTGGCGGACGCCCCCCCACCCCTCTGCTTGTGCGGCAGCCGGTGTCCATGATCTGGCGGGGGCAGGCATCGAGCATGGATTCTGTCTCGTGGGCTGTGGCAGGTGAGTGCTCGTCTGTGGGTTATGCCGGGGAGAGCCGTTGGTGTCGGTCATCCCCCACCCCTCTCCGGGTCCCCCTGTACCCCCAGTGTCAGAGAAAGACGCAGGTGCTGCTGCGCCGCTGTGACCGCACGGGGGTGCTGCGTGAAACGGCGCTTTGTGCTGCCTGCGCGTGGGGGGTGTGCGGTACTGCAGGCCGGGGTACGCGCATGCGCGCTGGCGGCCCCCTGCGGCGCGCTCTGCTACCACGATTTGACTAGGGTTGGGTACTGGGGCGTGGTACACGCGCGTGTGCGGTGACACCGATTTGTGGCGCTCTGCTGCCACCCTGTGACCGAAAAGCAGTACTGCAGTCCCGAAGGCGCTGCCGCGCTCCCTGCTGCCACCCTGTGACCGAAAAGCAGTACTGCAGTCCCGAAGGCGCTGCCGCACTCCCTGCTGCCACCCTGTGACCGAAAAGCAGTACTGCAGTCCCGAAGGCGCTGCCGCACTCCCTGCTGCCACCCTGTGACCGAAAAGCAGTACTGCAGCCCCGAAGGCGCTGCCGCGCTCCCTGCTGCCACCCTGTGATCGAAAGTCGGTACTGCAGGCCCAGCGGAGCTTTCCGCCCTCCCTGCTGCCACCCTATGACCAAAAAGCGGTTATGCAGCCCCGGCGGCGCTGCCGCGCACCCTGCTGCCACCCTGTGACCAAAAGACGGTACTGCAGCTCCGGGTGCGCGCTGCCGCGCTCTCTCCTGCTACCGCCTACAGTGAGTGGGCTACGCACCGGACGCTCTCACCTTTGTGCCCCGCGGCGGCCCCTTCCCCGGGGGATGTTTGGAAAGGCAGTGGGCGGGGCCTGGGGTAGATGAGTCCCGGGCTCTGCCCAGGGAGCTCCTTCTGTGCGAGGTGAGAGCTGTGGGATTGGGCAAGCTCCAGCAGCACCCACAGTACAGAGAGCCCTGGGATGCAGCTTGGGCTTTTTTTTTTATTATTTGTCAGCAGTTTCATACGGAGTGTTAAGGGGTGATGAGAGGGTTCTAAAACACACAGCTTTTTTAACTGACAGTTTTGCTGTGGTTTTGTTCTAGGTTGTCCTGGGTTACAGTGTAAAATGTGCCAAAAGAAAAAAATATTCTATTACCATCTTCAGGAGCTGTTGAGACCAGGTGGGGCGGTGCTCTCTGCCTCCCCCCCCCCTGGACTATCTCCTGTTACTGGGCACAACAATGCCTTATCGCCTGACTCATCGATAACTCGCTCCTGGACTATCTCCTGTTAATGGCCCATCAAGGAACTGCCTCACGACTCCCCATCCCATTGTGAGATGCTCCGCCCGGGGGGGGGGGGGGGGGGGCGGGGGGGAAGGAGCCAAGCAGTCCATGCCAAATAAAAACAGAGATTTTGAACACCCTAGCAGCCTTCTTCCAGTGGATTCCCAGAGGAGCTTTTCCCCCCACTGGAGTTCCAGAGGACAAGAGCTACCTACCTACCACTGGACCTTCGGAGGAAGACCAGACTCTTTTACCTGATTGCTGCTTCCACAGAACTACATCCATCGCTTCAGGAGGACTGCAGCCAGCATCTTATCGGACTGCTACTGCCACCCTAACAGGGTGTCAGGTTGTATTCCTGACTCTGTCAGTGTAAACCAGTGGGTTGTTTGGTTTTTCCCTGCGGTGTGTTATATATATATATATTAGTAAAGAACTGTTATTCCTATTCCCCATATCTTTGCCTGAACGCCCGTTAATTTCAAAATTATAATAGTTTGGAGGGAAGGGGGTTGCACTTTCCATTTCAAGGGAGGCTCCTGCCTTCCTCCACAGACACCTGTCTTTCAAACCAAGACATAGGTGCACTGGATTTTCCTGGAATTCTGAACTTCCTGCAGGATGGCAACTTGTTTCTTGTGACAAGGGTTTGTGATCCCATTTCCTTTCCTAGGACTGAAGGTGAGATTATCGAGTAGCATGAGGATGTGCACCACATCTGCACCTGTCTATGCCCCCCCATACCCCTGTCTCTGCCTTCAGGTGGGGTTTTTCCCATGCCACCCCGATCTTTGTGGCCTTGACTCCCGTGTGTGTGCCTGGCCCTACTTGTCATGTCCCTGCCTCCCATGGGCCTGCCTTGCCTGCTTTTTTTCACGGTAGGGATGGACAACGACAAGAGTATATGTAAGAAGGCACTCTTTATTAAGTTGCAAAAACCAAGATGGCTGAGATGGTGCAGCAGAAAAAGCGTACCCTTTTATAACCTTTCTTATCTGTCCACCTGTTCATGCACTAAGGCTGCTAAAATGATTCGCTCAATAGCTTTGTCCATTCACCTCCATTCACATAATGATTGGCTGGAGCTCCTACTGTATTTCTCACTGTACCTACTGTTCTCTTGCCAAGTTTCTGCTCTGTGGTATTACTTGCTCAGTCTCTTCTTGCTCAGTCTCTTATAACTTCCTCAAACTTGTTTACAACATTCTTCATCCACTTCTTCCGTCTTTTCAAGGGTATACTGGAATACTGTCAAGGTCAACTTCATCTTCCTCAATCAGGTTATCCCTGACAGATTTTTGTACCCACTTTATGGGTGTGCATAGCTCACACCCTATCCTCCCCCTGTGCACCTGCCTTCCTCCCCCCCCCCCCCCCCCCCCCCCCCCATGGGTGTGCCTTGCACCTGCCTCCCATTACCATGTTTTGTGTCCCCCCCTTGTCCCTGCTCCATGCACCTGCCTTGCCCCCACCACTACAAGAACTGCTGCTCCAGACGCAAACTGTTTTAAATAAACTGTTTGCATTCCAAACATCACTCTGGCACTTCCTTGGGCCCAAAATGCCATCACCAGTAGATATCAGGGGGAATGAGGGGCACCCAGCAGGGACACCCTGAAGTCTCATGGTTTCCATCAGGCTTTCCCAAGGGCAGGGGTGGGTGGGAGAGTGGAAAAGCAGTATTGCTTTTTACATTTTCTTCCTACATCTCCCTCTTCAGAGCTCCTTGTCCCTGGGTGCTTGTTCTTGCCTGTGGCCCCTGTTCCTGATGGGCTCCAGGTGTGGCCAGTGGGGCTAATAACAGGGCCGGCCCTCCTGTGGGCTATAAAGGGGCTGCCTGAGGGAGCTGATAAAGGGGAACTGGCTGAGGAGGTAGCTGGAGGTACCTCCAGAATGGAATGGCTGGTCCCTGTGGTAAGGAAGGATCCCCCTGAGCTGTCCATGATGGAGCAGACCACCAGCACACGTTGCTGGCAGCTTGGTGCCTGCATCGGCTGTGTGTGTGAGCTGCTGGCCAGCCTGGCAGTGGAGGGGAGTTGAGAGAAAAGTGTTGGGGTGCTGAAGATCTGAGCTGGTGCCAGGAGCTGGGGTGAGTCACACGTTCTCCTGTGTGTGTCCCGGTCCACCTCTGCTGCCCTGCCTGCCGCTCCTTCTGCTGCCTGGGAAAGGGCTGCCCAGGGATGGGGAGGGCCAGCAATGGCTTTCTGTCCTGGCCCCTTTGCTGTGGGAGCCTGATGGACAGCCTAACACCTTCCTGATTGCACTGGGGCTTCCCCTCAAGCCAGGGGGAGAGGCAGGGCTGGAAGAAAGTGGAGGCTGAGATGGGGTGCGAAGTCAGGGAAAATGTGGAAGTCAAGATGGGGGTGGAAATGGTGTCACTTTTTACATTGTCTTTGTAAGGCTCCCTCTTTTTGTCTTCCTGACCCTATGTGTTAGTTCTTGCCTCTGTTTCTTTTCCCCTATTGCTTTACAATATTTCGCTGTCCCTTGTCTTGTCCCTGCCTTGTGGTCCTGCTGCTCCCTTTGGCCTCTCTCTCCTGCTCCTCCTCGCTCTTATGTATTCCTCCATCTCTCCCTGAGTTTTTCGCTCAGTGTCCCAGTACTCCTCTCTCTATGCTACTGTCCTGCTCCCTGTCCCTCTCCTGTTTGCAGCATCCTGTTTACTGGCTGCCTGTCCCCCACCTCTTCTCTACCTTCCTCCTGCTTTTTCCCTTCTCTCCTGCTGCGTTTGCTGTGTTTGCACACTGAGCCTTGTAGCCACCTAAGTGCCAGGATTTGTTCTGGGCAGAGGTGAGTAAACTTTTCCTGCCTCCTCTGTGCCCCTGGATGGTATTCAAGCCCCTGGGTGCAGAGCTCGTAGCTGTGGGCAGGTGCGGGGGAGGGGGCCATGTGCTGTGGGGCTTTGCCCAGGCCCCTGTTCCTGATGGGCTCCAGCTGGGGCAGGTGTGGCCAGTGAGGCTAATGATGGGGCTGGCCCTACTTTGGGCTATGAAGGGGGCTGCCTGGGCATGCCTGCCTGCAGGAGCTGGCTGAGGAGTCAAACCAAGGGGCTTCCACAGGCAACTGTCTCCAGCTGGTCCCTGTGGCAAGGAATGATCCCTCCCACCCATCCACAACAGAGAATGCCACCATAACACAGCACCAGGACCTTGGCTCCTCTGTTGGCTGCACACGTGTGAGCTGCTGCACGTCCAGGAAACCTCGTGAGAGAAGTGCATTGAGTCACCCACCGCCTGCTCCTAAGGTCAGGCAGCTGGCACTGTGGAGGAGGAAGGGGCAGAGACAGAGAGAAAAGCCTCGGGGCGGTGAAGGTCTGCCGTTGGCACCAGGAGCCACGTGTCCCCTCGTGTGTGTCCAGGGCCATCCCTGCCCCGGTTCTCTGGATCTCTGCCTGCCTCCTTGCCTGTCCCTGCCTCTGTCTGCCTTTCAGGCTGTCTAGTTCCCCAAAGCTTTTTGCTCTTTTGCTAGCATTGCCCTGTAAAGTGTCACCTTCTACCTTTCCTTTCTATGTCGTTTCCTTTCTGGCACCCCACCAGCTCTGATTTCATTCTTCCTCATTGCTTGTGAAACTGGCATTTCTAGGTCCCCTCTCTCCGTGTCTCAGTTTACCCAGTTGCCTATGATTGTGGGAAGGGTGGTGGTTGGGGCCTGGGGTAGATGAGCCCCGAGCTCTCCCAGGAAGCTCCTTCTTATGTGCGAGGCAAGAACTCTGGGACTAGGCAGGGTCCAGCAGCACCCACAGTAGAAAGTGCCCTGGGATGAAGCTTGGGCTTTTTTTTTTTCTTGTTTTTATGTCAGCAGTTTCCTAGGGGGTGTTCAGGGGTGACAGGAGGGTTTTAAAACACACAGCCTTTTTTTTAACTGATAGTTTTGGTGCTGTTTTGTTCTAGGTGCACTGGATTTTCCCGGAATTCTGAACTTCCTGCAGGATGGCAACTTGTTTATTGTGAGGCGTGTTGGTGACCGCATTTCCCTTCCTAGGACTTGAAGGTGAGACTATCGAGCAGCCGTGAGGATGCGCCCCACGTCTGCACCTGTCTATGCCCCCCCATACCCCTGTCTCTGCCTTCAGGTGGGGTTTTTCCCATGCCACCCCCAACTCGGTGGCCTTGCTAAGGGTGGGTGTGCCTGGCCCCAAATCCACCCGGCGCCTCCCCCCCCCGCCGCGAGCGTGCCTTGCTGCCGTTCTTCGGCACTGGCCACTGTAGGCGTGCCCTGCTTGCCCCCCCCCCGACCCCCCCCCCGGGTGTGCCTTTTCTGCCCCGGCACCGCCCCCCCCCCGTGGGAGTGCCTTGCTGCTTTGCACCTCGCCCCAGCACCGCCCCCCCCATGGCCTCGCCGACAGTGGCCGTGCCCTGCCCGGCCCCCACCCCCTCCCCTTCCCGGGTTTGCCTTTGTTATTCTGCACCCCACCCCAGCACCGCCCTCCCCCCCGGGCGTGACTTTTTTGCCCCATGCCCCACCCTCCCGTTGGCGTGCCTTGCTGCCCACCCCCCCCACCCCCCCCCCCCCACCCCCCGGCACCGCCCCCCCTTGTGTCCCATCCCCACCACTTGCCCGGGGGCGGGGCCTGGGGTATATGAGCCTCGGCCTCTGCTCAGGGAGCTCATTCTGCTCTGGGGCTGCTGGCGCTGGCAGCTCCAGACCCAGCTGCCTCTGCGGGCACGGGGCTTCGGGCGCGGACAGGAGCGCAGGCGGCTGCGGCAGGGAAGAGCTGCGGCCGGGGACACCAGGCCACCCCTGTACTCCTCAGGGCCCCATCGGCTCCAGCCCCTCAGCGAGGACCAGATGTGCTCCTGGGCCTGGCCAGGCCCTGCCGGGACGCGTTCCACCCCGTCGGGCCCCCTGCCACCAGCTATGCCGAGCGCTGCTGCCTCTGCCCAGCCCCGGGGGCGCCGGGGCCAGAGGCTGTCGTCCCCAAGTGGGGTCACAGCATCTTTTGGGGGGGGTCGATGGCACCGACGCCGAGCCATCCTGCAGCCGTCTTTTTGGCTTTGCACCGCAGGCATCTCCGTAAGCTGTCCGAGTTCCTCCCTCCCCTTCGTGTGCCCCTCAGTCCCCTCCATTTCCCATCCAGGCACCAGAATCAATCTGCGTGACAAGTGGCCTTCTCAGAACCACGGGCCTTCAAAGGGCCTTCTCTCACCTGCCTAGTCCTCTCAGAAGGACACGGGCGTTGCTCTGTGTGGACTCATTTGTCTTTCCTGGCACCTCTCCTGAGCTGCTTTGTCACTTGTTTTGGTTCGAGTCGCTTCAGTGTTACTTAAGGTGCTTGGTACAGTTCCTGATGCTTTGGGGCTCTTTTCCCCGACGGTTTTTCCTTGGTTTTGGTTTTTGCTTTGGGTTCGGTTTGGTTTCAACCCTTTCCTGGGGTTTTCTGTCCTTTGGGACTTATTTCTGTTGAGGGAGGCAGATGGAGAAAAGTAGGAGTCTCAGTGTCTTACAACTGCTGGTGATCTACAATAGTCCCTTTGCAACCAGAGAGCTCTGAGAGGAGGATTCTTGCAGGCTGTCATTCGGCTTTGTCATTCGGTCCCGTCCAGAATGTAGCGCTGGTACAAGTTCTGCAACAGACAGGAACGGGTCTAGCCTTGTTACGCGGGCTTTCTTTTTCCTTGCAGGTCGGACTTGAGACTTGAAACGGCATTTTCCTTCGCTAAAAAAACACGCCCCGGACTCGCCGCAGACTCGGCAGCGTCGCGGATTTCGCCGGACCGCGCCGCTGGCAGAGCCGGCGGCCGACGGGGTCGCGGGCGCTCGGCACCGCGTCGGCCGGAGGCTCCCGTTGGCGCAGCAGCGACGGTCGGGGGCGGCGCAGCTGGACAGCCGGAGGTTTGGTGTCGCGGCGTATCTGCTGTGCGCGGGTTCGCTTCCCCGGGATTTTGGGCTGCTCTGGAAAAACGGGTGGCGGAGCCGGAGAGAAGAGCGGGCGGTGGCTACAGGCCGAGTCGCCGCTCGGGGAGGTTGCGCTCCGCGGAGCTTCAAACTTTGGAGACGGAGTGCAAAACCGTCGAGCGTCCCAAGTGGACCGCGGCAGGCGTCCTCGCTCCGGTCGTTTTTCCTGGGGAATTCCAAAGTGGTCAGTTTCTATTAGTTTAATTTTTACCGCTCGTTTACGTCAAAACGTTTAAAATAAAAATGTCCGTCACAGTAACCAGAATAGTCTTTGGGAGCAAATACTGCCCGTCGTCCGCTCTAGCTATTGCTTCCCGCTTTGCAGACAGTACTTACTCCCCATTGATGTAATCAAAGGGCAAGCAGCAGAATATCAACAACAGAGCACTAACTGGAAGGAATACCTGTAGCGAAACAACTCTAACAGGAAAAGAAAAAAATCACGCGTCCTAGTTAATCCACTTCGTGGTAAAGTCACAAAATATCAGAGCGCGCCTAAAGAGAAGAAATATTACCTAGGGTTGAGTAATGACTAAATTTAGTGGCAGATGTTACTTGATGAACCAGGCAGTAATTATTCCCGGTCCCTATTGCAATTCAAAAAATGAATAGTTGAGAGACCCTCTTGAAGTGATAAAGACAGAAAACTAATTGGGAGTCGTGAACAGCTCCATTTAAACATAACCACTGCTAAACCAATTGAACTGGAAACTAATTGGGAGGCTCTAACGCTTAAACGAGCACACCGCTGTAAGCAAGCTGGGAGGCAACAGTGACTCCTGCTTAGAACCAAAAGAGTAATCGAAGCTTTAGATTTTTAGATAAAGAGAAATAAAAAAAGGAATCGTTCAATAACGGCTACGTTTAAACGTAGGTACTAAAAGAATTCCCGGGCGGTGGTGAACTAACATAACGCTAAAAGATTTAGATTTAAAATAAAAGGAAAATTAGAAAACCAACAGGGAGTCACGACTGCCGAAACTTAAACATAGCCGTTGGGGGGGGGGAGGAGGGGACGGGTACCAATTCCTTCCAAGTAGAGCTAAAAGAAAAAACCGACGCCCATTAAATCCGACGAACAAAACCCTTAGATTTCATTTTAGAAACAGATCGAACGCTAACTGGGCATCATGAGTGCCCGTTTAACAATACTAGCCATCTTAAACTGATGCATTAAAGATACCCCCGCAGCACCATCAGATGAAAATTTTCTCCTTGGGAAGCAGAAATAGAATACCAATTGGGAGCAGTTTAGGGTAACGGTCGTCGTGAACGGACCCCTCATTAGAGTCCTAATTCACAATCCGAAACCGTGATTTCCAACGGTAATGAACCTTTTCCTCTTGTGTCAGTCGGGTGCCTGCGCTTTGCTCCTGCTCCCTTCAGCAGCGGTACACGGAGCGCTCGCTGGCTGTGAGCCGTTCGTTCACCCGCTTTCTGTACCAGTCAACTCTTCAATCGGGCCATTTAAATAACAGACTATTCTCTCAAATTCCAGCTCAAACGCGTGGCACGAATTAACGGCGCCCGAGGACCATGCCATTTACTAGCGCCGCCCCGGAGCTGAGCCTGCTTATTGTGAGGCGCTTCTCGCAAGAGCCCCTCACGCACGCACGCACGCCCGCACGCACGCAGGTCCCGTCACCGGTGCTCCGCGCCGGCCTAACCGCGGACCGGCAGGGCCGGCGGAGAAACTGCCCGGAAGCCGCGGAGAGCGAGACGGATTCGAGAGCGAGACGGATTCAACAGCGATTCCTGCCGAAACACGCAAGGAACGCAGCTCTGCACGGCGGGGCGGCGGCCTGTCCCCTCCTGCCCGCGCGGCCCCATCCCCGCCGCGGGCAGCCTCAGCCTTCACAAGACGGCGGCGCCATACACTCGCCCCCCTCCAAGCACCGGCCGCAGCTCCGGAGAGAAACGACGCGGATGCGGCCCCGAGACGGCGGCGCCGCCGGCACTCGTTTCGCGGGGGACTCACCGGCTCCTCCGGGGCTCCGGCAGGCTCCCGCCGCTTCCCCGCGGTCCTCCATGATGCCGGAAGTGCCCCTCAGTCCTCCGAACTTGCGCTCTATGGGCCCGCAGTCCTCCAGGATGCCCAAGTGCCGGTTCGGTGCGGGGGGGCCGGGAGTAGATGAGCCCCGGGCTCTGCCCAGGGAGCTCCTTCTGGGCGAGGCGAGAGCTGTGGGACTGGGCAGGGTCCAGCGGCACCCACAGGAGAGAGCGCCCTGGGATGCAGCTTGGGTTTTGGGGTTTTTTTGGTTTGGGTTTTTTTTTTTTTTTTTTTTGGTTTGTTTTTTTTTTTTTTTTTAACGTCGGCAGTTTCCTACGGGGTGTTCAGGGGTGACAGGAGGGTTTTAAAACACACAGCCTTTTTTTTTAACTGATAGTTTTGGTGCTGTTTTGTTCTAGGTGCACTGGATTTTCCCGGAATTCTGAACTTCCTGCAGGATGGCAACTTGTTTTTTGTGAGGCGTGTTGGTGACCGCATTTCCCTTCCTAGGACTTGAAGGTGAGACTATCGAGCAGCCGTGAGGATGCGCCCCACGTCTGCACCTGTCTATGCCCCCCCATACCCCTGTCTCTGCCTTCAGGTGGGGTTTTTCCCATGCCACCCCCAACTCGGTGGCCTTGCTAAGGGTGGGTGTGCCTGGCCCCAAATCCACCCGGCGCCTCCCCCCCCCGCCGCGAGCGTGCCTTGCTGCCGTTCTTCGGCACTGGCCACTGTAGGCGTGCCCTGCTTGCCCCCCCCCCGACCCCCCCCCCCGGGTGTGCCTTTTCTGCCCCGGCACCGCCCCCCCCCCGTGGGAGTGCCTTGCTGCTTTGCACCTCGCCCCAGCACCGCCCCCCCCATGGCCTCGCCGACAGTGGCCGTGCCCTGCCCGGCCCCCACCCCCTCCCCTTCCCGGGTTTGCCTTTGTTATTCTGCACCCCACCCCAGCACCGCCCCCCCCCCCGGGCGTGACTTTTTTGCCCCATGCCCCACCCTCCCGTTGGCGTGCCTTGCTGCCCACCCCCCCCACCCCCCCCCCCACCCCCCGGCACCGCCCCCCCTTGTGTCCCATCCCCACCACTTGCCCGGGGGCGGGGCCTGGGGTATATGAGCCTCGGCCTCTGCTCAGGGAGCTCATTCTGCTCTGGGGCTGCTGGCGCTGGCAGCTCCAGACCCAGCTGCCTCTGCGGGCACGGGGCTTCGGGCGCGGACAGGAGCGCAGGCGGCTGCGGCAGGGAAGAGCTGCGGCCGGGGACACCAGGCCACCCCTGTACTCCTCAGGGCCCCATCGGCTCCAGCCCCTCAGCGAGGACCAGATGTGCTCCTGGGCCTGGCCAGGCCCTGCCGGGACGCGTTCCACCCCGTCGGGCCCCCTGCCACCAGCTATGCCGAGCGCTGCTGCCTCTGCCCAGCCCCGGGGGCGCCGGGGCCAGAGGCTGTCGTCCCCAAGTGGGGTCACAGCATCTTTTGGGGGGGGTCGATGGCACCGACGCCGAGCCATCCTGCAGCCGTCTTTTTGGCTTTGCACCGCAGGCATCTCCGTAAGCTGTCCGAGTTCCTCCCTCCCCTTCGTGTGCCCCTCAGTCCCCTCCATTTCCCATCCAGGCACCAGAATCAATCTGCGTGACAAGTGGCCTTCTCAGAACCACGGGCCTTCAAAGGGCCTTCTCTCACCTGCCTAGTCCTCTCAGAAGGACACGGGCGTTGCTCTGTGTGGACTCATTTGTCTTTCCTGGCACCTCTCCTGAGCTGCTTTGTCACTTGTTTTGGTTCGAGTCGCTTCAGTGTTACTTAAGGTGCTTGGTACAGTTCCTGATGCTTTGGGGCTCTTTTCCCCGACGGTTTTTCCTTGGTTTTGGTTTTTGCTTTGGGTTCGGTTTGGTTTCAACCCTTTCCTGGGGTTTTCTGTCCTTTGGGACTTATTTCTGTTGAGGGAGGCAGATGGAGAAAAGTAGGAGTCTCAGTGTCTTACAACTGCTGGTGATCTACAATAGTCCCTTTGCAACCAGAGAGCTCTGAGAGGAGGATTCTTGCAGGCTGTCATTCGGCTTTGTCATTCGGTCCCGTCCAGAATGTAGCGCTGGTACAAGTTCTGCAACAGACAGGAACGGGTCTAGCCTTGTTACGCGGGCTTTCTTTTTCCTTGCAGGTCGGACTTGAGACTTGAAACGGCATTTTCCTTCGCTAAAAAAACACGCCCCGGACTCGCCGCAGACTCGGCAGCGTCGCGGATTTCGCCGGACCGCGCCGCTGGCAGAGCCGGCGGCCGACGGGGTCGCGGGCGCTCGGCACCGCGTCGGCCGGAGGCTCCCGTTGGCGCAGCAGCGACGGTCGGGGGCGGCGCAGCTGGACAGCCGGAGGTTTGGTGTCGCGGCGTATCTGCTGTGCGCGGGTTCGCTTCCCCGGGATTTTGGGCTGCTCTGGAAAAACGGGTGGCGGAGCCGGAGAGAAGAGCGGGCGGTGGCTACAGGCCGAGTCGCCGCTCGGGGAGGTTGCGCTCCGCGGAGCTTCAAACTTTGGAGACGGAGTGCAAAACCGTCGAGCGTCCCAAGTGGACCGCGGCAGGCGTCCTCGCTCCGGTCGTTTTTCCTGGGGAATTCCAAAGTGGTCAGTTTCTATTAGTTTAATTTTTACCGCTCGTTTACGTCAAAACGTTTAAAATAAAAATGTCCGTCACAGTAACCAGAATAGTCTTTGGGAGCAAATACTGCCCGTCGTCCGCTCTAGCTTCCTGTAAGTACTGCTTCCCGCTTTGCAGACAGTACTTACTCCCCATTGATGTAATCAAAGGGCAAGCAGCAGAATATCAACAACAGAGCACTAACTGGAAGGAATACCTGTAGCGAAACAACTCTAACAGGAAAAGAAAAAAATCACGCGTCCTAGTTAATCCACTTCGTGGTAAAGTCACAAAATATCAGAGCGCGCCTAAAGAGAAGAAATATTACCTAGGGTTGAGTAATGACTAAATTTAGTGGCAGATGTTACTTGATGAACCAGGCAGTAATTATTCCCGGTCCCTATTGCAATTCAAAAAATGAATAGTTGAGAGACCCTCTTGAAGTGATAAAGACAGAAAACTAATTGGGAGTCGTGAACAGCTCCATTTAAACATAACCACTGCTAAACCAATTGAACTGGAAACTAATTGGGAGGCTCTAACGCTTAAACGAGCACACCGCTGTAAGCAAGCTGGGAGGCAACAGTGACTCCTGCTTAGAACCAAAAGAGTAATCGAAGCTTTAGATTTTTAGATAAAGAGAAATAAAAAAAGGAATCGTTCAATAACGGCTACGTTTAAACGTAGGTACTAAAAGAATTCCTGGCCGGTGGTGAACTAACATAACGCTAAAAGATTTAGATTTAAAATAAAAGGAAAATTAGAAAACCAACAGGGAGTCACGACTGCCGAAACTTAAACATAGCCGTTGGGGGGGGGGAGGAGGGGACGGGTACCAATTCCTTCCAAGTAGAGCTAAAAGAAAAAACCGACGCCCATTAAATCCGACGAACAAAAACCTTAGATTTCATTTTAGAAACAGATCGAACGCTAACTGGGCATCATGAGTGCCCGTTTAACAATACTAGCCATCTTAAACTGATGCATTAAAGATACCCCCGCAGCACCATCAGATGAAAATTTTCTCCTTGGGAAGCAGAAATAGAATACCAATTGGGAGCAGTTTAGGGTAACGGTCGTCGTGAACGGACCCCTCATTAGAGTCCTAATTCACAATCCGAAACCGTGATTTCCAACGGTAATGAACCTTTTCCTCTTGTGTCAGTCGGGTGCCTGCGCTTTGCTCCTGCTCCCTTCAGCAGCGGTACACGGAGCGCTCGCTGGCTGTGAGCCGTTCGTTCACCCGCTTTCTGTACCAGTCAACTCTTCAATCGGGCCATTTAAATAACAGACTATTCTCTCAAATTCCAGCTCAAACGCGTGGCACGAATTAACGGCGCCCGAGGACCATGCCATTTACTAGCGCCGCCCCGGAGCTGAGCCTGCTTATTGTGAGGCGCTTCTCGCAAGAGCCCCTCACGCACGCACGCACGCCCGCACGCACGCAGGTCCCGTCACCGGTGCTCCGCGCCGGCCTAACCGCGGACCGGCAGGGCCGGCGGAGAAACTGCCCGGAAGCCGCGGAGAGCGAGACGGATTCGAGAGCGAGACGGATTCAACAGCGATTCCTGCCGAAACACGCAAGGAACGCAGCTCTGCACGGCGGGGCGGCGGCCTGTCCCCTCCTGCCCGCGCGGCCCCATCCCCGCCGCGGGCAGCCTCAGCCTTCACAAGACGGCGGCGCCATACACTCGCCCCCCTCCAAGCACCGGCCGCAGCTCCGGAGAGAAACGACGCGGATGCGGCCCCGAGACGGCGGCGCCGCCGGCACTCGTTTCGCGGGGGACTCACCGGCTCCTCCGGGGCTCCGGCAGGCTCCCGCCGCTTCCCCGCGGTCCTCCATGATGCCGGAAGTGCCCCTCAGTCCTCCGAACTTGCGCTCTATGGGCCCGCAGTCCTCCAGGATGCCCAAGTGCCGGTTCGGTGCGGGGGGGCCGGGAGTAGATGAGCCCCGGGCTCTGCCCAGGGAGCTCCTTCTGGGCGAGGCGAGAGCTGTGGGACTGGGCAGGGTCCAGCGGCACCCACAGGAGAGAGCGCCCTGGGATGCAGCTTGGGTTTTGGGGTTTTTTTGGTTTGGTTTTTTTTTTTTTTTTTTTTTTTTGGTTTGTTTTTTTTTTTTTTTTTAACGTCGGCAGTTTCCTACGGGGTGTTCAGGGGTGACAGGAGGGTTTTAAAACACACAGCCTTTTTTTTTAACTGATAGTTTTGGTGCTGTTTTGTTCTAGGTGCACTGGATTTTCCCGGAATTCTGAACTTCCTGCAGGATGGCAACTTGTTTTTTGTGAGGCGTGTTGGTGACCGCATTTCCCTTCCTAGGACTTGAAGGTGAGACTATCGAGCAGCCGTGAGGATGCGCCCCACGTCTGCACCTGTCTATGCCCCCCCATACCCCTGTCTCTGCCTTCAGGTGGGGTTTTTCCCATGCCACCCCCAACTCGGTGGCCTTGCTAAGGGTGGGTGTGCCTGGCCCCAAATCCACCCGGCGCCTCCCCCCCCCGCCGCGAGCGTGCCTTGCTGCCGTTCTTCGGCACTGGCCACTGTAGGCGTGCCCTGCTTGCCCCCCCCCCCCGACCCCCCCCCCGGGTGTGCCTTTTCTGCCCCGGCACCGCCCCCCCCCCCGTGGGCGTGCCTTGCTGCTTTGCACCTCGCCCCAGCACCGCCCCCCCCATGGCCTCGCCGACAGTGGCCGTGCCCTGCCCGGCCCCCACCCCCTCCCCTTCCCGGGTTTGCCTTTGTTATTCTGCACCCCACCCCAGCACCGCCCCCCCCGGGCGTGACTTTTTTGCCCCATGCCCCACCCTCCCGTTGGCGTGCCTTGCTGCCCACCCCCCCCACCCCACCCCCCACCCCCCGGCACCGCCCCCCCTTGTGTCCCATCCCCACCACTTGCCCGGGGGCGGGGCCTGGGGTATATGAGCCTCGGCCTCTGCTCAGGGAGCTCATTCTGCTCTGGGGCTGCTGGCGCTGGCAGCTCCAGACCCAGCTGCCTCTGCGGGCACGGGGCTTCGGGCGCGGACAGGAGCGCAGGCGGCTGCGGCAGGGAAGAGCTGCGGCCGGGGACACCAGGCCACCCCTGTACTCCTCAGGGCCCCATCGGCTCCAGCCCCTCAGCGAGGACCAGATGTGCTCCTGGGCCTGGCCAGGCCCTGCCGGGACGCGTTCCACCCCGTCGGGCCCCCTGCCACCAGCTATGCCGAGCGCTGCTGCCTCTGCCCAGCCCCGGGGGCGCCGGGGCCAGAGGCTGTCGTCCCCAAGTGGGGTCACAGCATCTTTTGGGGGGGGTCGATGGCACCGACGCCGAGCCATCCTGCAGCCGTCTTTTTGGCTTTGCACCGCAGGCATCTCCGTAAGCTGTCCGAGTTCCTCCCTCCCCTTCGTGTGCCCCTCAGTCCCCTCCATTTCCCATCCAGGCACCAGAATCAATCTGCGTGACAAGTGGCCTTCTCAGAACCACGGGCCTTCAAAGGGCCTTCTCTCACCTGCCTAGTCCTCTCAGAAGGACACGGGCGTTGCTCTGTGTGGACTCATTTGTCTTTCCTGGCACCTCTCCTGAGCTGCTTTGTCACTTGTTTTGGTTCGAGTCGCTTCAGTGTTACTTAAGGTGCTTGGTACAGTTCCTGATGCTTTGGGGCTCTTTTCCCCGACGGTTTTTCCTTGGTTTTGGTTTTTGCTTTGGGTTCGGTTTGGTTTCAACCCTTTCCTGGGGTTTTCTGTCCTTTGGGACTTATTTCTGTTGAGGGAGGCAGATGGAGAAAAGTAGGAGTCTCAGTGTCTTACAACTGCTGGTGATCTACAATAGTCCCTTTGCAACCAGAGAGCTCTGAGAGGAGGATTCTTGCAGGCTGTCATTCGGCTTTGTCATTCGGTCCCGTCCAGAATGTAGCGCTGGTACAAGTTCTGCAACAGACAGGAACGGGTCTAGCCTTGTTACGCGGGCTTTCTTTTTCCTTGCAGGTCGGACTTGAGACTTGAAACGGCATTTTCCTTCGCTAAAAAAACACGCCCCGGACTCGCCGCAGACTCGGCAGCGTCGCGGATTTCGCCGGACCGCGCCGCTGGCAGAGCCGGCGGCCGACGGGGTCGCGGGCGCTCGGCACCGCGTCGGCCGGAGGCTCCCGTTGGCGCAGCAGCGACGGTCGGGGGCGGCGCAGCTGGACAGCCGGAGGTTTGGTGTCGCGGCGTATCTGCTGTGCGCGGGTTCGCTTCCCCGGGATTTTGGGCTGCTCTGGAAAAACGGGTGGCGGAGCCGGAGAGAAGAGCGGGCGGTGGCTACAGGCCGAGTCGCCGCTCGGGGAGGTTGCGCTCCGCGGAGCTTCAAACTTTGGAGACGGAGTGCAAAACCGTCGAGCGTCCCAAGTGGACCGCGGCAGGCGTCCTCGCTCCGGTCGTTTTTCCTGGGGAATTCCAAAGTGGTCAGTTTCTATTAGTTTAATTTTTACCGCTCGTTTACGTCAAAACGTTTAAAATAAAAATGTCCGTCACAGTAACCAGAATAGTCTTTGGGAGCAAATACTGCCCGTCGTCCGCTCTAGCTTCCTGTAAGTACTGCTTCCCGCTTTGCAGACAGTACTTACTCCCCATTGATGTAATCAAAGGGCAAGCAGCAGAATATCAACAACAGAGCACTAACTGGAAGGAATACCTGTAGCGAAACAACTCTAACAGGAAAAGAAAAAAATCACGCGTCCTAGTTAATCCACTTCGTGGTAAAGTCACAAAATATCAGAGCGCGCCTAAAGAGAAGAAATATTACCTAGGGTTGAGTAATGACTAAATTTAGTGGCAGATGTTACTTAATGAACCAGGCAGTAATTATTCCCGGTCCCTATTGCAATTCAAAAAATGAATAGTTGAGAGACCCTCTTGAAGTGATAAAGACAGAAAACTAATTGGGAGTCGTGAACAGCTCCATTTAAACATAACCACTGCTAAACCAATTGAACTGGAAACTAATTGGGAGGCTCTAACGCTTAAACGAGCACACCGCTGTAAGCAAGCTGGGAGGCAACAGTGACTCCTGCTTAGAACCAAAAGAGTAATCGAAGCTTTAGATTTTTAGATAAAGAGAAATAAAAAAAGGAATCGTTCAATAACGGCTACGTTTAAACGTAGGTACTAAAAGAATTCCTGGCCGGTGGTGAACTAACATAACGCTAAAAGATTTAGATTTAAAATAAAAGGAAAATTAGAAAACCAACAGGGAGTCACGACTGCCGAAACTTAAACATAGCCGTTGGGGGGGGGGGAGGAGGGGACGGGTACCAATTCCTTCCAAGTAGAGCTAAAAGAAAAAACCGACGCCCATTAAATCCGACGAACAAAAACCTTAGATTTCATTTTAGAAACAGATCGAACGCTAACTGGGCATCATGAGTGCCCGTTTAACAATACTAGCCATCTTAAACTGATGCATTAAAGATACCCCCGCAGCACCATCAGATGAAAATTTTCTCCTTGGGAAGCAGAAATAGAATACCAATTGGGAGCAGTTTAGGGTAACGGTCGTCGTGAACGGACCCCTCATTAGAGTCCTAATTCACAATCCGAAACCGTGATTTCCAACGGTAATGAACCTTTTCCTCTTGTGTCAGTCGGGTGCCTGCGCTTTGCTCCTGCTCCCTTCAGCAGCGGTACACGGAGCGCTCGCTGGCTGTGAGCCGTTCGTTCACCCGCTTTCTGTACCAGTCAACTCTTCAATCGGGCCATTTAAATAACAGACTATTCTCTCAAATTCCAGCTCAAACGCGTGGCACGAATTAACGGCGCCCGAGGACCATGCCATTTACTAGCGCCGCCCCGGAGCTGAGCCTGCTTATTGTGAGGCGCTTCTCGCAAGAGCCCCTCACGCACGCACGCACGCACGCACGCAGGTCCCGTCACCGGTGCTCCGCGCCGGCCTAACCGCGGACCGGCAGGGCCGGCGGAGAAACTGCCCGGAAGCCGCGGAGAGCGAGACGGATTCGAGAGCGAGACGGATTCAACAGCGATTCCTGCCGAAACACGCAAGGAACGCAGCTCTGCACGGCGGGGCGGCGGCCTGTCCCCTCCTGCCCGCGCGGCCCCATCCCCGCCGCGGGCAGCCTCAGCCTTCACAAGACGGCGGCGCCATACACTCGCCCCCCTCCAAGCACCGGCCGCAGCTCCGGAGAGAAACGACGCGGATGCGGCCCCGAGACGGCGGCGCCGCCGGCACTCGTTTCGCGGGGGACTCACCGGCTCCTCCGGGGCTCCGGCAGGCTCCCGCCGCTTCCCCGCGGTCCTCCATGATGCCGGAAGTGCCCCTCAGTCCTCCGAACTTGCGCTCTATGGGCCCGCAGTCCTCCAGGATGCCCAAGTGCCGGTTCGGTGCGGGGGGGCCGGGAGTAGATGAGCCCCGGGCTCTGCCCAGGGAGCTCCTTCTGGGCGAGGCGAGAGCTGTGGGACTGGGCAGGGTCCAGCGGCACCCACAGGAGAGAGCGCCCTGGGATGCAGCTTGGGTTTTGGGGTTTTTTTGGTTTGGTTTTTTTTTTTTTTTTTTTTTTTTTGGTTTGTTTTTTTTTTTTTTTTTAACGTCGGCAGTTTCCTACGGGGTGTTCAGGGGTGACAGGAGGGTTTTAAAACACACAGCCTTTTTTTTTAACTGATAGTTTTGGTGCTGTTTTGTTCTAGGTGCACTGGATTTTCCCGGAATTCTGAACTTCCTGCAGGATGGCAACTTGTTTTTTGTGAGGCGTGTTGGTGACCGCATTTCCCTTCCTAGGACTTGAAGGTGAGACTATCGAGCAGCCGTGAGGATGCGCCCCACGTCTGCACCTGTCTATGCCCCCCCATACCCCTGTCTCTGCCTTCAGGTGGGGTTTTTCCCATGCCACCCCCAACTCGGTGGCCTTGCTAAGGGTGGGTGTGCCTGGCCCCAAATCCACCCGGCGCCTCCCCCCCCCGCCGCGAGCGTGCCTTGCTGCCGTTCTTCGGCACTGGCCACTGTAGGCGTGCCCTGCTTGCCCCCCCCCCCCGACCCCCCCCCCGGGTGTGCCTTTTCTGCCCCGGCACCGCCCCCCCCCCCGTGGGCGTGCCTTGCTGCTTTGCACCTCGCCCCAGCACCGCCCCCCCCATGGCCTCGCCGACAGTGGCCGTGCCCTGCCCGGCCCCCACCCCCTCCCCTTCCCGGGTTTGCCTTTGTTATTCTGCACCCCACCCCAGCACCGCCCCCCCCGGGCGTGACTTTTTTGCCCCATGCCCCACCCTCCCGTTGGCGTGCCTTGCTGCCCACCCCCCCCACCCCACCCCCCACCCCCCGGCACCGCCCCCCCCTTGTGTCCCATCCCCACCACTTGCCCGGGGGCGGGGCCTGGGGTATATGAGCCTCGGCCTCTGCTCAGGGAGCTCATTCTGCTCTGGGGCTGCTGGCGCTGGCAGCTCCAGACCCAGCTGCCTCTGCGGGCACGGGGCTTCGGGCGCGGACAGGAGCGCAGGCGGCTGCGGCAGGGAAGAGCTGCGGCCGGGGACACCAGGCCACCCCTGTACTCCTCAGGGCCCCATCGGCTCCAGCCCCTCAGCGAGGACCAGATGTGCTCCTGGGCCTGGCCAGGCCCTGCCGGGACGCGTTCCACCCCGTCGGGCCCCCTGCCACCAGCTATGCCGAGCGCTGCTGCCTCTGCCCAGCCCCGGGGGCGCCGGGGCCAGAGGCTGTCGTCCCCAAGTGGGGTCACAGCATCTTTTGGGGGGGGTCGATGGCACCGACGCCGAGCCATCCTGCAGCCGTCTTTTTGGCTTTGCACCGCAGGCATCTCCGTAAGCTGTCCGAGTTCCTCCCTCCCCTTCGTGTGCCCCTCAGTCCCCTCCATTTCCCATCCAGGCACCAGAATCAATCTGCGTGACAAGTGGCCTTCTCAGAACCACGGGCCTTCAAAGGGCCTTCTCTCACCTGCCTAGTCCTCTCAGAAGGACACGGGCGTTGCTCTGTGTGGACTCATTTGTCTTTCCTGGCACCTCTCCTGAGCTGCTTTGTCACTTGTTTTGGTTCGAGTCGCTTCAGTGTTACTTAAGGTGCTTGGTACAGTTCCTGATGCTTTGGGGCTCTTTTCCCCGACGGTTTTTCCTTGGTTTTGGTTTTTGCTTTGGGTTCGGTTTGGTTTCAACCCTTTCCTGGGGTTTTCTGTCCTTTGGGACTTATTTCTGTTGAGGGAGGCAGATGGAGAAAAGTAGGAGTCTCAGTGTCTTACAACTGCTGGTGATCTACAATAGTCCCTTTGCAACCAGAGAGCTCTGAGAGGAGGATTCTTGCAGGCTGTCATTCGGCTTTGTCATTCGGTCCCGTCCAGAATGTAGCGCTGGTACAAGTTCTGCAACAGACAGGAACGGGTCTAGCCTTGTTACGCGGGCTTTCTTTTTCCTTGCAGGTCGGACTTGAGACTTGAAACGGCATTTTCCTTCGCTAAAAAAACACGCCCCGGACTCGCCGCAGACTCGGCAGCGTCGCGGATTTCGCCGGACCGCGCCGCTGGCAGAGCCGGCGGCCGACGGGGTCGCGGGCGCTCGGCACCGCGTCGGCCGGAGGCTCCCGTTGGCGCAGCAGCGACGGTCGGGGGCGGCGCAGCTGGACAGCCGGAGGTTTGGTGTCGCGGCGTATCTGCTGTGCGCGGGTTCGCTTCCCCGGGATTTTGGGCTGCTCTGGAAAAACGGGTGGCGGAGCCGGAGAGAAGAGCGGGCGGTGGCTACAGGCCGAGTCGCCGCTCGGGGAGGTTGCGCTCCGCGGAGCTTCAAACTTTGGAGACGGAGTGCAAAACCGTCGAGCGTCCCAAGTGGACCGCGGCAGGCGTCCTCGCTCCGGTCGTTTTTCCTGGGGAATTCCAAAGTGGTCAGTTTCTATTAGTTTAATTTTTACCGCTCGTTTACGTCAAAACGTTTAAAATAAAAATGTCCGTCACAGTAACCAGAATAGTCTTTGGGAGCAAATACTGCCCGTCGTCCGCTCTAGCTTCCTGTAAGTACTGCTTCCCGCTTTGCAGACAGTACTTACTCCCCATTGATGTAATCAAAGGGCAAGCAGCAGAATATCAACAACAGAGCACTAACTGGAAGGAATACCTGTAGCGAAACAACTCTAACAGGAAAAGAAAAAAATCACGCGTCCTAGTTAATCCACTTCGTGGTAAAGTCACAAAATATCAGAGCGCGCCTAAAGAGAAGAAATATTACCTAGGGTTGAGTAATGACTAAATTTAGTGGCAGATGTTACTTGATGAACCAGGCAGTAATTATTCCCGGTCCCTATTGCAATTCAAAAAATGAATAGTTGAGAGACCCTCTTGAAGTGATAAAGACAGAAAACTAATTGGGAGTCGTGAACAGCTCCATTTAAACATAACCACTGCTAAACCAATTGAACTGGAAACTAATTGGGAGGCTCTAACGCTTAAACGAGCACACCGCTGTAAGCAAGCTGGGAGGCAACAGTGACTCCTGCTTAGAACCAAAAGAGTAATCGAAGCTTTAGATTTTTAGATAAAGAGAAATAAAAAAAGGAATCGTTCAATAACGGCTACGTTTAAACGTAGGTACTAAAAGAATTCCCGGGCGGTGGTGAACTAACATAACGCTAAAAGATTTAGATTTAAAATAAAAGGAAAATTAGAAAACCAACAGGGAGTCACGACTGCCGAAACTTAAACATAGCCGTTGGGGGGGGGGAGGAGGGGACGGGTACCAATTCCTTCCAAGTAGAGCTAAAAGAAAAAACCGACGCCCATTAAATCCGACGAACAAAACCCTTAGATTTCATTTTAGAAACAGATCGAACGCTAACTGGGCATCATGAGTGCCCGTTTAACAATACTAGCCATCTTAAACTGATGCATTAAAGATACCCCCGCAGCACCATCAGATGAAAATTTTCTCCTTGGGAAGCAGAAATAGAATACCAATTGGGAGCAGTTTAGGGTAACGGTCGTCGTGAACGGACCCCTCATTAGAGTCCTAATTCACAATCCGAAACCGTGATTTCCAACGGTAATGAACCTTTTCCTCTTGTGTCAGTCGGGTGCCTGCGCTTTGCTCCTGCTCCCTTCAGCAGCGGTACACGGAGCGCTCGCTGGCTGTGAGCCGTTCGTTCACCCGCTTTCTGTACCAGTCAACTCTTCAATCGGGCCATTTAAATAACAGACTATTCTCTCAAATTCCAGCTCAAACGCGTGGCACGAATTAACGGCGCCCGAGGACCATGCCATTTACTAGCGCCGCCCCGGAGCTGAGCCTGCTTATTGTGAGGCGCTTCTCGCAAGAGCCCCTCACGCACGCACGCACGCCCGCACGCACGCAGGTCCCGTCACCGGTGCTCCGCGCCGGCCTAACCGCGGACCGGCAGGGCCGGCGGAGAAACTGCCCGGAAGCCGCGGAGAGCGAGACGGATTCGAGAGCGAGACGGATTCAACAGCGATTCCTGCCGAAACACGCAAGGAACGCAGCTCTGCACGGCGGGGCGGCGGCCTGTCCCCTCCTGCCCGCGCGGCCCCATCCCCGCCGCGGGCAGCCTCAGCCTTCACAAGACGGCGGCGCCATACACTCGCCCCCCTCCAAGCACCGGCCGCAGCTCCGGAGAGAAACGACGCGGATGCGGCCCCGAGACGGCGGCGCCGCCGGCACTCGTTTCGCGGGGGACTCACCGGCTCCTCCGGGGCTCCGGCAGGCTCCCGCCGCTTCCCCGCGGTCCTCCATGATGCCGGAAGTGCCCCTCAGTCCTCCGAACTTGCGCTCTATGGGCCCGCAGTCCTCCAGGATGCCCAAGTGCCGGTTCGGTGCGGGGGGGCCTGGAGTAGATGAGCCCCGGGCTCTGCCCAGGGAGCTCCTTCTGGGCGAGGCGAGAGCTGTGGGACTGGGCAGGGTCCAGCGGCACCCACAGGAGAGAGCGCCCTGGGATGCAGCTTGGGTTTTGGGGTTTTTTTGGTTTGGGTTTTTTTTTTTTTTTTTTTTTTTGGTTTGTTTTTTTTTTTTTTTTTAACGTCGGCAGTTTCCTACGGGGTGTTCAGGGGTGACAGGAGGGTTTTAAAACACACAGCCTTTTTTTTTAACTGATAGTTTTGGTGCTGTTTTGTTCTAGGTGCACTGGATTTTCCCGGAATTCTGAACTTCCTGCAGGATGGCAACTTGTTTTTTGTGAGGCGTGTTGGTGACCGCATTTCCCTTCCTAGGACTTGAAGGTGAGACTATCGAGCAGCCGTGAGGATGCGCCCCACGTCTGCACCTGTCTATGCCCCCCCATACCCCTGTCTCTGCCTTCAGGTGGGGTTTTTCCCATGCCACCCCCAACTCGGTGGCCTTGCTAAGGGTGGGTGTGCCTGGCCCCAAATCCACCCGGCGCCTCCCCCCCCCGCCGCGAGCGTGCCTTGCTGCCGTTCTTCGGCACTGGCCACTGTAGGCGTGCCCTGCTTGCCCCCCCCCCCGACCCCCCCCCCGGGTGTGCCTTTTCTGCCCCGGCACCGCCCCCCCCCCCGTGGGAGTGCCTTGCTGCTTTGCACCTCGCCCCAGCACCGCCCCCCCCATGGCCTCGCCGACAGTGGCCGTGCCCTGCCCGGCCCCCACCCCCTCCCCTTCCCGGGTTTGCCTTTGTTATTCTGCACCCCACCCCAGCACCGCCCCCCCCGGGCGTGACTTTTTTGCCCCATGCCCCACCCTCCCGTTGGCGTGCCTTGCTGCCCACCCCCCCCACCCCCCCCCCCCACCCCCCGGCACCGCCCCCCCTTGTGTCCCATCCCCACCACTTGCCCGGGGGCGGGGCCTGGGGTATATGAGCCTCGGCCTCTGCTCAGGGAGCTCATTCTGCTCTGGGGCTGCTGGCGCTGGCAGCTCCAGACCCAGCTGCCTCTGCGGGCACGGGGCTTCGGGCGCGGACAGGAGCGCAGGCGGCTGCGGCAGGGAAGAGCTGCGGCCGGGGACACCAGGCCACCCCTGTACTCCTCAGGGCCCCATCGGCTCCAGCCCCTCAGCGAGGACCAGATGTGCTCCTGGGCCTGGCCAGGCCCTGCCGGGACGCGTTCCACCCCGTCGGGCCCCCTGCCACCAGCTATGCCGAGCGCTGCTGCCTCTGCCCAGCCCCGGGGGCGCCGGGGCCAGAGGCTGTCGTCCCCAAGTGGGGTCACAGCATCTTTTGGGGGGGGTCGATGGCACCGACGCCGAGCCATCCTGCAGCCGTCTTTTTGGCTTTGCACCGCAGGCATCTCCGTAAGCTGTCCGAGTTCCTCCCTCCCCTTCGTGTGCCCCTCAGTCCCCTCCATTTCCCATCCAGGCACCAGAATCAATCTGCGTGACAAGTGGCCTTCTCAGAACCACGGGCCTTCAAAGGGCCTTCTCTCACCTGCCTAGTCCTCTCAGAAGGACACGGGCGTTGCTCTGTGTGGACTCATTTGTCTTTCCTGGCACCTCTCCTGAGCTGCTTTGTCACTTGTTTTGGTTCGAGTCGCTTCAGTGTTACTTAAGGTGCTTGGTACAGTTCCTGATGCTTTGGGGCTCTTTTCCCCGACGGTTTTTCCTTGGTTTTGGTTTTTGCTTTGGGTTCGGTTTGGTTTCAACCCTTTCCTGGGGTTTTCTGTCCTTTGGGACTTATTTCTGTTGAGGGAGGCAGATGGAGAAAAGTAGGAGTCTCAGTGTCTTACAACTGCTGGTGATCTACAATAGTCCCTTTGCAACCAGAGAGCTCTGAGAGGAGGATTCTTGCAGGCTGTCATTCGGCTTTGTCATTCGGTCCCGTCCAGAATGTAGCGCTGGTACAAGTTCTGCAACAGACAGGAACGGGTCTAGCCTTGTTACGCGGGCTTTCTTTTTCCTTGCAGGTCGGACTTGAGACTTGAAACGGCATTTTCCTTCGCTAAAAAAACACGCCCCGGACTCGCCGCAGACTCGGCAGCGTCGCGGATTTCGCCGGACCGCGCCGCTGGCAGAGCCGGCGGCCGACGGGGTCGCGGGCGCTCGGCACCGCGTCGGCCGGAGGCTCCCGTTGGCGCAGCAGCGACGGTCGGGGGCGGCGCAGCTGGACAGCCGGAGGTTTGGTGTCGCGGCGTATCTGCTGTGCGCGGGTTCGCTTCCCCGGGATTTTGGGCTGCTCTGGAAAAACGGGTGGCGGAGCCGGAGAGAAGAGCGGGCGGTGGCTACAGGCCGAGTCGCCGCTCGGGGAGGTTGCGCTCCGCGGAGCTTCAAACTTTGGAGACGGAGTGCAAAACCGTCGAGCGTCCCAAGTGGACCGCGGCAGGCGTCCTCGCTCCGGTCGTTTTTCCTGGGGAATTCCAAAGTGGTCAGTTTCTATTAGTTTAATTTTTACCGCTCGTTTACGTCAAAACGTTTAAAATAAAAATGTCCATCACAGTAACCAGAATAGTCTTTGGGAGCAAATACTGCCCGTCGTCCGCTCTAGCTATTGCTTCCCGCTTTGCAGACAGTACTTACTCCCCATTGATGTAATCAAAGGGCAAGCAGCAGAATATCAACAACAGAGCACTAACTGGAAGGAATACCTGTAGCGAAACAACTCTAACAGGAAAAGAAAAAAATCACGCGTCCTAGTTAATCCACTTCGTGGTAAAGTCACAAAATATCAGAGCGCGCCTAAAGAGAAGAAATATTACCTAGGGTTGAGTAATGACTAAATTTAGTGGCAGATGTTACTTGATGAACCAGGCAGTAATTATTCCCGGTCCCTATTGCAATTCAAAAAATGAATAGTTGAGAGACCCTCTTGAAGTGATAAAGACAGAAAACTAATTGGGAGTCGTGAACAGCTCCATTTAAACATAACCACTGCTAAACCAATTGAACTGGAAACTAATTGGGAGGCTCTAACGCTTAAACGAGCACACCGCTGTAAGCAAGCTGGGAGGCAACAGTGACTCCTGCTTAGAACCAAAAGAGTAATCGAAGCTTTAGATTTTTAGATAAAGAGAAATAAAAAAAGGAATCGTTCAATAACGGCTACGTTTAAACGTAGGTACTAAAAGAATTCCCGGGCGGTGGTGAACTAACATAACGCTAAAAGATTTAGATTTAAAATAAAAGGAAAATTAGAAAACCAACAGGGAGTCACGACTGCCGAAACTTAAACATAGCCGTTGGGGGGGGGGGAGGAGGGGACGGGTACCAATTCCTTCCAAGTAGAGCTAAAAGAAAAAACCGACGCCCATTAAATCCGACGAACAAAAACCTTAGATTTCATTTTAGAAACAGATCGAACGCTAACTGGGCATCATGAGTGCCCGTTTAACAATACTAGCCATCTTAAACTGATGCATTAAAGATACCCCCGCAGCACCATCAGATGAAAATTTTCTCCTTGGGAAGCAGAAATAGAATACCAATTGGGAGCAGTTTAGGGTAACGGTCGTCGTGAACGGACCCCTCATTAGAGTCCTAATTCACAATCCGAAACCGTGATTTCCAACGGTAATGAACCTTTTCCTCTTGTGTCAGTCGGGTGCCTGCGCTTTGCTCCTGCTCCCTTCAGCAGCGGTACACGGAGCGCTCGCTGGCTGTGAGCCGTTCGTTCACCCGCTTTCTGTACCAGTCAACTCTTCAATCGGGCCATTTAAATAACAGACTATTCTCTCAAATTCCAGCTCAAACGCGTGGCACGAATTAACGGCGCCCGAGGACCATGCCATTTACTAGCGCCGCCCCGGAGCTGAGCCTGCTTATTGTGAGGCGCTTCTCGCAAGAGCCCCTCACGCACGCACGCACGCACGCACGCACGCACGCAGGTCCCGTCACCGGTGCTCCGCGCCGGCCTAACCGCGGACCGGCAGGGCCGGCGGAGAAACTGCCCGGAAGCCGCGGAGAGCGAGACGGATTCGAGAGCGAGACGGATTCAACAGCGATTCCTGCCGAAACACGCAAGGAACGCAGCTCTGCACGGCGGGGCGGCGGCCTGTCCCCTCCTGCCCGCGCGGCCCCATCCCCGCCGCGGGCAGCCTCAGCCTTCACAAGACGGCGGCGCCATACACTCGCCCCCCTCCAAGCACCGGCCGCAGCTCCGGAGAGAAACGACGCGGATGCGGCCCCGAGACGGCGGCGCCGCCGGCACTCGTTTCGCGGGGGACTCACCGGCTCCTCCGGGGCTCCGGCAGGCTCCCGCCGCTTCCCCGCGGTCCTCCATGATGCCGGAAGTGCCCCTCAGTCCTCCGAACTTGCGCTCTAGGGGCCCGCAGTCCTCCAGGATGCCCAAGTGCCGGTTCGGTGCGGGGGGGCCTGGAGTAGATGAGCCCCGGGCTCTGCCCAGGGAGCTCCTTCTGGGCGAGGCGAGAGCTGTGGGACTGGGCAGGGTCCAGCGGCACCCACAGGAGAGAGCGCCCTGGGATGCAGCTTGGGTTTTGGGGTTTTTTTGGTTTGGGTTTTTTTTTTTTTTTTTTTTTGGTTTGTTTTTTTTTTTTTTTTTAACGTCGGCAGTTTCCTACGGGGTGTTCAGGGGTGACAGGAGGGTTTTAAAACACACAGCCTTTTTTTTTAACTGATAGTTTTGGTGCTGTTTTGTTCTAGGTGCACTGGATTTTCCCGGAATTCTGAACTTCCTGCAGGATGGCAACTTGTTTTTTGTGAGGCGTGTTGGTGACCGCATTTCCCTTCCTAGGACTTGAAGGTGAGACTATCGAGCAGCCGTGAGGATGCGCCCCACGTCTGCACCTGTCTATGCCCCCCCATACCCCTGTCTCTGCCTTCAGGTGGGGTTTTTCCCATGCCACCCCCAACTCGGTGGCCTTGCTAAGGGTGGGTGTGCCTGGCCCCAAATCCACCCGGCGCCTCCCCCCCCCGCCGCGAGCGTGCCTTGCTGCCGTTCTTCGGCACTGGCCACTGTAGGCGTGCCCTGCTTGCCCCCCCCCCCGACCCCCCCCCCGGGTGTGCCTTTTCTGCCCCGGCACCGCCCCCCCCCCCGTGGGAGTGCCTTGCTGCTTTGCACCTCGCCCCAGCACCGCCCCCCCCATGGCCTCGCCGACAGTGGCCGTGCCCTGCCCGGCCCCCACCCCCTCCCCTTCCCGGGTTTGCCTTTGTTATTCTGCACCCCACCCCAGCACCGCCCCCCCCGGGCGTGACTTTTTTGCCCCATGCCCCACCCTCCCGTTGGCGTGCCTTGCTGCCCACCCCCCCCACCCCCCCCCCCACCCCCCGGCACCGCCCCCCCTTGTGTCCCATCCCCACCACTTGCCCGGGGGCGGGGCCTGGGGTATATGAGCCTCGGCCTCTGCTCAGGGAGCTCATTCTGCTCTGGGGCTGCTGGCGCTGGCAGCTCCAGACCCAGCTGCCTCTGCGGGCACGGGGCTTCGGGCGCGGACAGGAGCGCAGGCGGCTGCGGCAGGGAAGAGCTGCGGCCGGGGACACCAGGCCACCCCTGTACTCCTCAGGGCCCCATCGGCTCCAGCCCCTCAGCGAGGACCAGATGTGCTCCTGGGCCTGGCCAGGCCCTGCCGGGACGCGTTCCACCCCGTCGGGCCCCCTGCCACCAGCTATGCCGAGCGCTGCTGCCTCTGCCCAGCCCCGGGGGCGCCGGGGCCAGAGGCTGTCGTCCCCAAGTGGGGTCACAGCATCTTTTGGGGGGGGTCGATGGCACCGACGCCGAGCCATCCTGCAGCCGTCTTTTTGGCTTTGCACCGCAGGCATCTCCGTAAGCTGTCCGAGTTCCTCCCTCCCCTTCGTGTGCCCCTCAGTCCCCTCCATTTCCCATCCAGGCACCAGAATCAATCTGCGTGACAAGTGGCCTTCTCAGAACCACGGGCCTTCAAAGGGCCTTCTCTCACCTGCCTAGTCCTCTCAGAAGGACACGGGCGTTGCTCTGTGTGGACTCATTTGTCTTTCCTGGCACCTCTCCTGAGCTGCTTTGTCACTTGTTTTGGTTCGAGTCGCTTCAGTGTTACTTAAGGTGCTTGGTACAGTTCCTGATGCTTTGGGGCTCTTTTCCCCGACGGTTTTTCCTTGGTTTTGGTTTTTGCTTTGGGTTCGGTTTGGTTTCAACCCTTTCCTGGGGTTTTCTGTCCTTTGGGACTTATTTCTGTTGAGGGAGGCAGATGGAGAAAAGTAGGAGTCTCAGTGTCTTACAACTGCTGGTGATCTACAATAGTCCCTTTGCAACCAGAGAGCTCTGAGAGGAGGATTCTTGCAGGCTGTCATTCGGCTTTGTCATTCGGTCCCGTCCAGAATGTAGCGCTGGTACAAGTTCTGCAACAGACAGGAACGGGTCTAGCCTTGTTACGCGGGCTTTCTTTTTCCTTGCAGGTCGGACTTGAGACTTGAAACGGCATTTTCCTTCGCTAAAAAAACACGCCCCGGACTCGCCGCAGACTCGGCAGCGTCGCGGATTTCGCCGGACCGCGCCGCTGGCAGAGCCGGCGGCCGACGGGGTCGCGGGCGCTCGGCACCGCGTCGGCCGGAGGCTCCCGTTGGCGCAGCAGCGACGGTCGGGGGCGGCGCAGCTGGACAGCCGGAGGTTTGGTGTCGCGGCGTATCTGCTGTGCGCGGGTTCGCTTCCCCGGGATTTTGGGCTGCTCTGGAAAAACGGGTGGCGGAGCCGGAGAGAAGAGCGGGCGGTGGCTACAGGCCGAGTCGCCGCTCGGGGAGGTTGCGCTCCGCGGAGCTTCAAACTTTGGAGACGGAGTGCAAAACCGTCGAGCGTCCCAAGTGGACCGCGGCAGGCGTCCTCGCTCCGGTCGTTTTTCCTGGGGAATTCCAAAGTGGTCAGTTTCTATTAGTTTAATTTTTACCGCTCGTTTACGTCAAAACGTTTAAAATAAAAATGTCCGTCACAGTAACCAGAATAGTCTTTGGGAGCAAATACTGCCCGTCGTCCGCTCTAGCTATTGCTTCCCGCTTTGCAGACAGTACTTACTCCCCATTGATGTAATCAAAGGGCAAGCAGCAGAATATCAACAACAGAGCACTAACTGGAAGGAATACCTGTAGCGAAACAACTCTAACAGGAAAAGAAAAAAATCACGCGTCCTAGTTAATCCACTTCGTGGTAAAGTCACAAAATATCAGAGCGCGCCTAAAGAGAAGAAATATTACCTAGGGTTGAGTAATGACTAAATTTAGTGGCAGATGTTACTTGATGAACCAGGCAGTAATTATTCCCGGTCCCTATTGCAATTCAAAAAATGAATAGTTGAGAGACCCTCTTGAAGTGATAAAGACAGAAAACTAATTGGGAGTCGTGAACAGCTCCATTTAAACATAACCACTGCTAAACCAATTGAACTGGAAACTAATTGGGAGGCTCTAACGCTTAAACGAGCACACCGCTGTAAGCAAGCTGGGAGGCAACAGTGACTCCTGCTTAGAACCAAAAGAGTAATCGAAGCTTTAGATTTTTAGATAAAGAGAAATAAAAAAAGGAATCGTTCAATAACGGCTACGTTTAAACGTAGGTACTAAAAGAATTCCCGGGCGGTGGTGAACTAACATAACGCTAAAAGATTTAGATTTAAAATAAAAGGAAAATTAGAAAACCAACAGGGAGTCACGACTGCCGAAACTTAAACATAGCCGTTGGGGGGGGGGGAGGAGGGGACGGGTACCAATTCCTTCCAAGTAGAGCTAAAAGAAAAAACTGACGCCCATTAAATCCGACGAACAAAAACCTTAGATTTCATTTTAGAAACAGATCGAACGCTAACTGGGCATCATGAGTGCCCGTTTAACAATACTAGCCATCTTAAACTGATGCATTAAAGATACCCCCGCAGCACCATCAGATGAAAATTTTCTCCTTGGGAAGCAGAAATAGAATACCAATTGGGAGCAGTTTAGGGTAACGGTCGTCGTGAACGGACCCCTCATTAGAGTCCTAATTCACAATCCGAAACCGTGATTTCCAACGGTAATGAACCTTTTCCTCTTGTGTCAGTCGGGTGCCTGCGCTTTGCTCCTGCTCCCTTCAGCAGCGGTACACGGAGCGCTCGCTGGCTGTGAGCCGTTCGTTCACCCGCTTTCTGTACCAGTCAACTCTTCAATCGGGCCATTTAAATAACAGACTATTCTCTCAAATTCCAGCTCAAACGCGTGGCACGAATTAACGGCGCCCGAGGACCATGCCATTTACTAGCGCCGCCCCGGAGCTGAGCCTGCTTATTGTGAGGCGCTTCTCGCAAGAGCCCCTCACGCACGCACGCACGCACGCCCGCACGCACGCAGGTCCCGTCACCGGTGCTCCGCGCCGGCCTAACCGCGGACCGGCAGGGCCGGCGGAGAAACTGCCCGGAAGCCGCGGAGAGCGAGACGGATTCGAGGGCGAGACGGATTCAACAGCGATTCCTGCCGAAACACGCAAGGAACGCAGCTCTGCACGGCGGGGCGGCGGCCTGTCCCCTCCTGCCCGCGCGGCCCCATCCCCGCCGCGGGCAGCCTCAGCCTTCACAAGACGGCGGCGCCATACACTCGCCCCCCTCCAAGCACCGGCCGCAGCTCCGGAGAGAAACGACGCGGATGCGGCCCCGAGACGGCGGCGCCGCCGGCACTCGTTTCGCGGGGGACTCACCGGCTCCTCCGGGGCTCCGGCAGGCTCCCGCCGCTTCCCCGCGGTCCTCCATGATGCCGGAAGTGCCCCTCAGTCCTCCGAACTTGCGCTCTATGGGCCCGCAGTCCTCCAGGATGCCCAAGTGCCGGTTCGGTGCGGGGGGGCCTGGAGTAGATGAGCCCCGGGCTCTGCCCAGGGAGCTCCTTCTGGGCGAGGCGAGAGCTGTGGGACTGGGCAGGGTCCAGCGGCACCCACAGGAGAGAGCGCCCTGGGATGCAGCTTGGGTTTTGGGGTTTTTTTGGTTTGGTTTTTTTTTTTTTTTTTTTTTTTGGTTTGGTTTTTTTTTTTTTTTTAACGTCGGCAGTTTCCTACGGGGTGTTCAGGGGTGACAGGAGGGTTTTAAAACACACAGCCTTTTTTTTTAACTGATAGTTTTGGTGCTGTTTTGTTCTAGGTGCACTGGATTTTCCCGGAATTCTGAACTTCCTGCAGGATGGCAACTTGTTTTTTGTGAGGCGTGTTGGTGACCGCATTTCCCTTCCTAGGACTTGAAGGTGAGACTATCGAGCAGCCGTGAGGATGCGCCCCACGTCTGCACCTGTCTATGCCCCCCCATACCCCTGTCTCTGCCTTCAGGTGGGGTTTTTCCCATGCCACCCCCAACTCGGTGGCCTTGCTAAGGGTGGGTGTGCCTGGCCCCAAATCCACCCGGCGCCTCCCCCCCCCGCCGCGAGCGTGCCTTGCTGCCGTTCTTCGGCACTGGCCACTGTAGGCGTGCCCTGCTTGCCCCCCCCCCGACCCCCCCCCCGGGTGTGCCTTTTCTGCCCCGGCACCGCCCCCCCCCCCGTGGGAGTGCCTTGCTGCTTTGCACCTCGCCCCAGCACCGCCCCCCCCATGGCCTCGCCGACAGTGGCCGTGCCCTGCCCGGCCCCCACCCCCTCCCCTTCCCGGGTTTGCCTTTGTTATTCTGCACCCCACCCCAGCACCGCCCCCCCCCCGGGCGTGACTTTTTTGCCCCATGCCCCACCCTCCCGTTGGCGTGCCTTGCTGCCCACCCCCCCCACCCCCACCCCCCACCCCCCGGCACCGCCCCCCCTTGTGTCCCATCCCCACCACTTGCCCGGGGGCGGGGCCTGGGGTATATGAGCCTCGGCCTCTGCTCAGGGAGCTCATTCTGCTCTGGGGCTGCTGGCGCTGGCAGCTCCAGACCCAGCTGCCTCTGCGGGCACGGGGCTTCGGGCGCGGACAGGAGCGCAGGCGGCTGCGGCAGGGAAGAGCTGCGGCCGGGGACACCAGGCCACCCCTGTACTCCTCAGGGCCCCATCGGCTCCAGCCCCTCAGCGAGGACCAGATGTGCTCCTGGGCCTGGCCAGGCCCTGCCGGGACGCGTTCCACCCTGTCGGGCCCCCTGCCACCAGCTATGCCGAGCGCTGCTGCCTCTGCCCAGCCCCGGGGGCGCCGGGGCCAGAGGCTGTCGTCCCCAAGTGGGGTCACAGCATCTTTTGGGGGGGGTCGATGGCACCGACGCCGAGCCATCCTGCAGCCGTCTTTTTGGCTTTGCACCGCAGGCATCTCCGTAAGCTGTCCGAGTTCCTCCCTCCCCTTCGTGTGCCCCTCAGTCCCCTCCATTTCCCATCCAGGCACCAGAATCAATCTGCGTGACAAGTGGCCTTCTCAGAACCACGGGCCTTCAAAGGGCCTTCTCTCACCTGCCTAGTCCTCTCAGAAGGACACGGGCGTTGCTCTGTGTGGACTCATTTGTCTTTCCTGGCACCTCTCCTGAGCTGCTTTGTCACTTGTTTTGGTTCGAGTCGCTTCAGTGTTACTTAAGGTGCTTGGTACAGTTCCTGATGCTTTGGGGCTCTTTTCCCCGACGGTTTTTCCTTGGTTTTGGTTTTTGCTTTGGGTTCGGTTTGGTTTCAACCCTTTCCTGGGGTTTTCTGTCCTTTGGGACTTATTTCTGTTGAGGGAGGCAGATGGAGAAAAGTAGGAGTCTCAGTGTCTTACAACTGCTGGTGATCTACAATAGTCCCTTTGCAACCAGAGAGCTCTGAGAGGAGGATTCTTGCAGGCTGTCATTCGGCTTTGTCATTCGGTCCCGTCCAGAATGTAGCGCTGGTACAAGTTCTGCAACAGACAGGAACGGGTCTAGCCTTGTTACGCGGGCTTTCTTTTTCCTTGCAGGTCGGACTTGAGACTTGAAACGGCATTTTCCTTCGCTAAAAAAACACGCCCCGGACTCGCCGCAGACTCGGCAGCGTCGCGGATTTCGCCGGACCGCGCCGCTGGCAGAGCCGGCGGCCGACGGGGTCGCGGGCGCTCGGCACCGCGTCGGCCGGAGGCTCCCGTTGGCGCAGCAGCGACGGTCGGGGGCGGCGCAGCTGGACAGCCGGAGGTTTGGTGTCGCGGCGTATCTGCTGTGCGCGGGTTCGCTTCCCCGGGATTTTGGGCTGCTCTGGAAAAACGGGTGGCGGAGCCGGAGAGAAGAGCGGGCGGTGGCTACAGGCCGAGTCGCCGCTCGGGGAGGTTGCGCTCCGCGGAGCTTCAAACTTTGGAGACGGAGTGCAAAACCGTCGAGCGTCCCAAGTGGACCGCGGCAGGCGTCCTCGCTCCGGTCGTTTTTCCTGGGGAATTCCAAAGTGGTCAGTTTCTATTAGTTTAATTTTTACCGCTCGTTTACGTCAAAACGTTTAAAATAAAAATGTCCGTCACAGTAACCAGAATAGTCTTTGGGAGCAAATACTGCCCGTCGTCCGCTCTAGCTATTGCTTCCCGCTTTGCAGACAGTACTTACTCCCCATTGATGTAATCAAAGGGCAAGCAGCAGAATATCAACAACAGAGCACTAACTGGAAGGAATACCTGTAGCGAAACAACTCTAACAGGAAAAGAAAAAAATCACGCGTCCTAGTTAATCCACTTCGTGGTAAAGTCACAAAATATCAGAGCGCGTCTAAAGAGAAGAAATATTACCTAGGGTTGAGTAATGACTAAATTTAGTGGCAGATGTTACTTGATGAACCAGGCAGTAATTATTCCCGGTCCCTATTGCAATTCAAAAAATGAATAGTTGAGAGACCCTCTTGAAGTGATAAAGACAGAAAACTAATTGGGAGTCGTGAACAGCTCCATTTAAACATAACCACTGCTAAACCAATTGAACTGGAAACTAATTGGGAGGCTCTAACGCTTAAACGAGCACACCGCTGTAAGCAAGCTGGGAGGCAACAGTGACTCCTGCTTAGAACCAAAAGAGTAATCGAAGCTTTAGATTTTTAGATAAAGAGAAATAAAAAAAGGAATCGTTCAATAACGGCTACGTTTAAACGTAGGTACTAAAAGAATTCCCGGGCGGTGGTGAACTAACATAACGCTAAAAGATTTAGATTTAAAATAAAAGGAAAATTAGAAAACCAACAGGGAGTCACGACTGCCGAAACTTAAACATAGCCGTTGGGGGGGGTGGGAGGAGGGGACGGGTACCAATTCCTTCCAAGTAGAGCTAAAAGAAAAAACCGACGCCCATTAAATCCGACGAACAAAAACCTTAGATTTCATTTTAGAAACAGATCGAACGCTAACTGGGCATCATGAGTGCCCGTTTAACAATACTAGCCATCTTAAACTGATGCATTAAAGATACCCCCGCAGCACCATCAGATGAAAATTTTCTCCTTGGGAAGCAGAAATAGAATACCAATTGGGAGCAGTTTAGGGTAACGGTCGTCGTGAACGGACCCCTCATTAGAGTCCTAATTCACAATCCGAAACCGTGATTTCCAACGGTAATGAACCTTTTCCTCTTGTGTCAGTCGGGTGCCTGCGCTTTGCTCCTGCTCCCTTCAGCAGCGGTACACGGAGCGCTCGCTGGCTGTGAGCCGTTCGTTCACCCGCTTTCTGTACCAGTCAACTCTTCAATCGGGCCATTTAAATAACAGACTATTCTCTCAAATTCCAGCTCAAACGCGTGGCACGAATTAACGGCGCCCGAGGACCATGCCATTTACTAGCGCCGCCCCGGAGCTGAGCCTGCTTATTGTGAGGCGCTTCTCGCAAGAGCCCCTCACGCACGCACGCACGCACGCCCGCACGCACGCAGGTCCCGTCACCGGTGCTCCGCGCCGGCCTAACCGCGGACCGGCAGGGCCGGCGGAGAAACTGCCCGGAAGCCGCGGAGAGCGAGACGGATTCGAGGGCGAGACGGATTCAACAGCGATTCCTGCCGAAACACGCAAGGAACGCAGCTCTGCACGGCGGGGCGGCGGCCTGTCCCCTCCTGCCCGCGCGGCCCCATCCCCGCCGCGGGCAGCCTCAGCCTTCACAAGACGGCGGCGCCATACACTCGCCCCCCTCCAAGCACCGGCCGCAGCTCCGGAGAGAAACGACGCGGATGCGGCCCCGAGACGGCGGCGCCGCCGGCACTCGTTTCGCGGGGGACTCACCGGCTCCTCCGGGGCTCCGGCAGGCTCCCGCCGCTTCCCCGCGGTCCTCCATGATGCCGGAAGTGCCCCTCAGTCCTCCGAACTTGCGCTCTATGGGCCCGCAGTCCTCCAGGATGCCCAAGTGCCGGTTCGGTGCGGGGGGGCCTGGAGTAGATGAGCCCCGGGCTCTGCCCAGGGAGCTCCTTCTGGGCGAGGCGAGAGCTGTGGGACTGGGCAGGGTCCAGCGGCACCCACAGGAGAGAGCGCCCTGGGATGCAGCTTGGGTTTTGGGGTTTTTTTGGTTTGGTTTTTTTTTTTTTTTTTTTTTTTTGGTTTGTTTTTTTTTTTTTTTTTTAACGTCGGCAGTTTCCTACGGGGTGTTCAGGGGTGACAGGAGGGTTTTAAAACACACAGCCTTTTTTTTTAACTGATAGTTTTGGTGCTGTTTTGTTCTAGGTGCACTGGATTTTCCCGGAATTCTGAACTTCCTGCAGGATGGCAACTTGTTTTTTGTGAGGCGTGTTGGTGACCGCATTTCCCTTCCTAGGACTTGAAGGTGAGACTATCGAGCAGCCGTGAGGATGCGCCCCACGTCTGCACCTGTCTATGCCCCCCCATACCCCTGTCTCTGCCTTCAGGTGGGGTTTTTCCCATGCCACCCCCAACTCGGTGGCCTTGCTAAGGGTGGGTGTGCCTGGCCCCAAATCCACCCGGCGCCTCCCCCCCCCGCCGCGAGCGTGCCTTGCTGCCGTTCTTCGGCACTGGCCACTGTAGGCGTGCCCTGCTTGCCCCCCCCCCGACCCCCCCCCCGGGTGTGCCTTTTCTGCCCCGGCACCGCCCCCCCCCCCGTGGGAGTGCCTTGCTGCTTTGCACCTCGCCCCAGCACCGCCCCCCCCATGGCCTCGCCGACAGTGGCCGTGCCCTGCCCGGCCCCCACCCCCTCCCCTTCCCGGGTTTGCCTTTGTTATTCTGCACCCCACCCCAGCACCGCCCCCCCCCCGGGCGTGACTTTTTTGCCCCATGCCCCACCCTCCCGTTGGCGTGCCTTGCTGCCCACCCCCCCCACCCCCCGGCACCGCCCCCCCTTGTGTCCCATCCCCACCACTTGCCCGGGGGCGGGGCCTGGGGTATATGAGCCTCGGCCTCTGCTCAGGGAGCTCATTCTGCTCTGGGGCTGCTGGCGCTGGCAGCTCCAGACCCAGCTGCCTCTGCGGGCACGGGGCTTCGGGCGCGGACAGGAGCGCAGGCGGCTGCGGCAGGGAAGAGCTGCGGCCGGGGACACCAGGCCACCCCTGTACTCCTCAGGGCCCCATCGGCTCCAGCCCCTCAGCGAGGACCAGATGTGCTCCTGGGCCTGGCCAGGCCCTGCCGGGACGCGTTCCACCCTGTCGGGCCCCCTGCCACCAGCTATGCCGAGCGCTGCTGCCTCTGCCCAGCCCCGGGGGCGCCGGGGCCAGAGGCTGTCGTCCCCAAGTGGGGTCACAGCATCTTTTGGGGGGGGTCGATGGCACCGACGCCGAGCCATCCTGCAGCCGTCTTTTTGGCTTTGCACCGCAGGCATCTCCGTAAGCTGTCCGAGTTCCTCCCTCCCCTTCGTGTGCCCCTCAGTCCCCTCCATTTCCCATCCAGGCACCAGAATCAATCTGCGTGACAAGTGGCCTTCTCAGAACCACGGGCCTTCAAAGGGCCTTCTCTCACCTGCCTAGTCCTCTCAGAAGGACACGGGCGTTGCTCTGTGTGGACTCATTTGTCTTTCCTGGCACCTCTCCTGAGCTGCTTTGTCACTTGTTTTGGTTCGAGTCGCTTCAGTGTTACTTAAGGTGCTTGGTACAGTTCCTGATGCTTTGGGGCTCTTTTCCCCGACGGTTTTTCCTTGGTTTTGGTTTTTGCTTTGGGTTCGGTTTGGTTTCAACCCTTTCCTGGGGTTTTCTGTCCTTTGGGACTTATTTCTGTTGAGGGAGGCAGATGGAGAAAAGTAGGAGTCTCAGTGTCTTACAACTGCTGGTGATCTACAATAGTCCCTTTGCAACCAGAGAGCTCTGAGAGGAGGATTCTTGCAGGCTGTCATTCGGCTTTGTCATTCGGTCCCGTCCAGAATGTAGCGCTGGTACAAGTTCTGCAACAGACAGGAACGGGTCTAGCCTTGTTACGCGGGCTTTCTTTTTCCTTGCAGGTCGGACTTGAGACTTGAAACGGCATTTTCCTTCGCTAAAAAAACACGCCCCGGACTCGCCGCAGACTCGGCAGCGTCGCGGATTTCGCCGGACCGCGCCGCTGGCAGAGCCGGCGGCCGACGGGGTCGCGGGCGCTCGGCACCGCGTCGGCCGGAGGCTCCCGTTGGCGCAGCAGCGACGGTCGGGGGCGGCGCAGCTGGACAGCCGGAGGTTTGGTGTCGCGGCGTATCTGCTGTGCGCGGGTTCGCTTCCCCGGGATTTTGGGCTGCTCTGGAAAAACGGGTGGCGGAGCCGGAGAGAAGAGCGGGCGGTGGCTACAGGCCGAGTCGCCGCTCGGGGAGGTTGCGCTCCGCGGAGCTTCAAACTTTGGAGACGGAGTGCAAAACCGTCGAGCGTCCCAAGTGGACCGCGGCAGGCGTCCTCGCTCCGGTCGTTTTTCCTGGGGAATTCCAAAGTGGTCAGTTTCTATTAGTTTAATTTTTACCGCTCGTTTACGTCAAAACGTTTAAAATAAAAATGTCCGTCACAGTAACCAGAATAGTCTTTGGGAGCAAATACTGCCCGTCGTCCGCTCTAGCTATTGCTTCCCGCTTTGCAGACAGTACTTACTCCCCATTGATGTAATCAAAGGGCAAGCAGCAGAATATCAACAACAGAGCACTAACTGGAAGGAATACCTGTAGCGAAACAACTCTAACAGGAAAAGAAAAAAATCACGCGTCCTAGTTAATCCACTTCGTGGTAAAGTCACAAAATATCAGAGCGCGCCTAAAGAGAAGAAATATTACCTAGGGTTGAGTAATGACTAAATTTAGTGGCAGATGTTACTTGATGAACCAGGCAGTAATTATTCCCGGTCCCTATTGCAATTCAAAAAATGAATAGTTGAGAGACCCTCTTGAAGCGATAAAGACAGAAAACTAATTGGGAGTCGTGAACAGCTCCATTTAAACATAACCACTGCTAAACCAATTGAACTGGAAACTAATTGGGAGGCTCTAACGCTTAAACGAGCACACCGCTGTAAGCAAGCTGGGAGGCAACAGTGACTCCTGCTTAGAACCAAAAGAGTAATCGAAGCTTTAGATTTTTAGATAAAGAGAAATAAAAAAAGGAATCGTTCAATAACGGCTACGTTTAAACGTAGGTACTAAAAGAATTCCCGGGCGGTGGTGAACTAACATAACGCTAAAAGATTTAGATTTAAAATAAAAGGAAAATTAGAAAACCAACAGGGAGTCACGACTGCCGAAACTTAAACATAGCCGTTGGGGGGGGGGGAGGAGGGGACGGGTACCAATTCCTTCCAAGTAGAGCTAAAAGAAAAAACCGACGCCCATTAAATCCGACGAACAAAAACCTTAGATTTCATTTTAGAAACAGATCGAACGCTAACTGGGCATCATGAGTGCCCGTTTAACAATACTAGCCATCTTAAACTGATGCATTAAAGATACCCCCGCAGCACCATCAGATGAAAATTTTCTCCTTGGGAAGCAGAAATAGAATACCAATTGGGAGCAGTTTAGGGTAACGGTCGTCGTGAACGGACCCCTCATTAGAGTCCTAATTCACAATCCGAAACCGTGATTTCCAACGGTAATGAACCTTTTCCTCTTGTGTCAGTCGGGTGCCTGCGCTTTGCTCCTGCTCCCTTCAGCAGCGGTACACGGAGCGCTCGCTGGCTGTGAGCCGTTCGTTCACCCGCTTTCTGTACCAGTCAACTCTTCAATCGGGCCATTTAAATAACAGACTATTCTCTCAAATTCCAGCTCAAACGCGTGGCACGAATTAACGGCGCCCGAGGACCATGCCATTTACTAGCGCCGCCCCGGAGCTGAGCCTGCTTATTGTGAGGCGCTTCTCGCAAGAGCCCCTCACGCACGCACGCACGCACGCACGCACGCAGGTCCCGTCACCGGTGCTCCGCGCCGGCCTAACCGCGGACCGGCAGGGCCGGCGGAGAAACTGCCCGGAAGCCGCGGAGAGCGAGACGGATTCGAGAGCGAGACGGATTCAACAGCGATTCCTGCCGAAACACGCAAGGAACGCAGCTCTGCACGGCGGGGCGGCGGCCTGTCCCCTCCTGCCCGCGCGGCCCCATCCCCGCCGCGGGCAGCCTCAGCCTTCACAAGACGGCGGCGCCATACACTCGCCCCCCTCCAAGCACCGGCCGCAGCTCCGGAGAGAAACGACGCGGATGCGGCCCCGAGACGGCGGCGCCGCCGGCACTCGTTTCGCGGGGGACTCACCGGCTCCTCCGGGGCTCCGGCAGGCTCCCGCCGCTTCCCCGCGGTCCTCCATGATGCCGGAAGTGCCCCTCAGTCCTCCGAACTTGCGCTCTAGGGGCCCGCAGTCCTCCAGGATGCCCAAGTGCCGGTTCGGTGCGGGGGGGCCTGGAGTAGATGAGCCCCGGGCTCTGCCCAGGGAGCTCCTTCTGGGCGAGGCGAGAGCTGTGGGACTGGGCAGGGTCCAGCGGCACCCACAGGAGAGAGCGCCCTGGGATGCAGCTTGGGTTTTGGGGTTTTTTTGGTTTGGGGTTTTTTTTTTTTTTTTTTTTGGTTTGTTTTTTTTTTTTTTTTAACGTCGGCAGTTTCCTACGGGGTGTTCAGGGGTGACAGGAGGGTTTTAAAACACACAGCCTTTTTTTTTAACTGATAGTTTTGGTGCTGTTTTGTTCTAGGTGCACTGGATTTTCCCGGAATTCTGAACTTCCTGCAGGATGGCAACTTGTTTTTTGTGAGGCGTGTTGGTGACCGCATTTCCCTTCCTAGGACTTGAAGGTGAGACTATCGAGCAGCCGTGAGGATGCGCCCCACGTCTGCACCTGTCTATGCCCCCCCATACCCCTGTCTCTGCCTTCAGGTGGGGTTTTTCCCATGCCACCCCCAACTCGGTGGCCTTGCTAAGGGTGGGTGTGCCTGGCCCCAAATCCACCCGGCGCCTCCCCCCCCCGCCGCGAGCGTGCCTTGCTGCCGTTCTTCGGCACTGGCCACTGTAGGCGTGCCCTGCTTGCCCCCCCCCCCGACCCCCCCCCCGGGTGTGCCTTTTCTGCCCCGGCACCGCCCCCCCCCCCCGTGGGAGTGCCTTGCTGCTTTGCACCTCGCCCCAGCACCGCCCCCCCCATGGCCTCGCCGACAGTGGCCGTGCCCTGCCCGGCCCCCACCCCCTCCCCTTCCCGGGTTTGCCTTTGTTATTCTGCACCCCACCCCAGCACCGCCCCCCCCCCGGGCGTGACTTTTTTGCCCCATGCCCCACCCTCCCGTTGGCGTGCCTTGCTGCCCACCCCCCCCACCCCCCGGCACCGCCCCCCCTTGTGTCCCATCCCCACCACTTGCCCGGGGGCGGGGCCTGGGGTATATGAGCCTCGGCCTCTGCTCAGGGAGCTCATTCTGCTCTGGGGCTGCTGGCGCTGGCAGCTCCAGACCCAGCTGCCTCTGCGGGCACGGGGCTTCGGGCGCGGACAGGAGCGCAGGCGGCTGCGGCAGGGAAGAGCTGCGGCCGGGGACACCAGGCCACCCCTGTACTCCTCAGGGCCCCATCGGCTCCAGCCCCTCAGCGAGGACCAGATGTGCTCCTGGGCCTGGCCAGGCCCTGCCGGGACGCGTTCCACCCCGTCGGGCCCCCTGCCACCAGCTATGCCGAGCGCTGCTGCCTCTGCCCAGCCCCGGGGGCGCCGGGGCCAGAGGCTGTCGTCCCCAAGTGGGGTCACAGCATCTTTTGGGGGGGGTCGATGGCACCGACGCCGAGCCATCCTGCAGCCGTCTTTTTGGCTTTGCACCGCAGGCATCTCCGTAAGCTGTCCGAGTTCCTCCCTCCCCTTCGTGTGCCCCTCAGTCCCCTCCATTTCCCATCCAGGCACCAGAATCAATCTGCGTGACAAGTGGCCTTCTCAGAACCACGGGCCTTCAAAGGGCCTTCTCTCACCTGCCTAGTCCTCTCAGAAGGACACGGGCGTTGCTCTGTGTGGACTCATTTGTCTTTCCTGGCACCTCTCCTGAGCTGCTTTGTCACTTGTTTTGGTTCGAGTCGCTTCAGTGTTACTTAAGGTGCTTGGTACAGTTCCTGATGCTTTGGGGCTCTTTTCCCCGATGGTTTTTCCTTGGTTTTGGTTTTTGCTTTGGGTTCGGTTTGGTTTCAACCCTTTCCTGGGGTTTTCTGTCCTTTGGGACTTATTTCTGTTGAGGGAGGCAGATGGAGAAAAGTAGGAGTCTCAGTGTCTTACAACTGCTGGTGATCTACAATAGTCCCTTTGCAACCAGAGAGCTCTGAGAGGAGGATTCTTGCAGGCTGTCATTCGGCTTTGTCATTCGGTCCCGTCCAGAATGTAGCGCTGGTACAAGTTCTGCAACAGACAGGAACGGGTCTAGCCTTGTTACGCGGGCTTTCTTTTTCCTTGCAGGTCGGACTTGAGACTTGAAACGGCATTTTCCTTCGCTAAAAAAACACGCCCCGGACTCGCCGCAGACTCGGCAGCGTCGCGGATTTCGCCGGACCGCGCCGCTGGCAGAGCCGGCGGCCGACGGGGTCGCGGGCGCTCGGCACCGCGTCGGCCGGAGGCTCCCGTTGGCGCAGCAGCGACGGTCGGGGGCGGCGCAGCTGGACAGCCGGAGGTTTGGTGTCGCGGCGTATCTGCTGTGCGCGGGTTCGCTTCCCCGGGATTTTGGGCTGCTCTGGAAAAACGGGTGGCGGAGCCGGAGAGAAGAGCGGGCGGTGGCTACAGGCCGAGTCGCCGCTCGGGGAGGTTGCGCTCCGCGGAGCTTCAAACTTTGGAGACGGAGTGCAAAACCGTCGAGCGTCCCAAGTGGACCGCGGCAGGCGTCCTCGCTCCGGTCGTTTTTCCTGGGGAATTCCAAAGTGGTCAGTTTCTATTAGTTTAATTTTTACCGCTCGTTTACGTCAAAACGTTTAAAATAAAAATGTCCGTCACAGTAACCAGAATAGTCTTTGGGAGCAAATACTGCCCGTCGTCCGCTCTAGCTATTGCTTCCCGCTTTGCAGACAGTACTTACTCCCCATTGATGTAATCAAAGGGCAAGCAGCAGAATATCAACAACAGAGCACTAACTGGAAGGAATACCTGTAGCGAAACAACTCTAACAGGAAAAGAAAAAAATCACGCGTCCTAGTTAATCCACTTCGTGGTAAAGTCACAAAATATCAGAGCGCGCCTAAAGAGAAGAAATATTACCTAGGGTTGAGTAATGACTAAATTTAGTGGCAGATGTTACTTGATGAACCAGGCAGTAATTATTCCCGGTCCCTATTGCAATTCAAAAAATGAATAGTTGAGAGACCCTCTTGAAGTGATAAAGACAGAAAACTAATTGGGAGTCGTGAACAGCTCCATTTAAACATAACCACTGCTAAACCAATTGAACTGGAAACTAATTGGGAGGCTCTAACGCTTAAACGAGCACACCGCTGTAAGCAAGCTGGGAGGCAACAGTGACTCCTGCTTAGAACCAAAAGAGTAATCGAAGCTTTAGATTTTTAGATAAAGAGAAATAAAAAAAGGAATCGTTCAATAACGGCTACGTTTAAACGTAGGTACTAAAAGAATTCCCGGGCGGTGGTGAACTAACATAACGCTAAAAGATTTAGATTTAAAATAAAAGGAAAATTAGAAAACCAACAGGGAGTCACGACTGCCGAAACTTAAACATAGCCGTTGGGGGGGGGGGAGGAGGGGACGGGTACCAATTCCTTCCAAGTAGAGCTAAAAGAAAAAACCGACGCCCATTAAATCCGACGAACAAAAACCTTAGATTTCATTTTAGAAACAGATCGAACGCTAACTGGGCATCATGAGTGCCCGTTTAACAATACTAGCCATCTTAAACTGATGCATTAAAGATACCCCCGCAGCACCATCAGATGAAAATTTTCTCCTTGGGAAGCAGAAATAGAATACCAATTGGGAGCAGTTTAGGGTAACGGTCGTCGTGAACGGACCCCTCATTAGAGTCCTAATTCACAATCCGAAACCGTGATTTCCAACGGTAATGAACCTTTTCCTCTTGTGTCAGTCGGGTGCCTGCGCTTTGCTCCTGCTCCCTTCAGCAGCGGTACACGGAGCGCTCGCTGGCTGTGAGCCGTTCGTTCACCCGCTTTCTGTACCAGTCAACTCTTCAATCGGGCCATTTAAATAACAGACTATTCTCTCAAATTCCAGCTCAAACGCGTGGCACGAATTAACGGCGCCCGAGGACCATGCCATTTACTAGCGCCGCCCCGGAGCTGAGCCTGCTTATTGTGAGGCGCTTCTCGCAAGAGCCCCTCACGCACGCACGCACGCACGCACGCACGCAGGTCCCGTCACCGGTGCTCCGCGCCGGCCTAACCGCGGACCGGCAGGGCCGGCGGAGAAACTGCCCGGAAGCCGCGGAGAGCGAGACGGATTCGAGAGCGAGACGGATTCAACAGCGATTCCTGCCGAAACACGCAAGGAACGCAGCTCTGCACGGCGGGGCGGCGGCCTGTCCCCTCCTGCCCGCGCGGCCCCATCCCCGCCGCGGGCAGCCTCAGCCTTCACAAGACGGCGGCGCCATACACTCGCCCCCCTCCAAGCACCGGCCGCAGCTCCGGAGAGAAACGACGCGGATGCGGCCCCGAGACGGCGGCGCCGCCGGCACTCGTTTCGCGGGGGACTCACCGGCTCCTCCGGGGCTCCGGCAGGCTCCCGCCGCTTCCCCGCGGTCCTCCATGATGCCGGAAGTGCCCCTCAGTCCTCCGAACTTGCGCTCTAGGGGCCCGCAGTCCTCCAGGATGCCCAAGTGCCGGTTCGGTGCGGGGGGGCCTGGAGTAGATGAGCCCCGGGCTCTGCCCAGGGAGCTCCTTCTGGGCGAGGCGAGAGCTGTGGGACTGGGCAGGGTCCAGCGGCACCCACAGGAGAGAGCGCCCTGGGATGCAGCTTGGGTTTTGGGGTTTTTTTGGTTTGGGGTTTTTTTTTTTTTTTTTTTTGGTTTGTTTTTTTTTTTTTTTTTAACGTCGGCAGTTTCCTACGGGGTGTTCAGGGGTGACAGGAGGGTTTTAAAACACACAGCCTTTTTTTTTAACTGATAGTTTTGGTGCTGTTTTGTTCTAGGTGCACTGGATTTTCCCGGAATTCTGAACTTCCTGCAGGATGGCAACTTGTTTTTTGTGAGGCGTGTTGGTGACCGCATTTCCCTTCCTAGGACTTGAAGGTGAGACTATCGAGCAGCCGTGAGGATGCGCCCCACGTCTGCACCTGTCTATGCCCCCCCATACCCCTGTCTCTGCCTTCAGGTGGGGTTTTTCCCATGCCACCCCCAACTCGGTGGCCTTGCTAAGGGTGGGTGTGCCTGGCCCCAAATCCACCCGGCGCCTCCCCCCCCCCGCCGCGAGCGTGCCTTGCTGCCGTTCTTCGGCACTGGCCACTGTAGGCGTGCCCTGCTTGCCCCCCCCCCCGACCCCCCCCCCGGGTGTGCCTTTTCTGCCCCGGCACCGCCCCCCCCCCCGTGGGAGTGCCTTGCTGCTTTGCACCTCGCCCCAGCACCGCCCCCCCCATGGCCTCGCCGACAGTGGCCGTGCCCTGCCCGGCCCCCACCCCCTCCCCTTCCCGGGTTTGCCTTTGTTATTCTGCACCCCACCCCAGCACCGCCCCCCCCGGGCGTGACTTTTTTGCCCCATGCCCCACCCTCCCGTTGGCGTGCCTTGCTGCCCACCCCCCCCACCCCCCCCCCCCACCCCCCGGCACCGCCCCCCCTTGTGTCCCATCCCCACCACTTGCCCGGGGGCGGGGCCTGGGGTATATGAGCCTCGGCCTCTGCTCAGGGAGCTCATTCTGCTCTGGGGCTGCTGGCGCTGGCAGCTCCAGACCCAGCTGCCTCTGCGGGCACGGGGCTTCGGGCGCGGACAGGAGCGCAGGCGGCTGCGGCAGGGAAGAGCTGCGGCCGGGGACACCAGGCCACCCCTGTACTCCTCAGGGCCCCATCGGCTCCAGCCCCTCAGCGAGGACCAGATGTGCTCCTGGGCCTGGCCAGGCCCTGCCGGGACGCGTTCCACCCCGTCGGGCCCCCTGCCACCAGCTATGCCGAGCGCTGCTGCCTCTGCCCAGCCCCGGGGGCGCCGGGGCCAGAGGCTGTCGTCCCCAAGTGGGGTCACAGCATCTTTTGGGGGGGGTCGATGGCACCGACGCCGAGCCATCCTGCAGCCGTCTTTTTGGCTTTGCACCGCAGGCATCTCCGTAAGCTGTCCGAGTTCCTCCCTCCCCTTCGTGTGCCCCTCAGTCCCCTCCATTTCCCATCCAGGCACCAGAATCAATCTGCGTGACAAGTGGCCTTCTCAGAACCACGGGCCTTCAAAGGGCCTTCTCTCACCTGCCTAGTCCTCTCAGAAGGACACGGGCGTTGCTCTGTGTGGACTCATTTGTCTTTCCTGGCACCTCTCCTGAGCTGCTTTGTCACTTGTTTTGGTTCGAGTCGCTTCAGTGTTACTTAAGGTGCTTGGTACAGTTCCTGATGCTTTGGGGCTCTTTTCCCCGATGGTTTTTCCTTGGTTTTGGTTTTTGCTTTGGGTTCGGTTTGGTTTCAACCCTTTCCTGGGGTTTTCTGTCCTTTGGGACTTATTTCTGTTGAGGGAGGCAGATGGAGAAAAGTAGGAGTCTCAGTGTCTTACAACTGCTGGTGATCTACAATAGTCCCTTTGCAACCAGAGAGCTCTGAGAGGAGGATTCTTGCAGGCTGTCATTCGGCTTTGTCATTCGGTCCCGTCCAGAATGTAGCGCTGGTACAAGTTCTGCAACAGACAGGAACGGGTCTAGCCTTGTTACGCGGGCTTTCTTTTTCCTTGCAGGTCGGACTTGAGACTTGAAACGGCATTTTCCTTCGCTAAAAAAACACGCCCCGGACTCGCCGCAGACTCGGCAGCGTCGCGGATTTCGCCGGACCGCGCCGCTGGCAGAGCCGGCGGCCGACGGGGTCGCGGGCGCTCGGCACCGCGTCGGCCGGAGGCTCCCGTTGGCGCAGCAGCGACGGTCGGGGGCGGCGCAGCTGGACAGCCGGAGGTTTGGTGTCGCGGCGTATCTGCTGTGCGCGGGTTCGCTTCCCCGGGATTTTGGGCTGCTCTGGAAAAACGGGTGGCGGAGCCGGAGAGAAGAGCGGGCGGTGGCTACAGGCCGAGTCGCCGCTCGGGGAGGTTGCGCTCCGCGGAGCTTCAAACTTTGGAGACGGAGTGCAAAACCGTCGAGCGTCCCAAGTGGACCGCGGCAGGCGTCCTCGCTCCGGTCGTTTTTCCTGGGGAATTCCAAAGTGGTCAGTTTCTATTAGTTTAATTTTTACCGCTCGTTTACGTCAAAACGTTTAAAATAAAAATGTCCGTCACAGTAACCAGAATAGTCTTTGGGAGCAAATACTGCCCGTCGTCCGCTCTAGCTATTGCTTCCCGCTTTGCAGACAGTACTTACTCCCCATTGATGTAATCAAAGGGCAAGCAGCAGAATATCAACAACAGAGCACTAACTGGAAGGAATACCTGTAGCGAAACAACTCTAACAGGAAAAGAAAAAAATCACGCGTCCTAGTTAATCCACTTCGTGGTAAAGTCACAAAATATCAGAGCGCGTCTAAAGAGAAGAAATATTACCTAGGGTTGAGTAATGACTAAATTTAGTGGCAGATGTTACTTGATGAACCAGGCAGTAATTATTCCCGGTCCCTATTGCAATTCAAAAAATGAATAGTTGAGAGACCCTCTTGAAGTGATAAAGACAGAAAACTAATTGGGAGTCGTGAACAGCTCCATTTAAACATAACCACTGCTAAACCAATTGAACTGGAAACTAATTGGGAGGCTCTAACGCTTAAACGAGCACACCGCTGTAAGCAAGCTGGGAGGCAACAGTGACTCCTGCTTAGAACCAAAAGAGTAATCGAAGCTTTAGATTTTTAGATAAAGAGAAATAAAAAAAGGAATCGTTCAATAACGGCTACGTTTAAACGTAGGTACTAAAAGAATTCCCGGGCGGTGGTGAACTAACATAACGCTAAAAGATTTAGATTTAAAATAAAAGGAAAATTAGAAAACCAACAGGGAGTCACGACTGCCGAAACTTAAACATAGCCGTTGGGGGGGGGGGAGGAGGGGACGGGTACCAATTCCTTCCAAGTAGAGCTAAAAGAAAAAACCGACGCCCATTAAATCCGACGAACAAAAACCTTAGATTTCATTTTAGAAACAGATCGAACGCTAACTGGGCATCATGAGTGCCCGTTTAACAATACTAGCCATCTTAAACTGATGCATTAAAGATACCCCCGCAGCACCATCAGATGAAAATTTTCTCCTTGGGAAGCAGAAATAGAATACCAATTGGGAGCAGTTTAGGGTAACGGTCGTCGTGAACGGACCCCTCATTAGAGTCCTAATTCACAATCCGAAACCGTGATTTCCAACGGTAATGAACCTTTTCCTCTTGTGTCAGTCGGGTGCCTGCGCTTTGCTCCTGCTCCCTTCAGCAGCGGTACACGGAGCGCTCGCTGGCTGTGAGCCGTTCGTTCACCCGCTTTCTGTACCAGTCAACTCTTCAATCGGGCCATTTAAATAACAGACTATTCTCTCAAATTCCAGCTCAAACGCGTGGCACGAATTAACGGCGCCCGAGGACCATGCCATTTACTAGCGCCGCCCCGGAGCTGAGCCTGCTTATTGTGAGGCGCTTCTCGCAAGAGCCCCTCACGCACGCACGCACGCACGCCCGCACGCACGCAGGTCCCGTCACCGGTGCTCCGCGCCGGCCTAACCGCGGACCGGCAGGGCCGGCGGAGAAACTGCCCGGAAGCCGCGGAGAGCGAGACGGATTCGAGAGCGAGACGGATTCAACAGCGATTCCTGCCGAAACACGCAAGGAACGCAGCTCTGCACGGCGGGGCGGCGGCCTGTCCCCTCCTGCCCGCGCGGCCCCATCCCCGCCGCGGGCAGCCTCAGCCTTCACAAGACGGCGGCGCCATACACTCGCCCCCCTCCAAGCACCGGCCGCAGCTCCGGAGAGAAACGACGCGGATGCGGCCCCGAGACGGCGGCGCCGCCGGCACTCGTTTCGCGGGGGACTCACCGGCTCCTCCGGGGCTCCGGCAGGCTCCCGCCGCTTCCCCGCGGTCCTCCATGATGCCGGAAGTGCCCCTCAGTCCTCCGAACTTGCGCTCTATGGGCCCGCAGTCCTCCAGGATGCCCAAGTGCCGGTTCGGTGCGGGGGGGCCTGGAGTAGATGAGCCCCGGGCTCTGCCCAGGGAGCTCCTTCTGGGCGAGGCGAGAGCTGTGGGACTGGGCAGGGTCCAGCGGCACCCACAGGAGAGAGCGCCCTGGGATGCAGCTTGGGTTTTGGGGTTTTTTTGGTTTGGTTTTTTTTTTTTTTTTTTTTTTTTTTGGTTTGTTTTTTTTTTTTTTTTTAACGTCGGCAGTTTCCTACGGGGTGTTCAGGGGTGACAGGAGGGTTTTAAAACACACAGCCTTTTTTTTTAACTGATAGTTTTGGTGCTGTTTTGTTCTAGGTGCACTGGATTTTCCCGGAATTCTGAACTTCCTGCAGGATGGCAACTTGTTTTTTGTGAGGCGTGTTGGTGACCGCATTTCCCTTCCTAGGACTTGAAGGTGAGACTATCGAGCAGCCGTGAGGATGCGCCCCACGTCTGCACCTGTCTATGCCCCCCCATACCCCTGTCTCTGCCTTCAGGTGGGGTTTTTCCCATGCCACCCCCAACTCGGTGGCCTTGCTAAGGGTGGGTGTGCCTGGCCCCAAATCCACCCGGCGCCTCCCCCCCCCGCCGCGAGCGTGCCTTGCTGCCGTTCTTCGGCACTGGCCACTGTAGGCGTGCCCTGCTTGCCCCCCCCCCCGACCCCCCCCCCCGGGTGTGCCTTTTCTGCCCCGGCACCGCCCCCCCCCCCCGTGGGAGTGCCTTGCTGCTTTGCACCTCGCCCCAGCACCGCCCCCCCCATGGCCTCGCCGACAGTGGCCGTGCCCTGCCCGGCCCCCACCCCCTCCCCTTCCCGGGTTTGCCTTTGTTATTCTGCACCCCACCCCAGCACCGCCCCCCCCGGGCGTGACTTTTTTGCCCCATGCCCCACCCTCCCGTTGGCGTGCCTTGCTGCCCACCCCCCCCACCCCCCCCCCCCACCCCCCGGCACCGCCCCCCCTTGTGTCCCATCCCCACCACTTGCCCGGGGGCGGGGCCTGGGGTATATGAGCCTCGGCCTCTGCTCAGGGAGCTCATTCTGCTCTGGGGCTGCTGGCGCTGGCAGCTCCAGACCCAGCTGCCTCTGCGGGCACGGGGCTTCGGGCGCGGACAGGAGCGCAGGCGGCTGCGGCAGGGAAGAGCTGCGGCCGGGGACACCAGGCCACCCCTGTACTCCTCAGGGCCCCATCGGCTCCAGCCCCTCAGCGAGGACCAGATGTGCTCCTGGGCCTGGCCAGGCCCTGCCGGGACGCGTTCCACCCCGTCGGGCCCCCTGCCACCAGCTATGCCGAGCGCTGCTGCCTCTGCCCAGCCCCGGGGGCGCCGGGGCCAGAGGCTGTCGTCCCCAAGTGGGGTCACAGCATCTTTTGGGGGGGGTCGATGGCACCGACGCCGAGCCATCCTGCAGCCGTCTTTTTGGCTTTGCACCGCAGGCATCTCCGTAAGCTGTCCGAGTTCCTCCCTCCCCTTCGTGTGCCCCTCAGTCCCCTCCATTTCCCATCCAGGCACCAGAATCAATCTGCGTGACAAGTGGCCTTCTCAGAACCACGGGCCTTCAAAGGGCCTTCTCTCACCTGCCTAGTCCTCTCAGAAGGACACGGGCGTTGCTCTGTGTGGACTCATTTGTCTTTCCTGGCACCTCTCCTGAGCTGCTTTGTCACTTGTTTTGGTTCGAGTCGCTTCAGTGTTACTTAAGGTGCTTGGTACAGTTCCTGATGCTTTGGGGCTCTTTTCCCCGACGGTTTTTCCTTGGTTTTGGTTTTTGCTTTGGGTTCGGTTTGGTTTCAACCCTTTCCTGGGGTTTTCTGTCCTTTGGGACTTATTTCTGTTGAGGGAGGCAGATGGAGAAAAGTAGGAGTCTCAGTGTCTTACAACTGCTGGTGATCTACAATAGTCCCTTTGCAACCAGAGAGCTCTGAGAGGAGGATTCTTGCAGGCTGTCATTCGGCTTTGTCATTCGGTCCCGTCCAGAATGTAGCGCTGGTACAAGTTCTGCAACAGACAGGAACGGGTCTAGCCTTGTTACGCGGGCTTTCTTTTTCCTTGCAGGTCGGACTTGAGACTTGAAACGGCATTTTCCTTCGCTAAAAAAACACGCCCCGGACTCGCCGCAGACTCGGCAGCGTCGCGGATTTCGCCGGACCGCGCCGCTGGCAGAGCCGGCGGCCGACGGGGTCGCGGGCGCTCGGCACCGCGTCGGCCGGAGGCTCCCGTTGGCGCAGCAGCGACGGTCGGGGGCGGCGCAGCTGGACAGCCGGAGGTTTGGTGTCGCGGCGTATCTGCTGTGCGCGGGTTCGCTTCCCCGGGATTTTGGGCTGCTCTGGAAAAACGGGTGGCGGAGCCGGAGAGAAGAGCGGGCGGTGGCTACAGGCCGAGTCGCCGCTCGGGGAGGTTGCGCTCCGCGGAGCTTCAAACTTTGGAGACGGAGTGCAAAACCGTCGAGCGTCCCAAGTGGACCGCGGCAGGCGTCCTCGCTCCGGTCGTTTTTCCTGGGGAATTCCAAAGTGGTCAGTTTCTATTAGTTTAATTTTTACCGCTCGTTTACGTCAAAACGTTTAAAATAAAAATGTCCGTCACAGTAACCAGAATAGTCTTTGGGAGCAAATACTGCCCGTCGTCCGCTCTAGCTATTGCTTCCCGCTTTGCAGACAGTACTTACTCCCCATTGATGTAATCAAAGGGCAAGCAGCAGAATATCAACAACAGAGCACTAACTGGAAGGAATACCTGTAGCGAAACAACTCTAACAGGAAAAGAAAAAAATCACGCGTCCTAGTTAATCCACTTCGTGGTAAAGTCACAAAATATCAGAGCGCGCCTAAAGAGAAGAAATATTACCTAGGGTTGAGTAATGACTAAATTTAGTGGCAGATGTTACTTGATGAACCAGGCAGTAATTATTCCCGGTCCCTATTGCAATTCAAAAAATGAATAGTTGAGAGACCCTCTTGAAGTGATAAAGACAGAAAACTAATTGGGAGTCGTGAACAGCTCCATTTAAACATAACCACTGCTAAACCAATTGAACTGGAAACTAATTGGGAGGCTCTAACGCTTAAACGAGCACACCGCTGTAAGCAAGCTGGGAGGCAACAGTGACTCCTGCTTAGAACCAAAAGAGTAATCGAAGCTTTAGATTTTTAGATAAAGAGAAATAAAAAAAGGAATCGTTCAATAACGGCTACGTTTAAACGTAGGTACTAAAAGAATTCCCGGGCGGTGGTGAACTAACATAACGCTAAAAGATTTAGATTTAAAATAAAAGGAAAATTAGAAAACCAACAGGGAGTCACGACTGCCGAAACTTAAACATAGCCGTTGGGGGGGGGGGAGGAGGGGACGGGTACCAATTCCTTCCAAGTAGAGCTAAAAGAAAAAACTGACGCCCATTAAATCCGACGAACAAAAACCTTAGATTTCATTTTAGAAACAGATCGAACGCTAACTGGGCATCATGAGTGCCCGTTTAACAATACTAGCCATCTTAAACTGATGCATTAAAGATACCCCCGCAGCACCATCAGATGAAAATTTTCTCCTTGGGAAGCAGAAATAGAATACCAATTGGGAGCAGTTTAGGGTAACGGTCGTCGTGAACGGACCCCTCATTAGAGTCCTAATTCACAATCCGAAACCGTGATTTCCAACGGTAATGAACCTTTTCCTCTTGTGTCAGTCGGGTGCCTGCGCTTTGCTCCTGCTCCCTTCAGCAGCGGTACACGGAGCGCTCGCTGGCTGTGAGCCGTTCGTTCACCCGCTTTCTGTACCAGTCAACTCTTCAATCGGGCCATTTAAATAACAGACTATTCTCTCAAATTCCAGCTCAAACGCGTGGCACGAATTAACGGCGCCCGAGGACCATGCCATTTACTAGCGCCGCCCCGGAGCTGAGCCTGCTTATTGTGAGGCGCTTCTCGCAAGAGCCCCTCACGCACGCACGCACGCACGCCCGCACGCACGCAGGTCCCGTCACCGGTGCTCCGCGCCGGCCTAACCGCGGACCGGCAGGGCCGGCGGAGAAACTGCCCGGAAGCCGCGGAGAGCGAGACGGATTCGAGGGCGAGACGGATTCAACAGCGATTCCTGCCGAAACACGCAAGGAACGCAGCTCTGCACGGCGGGGCGGCGGCCTGTCCCCTCCTGCCCGCGCGGCCCCATCCCCGCCGCGGGCAGCCTCAGCCTTCACAAGACGGCGGCGCCATACACTCGCCCCCCTCCAAGCACCGGCCGCAGCTCCGGAGAGAAACGACGCGGATGCGGCCCCGAGACGGCGGCGCCGCCGGCACTCGTTTCGCGGGGGACTCACCGGCTCCTCCGGGGCTCCGGCAGGCTCCCGCCGCTTCCCCGCGGTCCTCCATGATGCCGGAAGTGCCCCTCAGTCCTCCGAACTTGCGCTCTATGGGCCCGCAGTCCTCCAGGATGCCCAAGTGCCGGTTCGGTGCGGGGGGGCCTGGAGTAGATGAGCCCCGGGCTCTGCCCAGGGAGCTCCTTCTGGGCGAGGCGAGAGCTGTGGGACTGGGCAGGGTCCAGCGGCACCCACAGGAGAGAGCGCCCTGGGATGCAGCTTGGGTTTTGGGGTTTTTTTGGTTTGGTTTTTTTTTTTTTTTTTTTTTTTGGTTTGGTTTTTTTTTTTTTTTTAACGTCGGCAGTTTCCTACGGGGTGTTCAGGGGTGACAGGAGGGTTTTAAAACACACAGCCTTTTTTTTTAACTGATAGTTTTGGTGCTGTTTTGTTCTAGGTGCACTGGATTTTCCCGGAATTCTGAACTTCCTGCAGGATGGCAACTTGTTTTTTGTGAGGCGTGTTGGTGACCGCATTTCCCTTCCTAGGACTTGAAGGTGAGACTATCGAGCAGCCGTGAGGATGCGCCCCACGTCTGCACCTGTCTATGCCCCCCCATACCCCTGTCTCTGCCTTCAGGTGGGGTTTTTCCCATGCCACCCCCAACTCGGTGGCCTTGCTAAGGGTGGGTGTGCCTGGCCCCAAATCCACCCGGCGCCTCCCCCCCCCGCCGCGAGCGTGCCTTGCTGCCGTTCTTCGGCACTGGCCACTGTAGGCGTGCCCTGCTTGCCCCCCCCCCGACCCCCCCCCCGGGTGTGCCTTTTCTGCCCCGGCACCGCCCCCCCCCCCGTGGGAGTGCCTTGCTGCTTTGCACCTCGCCCCAGCACCGCCCCCCCCATGGCCTCGCCGACAGTGGCCGTGCCCTGCCCGGCCCCCACCCCCTCCCCTTCCCGGGTTTGCCTTTGTTATTCTGCACCCCACCCCAGCACCGCCCCCCCCCCGGGCGTGACTTTTTTGCCCCATGCCCCACCCTCCCGTTGGCGTGCCTTGCTGCCCACCCCCCCCACCCCCACCCCCCACCCCCCGGCACCGCCCCCCCTTGTGTCCCATCCCCACCACTTGCCCGGGGGCGGGGCCTGGGGTATATGAGCCTCGGCCTCTGCTCAGGGAGCTCATTCTGCTCTGGGGCTGCTGGCGCTGGCAGCTCCAGACCCAGCTGCCTCTGCGGGCACGGGGCTTCGGGCGCGGACAGGAGCGCAGGCGGCTGCGGCAGGGAAGAGCTGCGGCCGGGGACACCAGGCCACCCCTGTACTCCTCAGGGCCCCATCGGCTCCAGCCCCTCAGCGAGGACCAGATGTGCTCCTGGGCCTGGCCAGGCCCTGCCGGGACGCGTTCCACCCTGTCGGGCCCCCTGCCACCAGCTATGCCGAGCGCTGCTGCCTCTGCCCAGCCCCGGGGGCGCCGGGGCCAGAGGCTGTCGTCCCCAAGTGGGGTCACAGCATCTTTTGGGGGGGGTCGATGGCACCGACGCCGAGCCATCCTGCAGCCGTCTTTTTGGCTTTGCACCGCAGGCATCTCCGTAAGCTGTCCGAGTTCCTCCCTCCCCTTCGTGTGCCCCTCAGTCCCCTCCATTTCCCATCCAGGCACCAGAATCAATCTGCGTGACAAGTGGCCTTCTCAGAACCACGGGCCTTCAAAGGGCCTTCTCTCACCTGCCTAGTCCTCTCAGAAGGACACGGGCGTTGCTCTGTGTGGACTCATTTGTCTTTCCTGGCACCTCTCCTGAGCTGCTTTGTCACTTGTTTTGGTTCGAGTCGCTTCAGTGTTACTTAAGGTGCTTGGTACAGTTCCTGATGCTTTGGGGCTCTTTTCCCCGACGGTTTTTCCTTGGTTTTGGTTTTTGCTTTGGGTTCGGTTTGGTTTCAACCCTTTCCTGGGGTTTTCTGTCCTTTGGGACTTATTTCTGTTGAGGGAGGCAGATGGAGAAAAGTAGGAGTCTCAGTGTCTTACAACTGCTGGTGATCTACAATAGTCCCTTTGCAACCAGAGAGCTCTGAGAGGAGGATTCTTGCAGGCTGTCATTCGGCTTTGTCATTCGGTCCCGTCCAGAATGTAGCGCTGGTACAAGTTCTGCAACAGACAGGAACGGGTCTAGCCTTGTTACGCGGGCTTTCTTTTTCCTTGCAGGTCGGACTTGAGACTTGAAACGGCATTTTCCTTCGCTAAAAAAACACGCCCCGGACTCGCCGCAGACTCGGCAGCGTCGCGGATTTCGCCGGACCGCGCCGCTGGCAGAGCCGGCGGCCGACGGGGTCGCGGGCGCTCGGCACCGCGTCGGCCGGAGGCTCCCGTTGGCGCAGCAGCGACGGTCGGGGGCGGCGCAGCTGGACAGCCGGAGGTTTGGTGTCGCGGCGTATCTGCTGTGCGCGGGTTCGCTTCCCCGGGATTTTGGGCTGCTCTGGAAAAACGGGTGGCGGAGCCGGAGAGAAGAGCGGGCGGTGGCTACAGGCCGAGTCGCCGCTCGGGGAGGTTGCGCTCCGCGGAGCTTCAAACTTTGGAGACGGAGTGCAAAACCGTCGAGCGTCCCAAGTGGACCGCGGCAGGCGTCCTCGCTCCGGTCGTTTTTCCTGGGGAATTCCAAAGTGGTCAGTTTCTATTAGTTTAATTTTTACCGCTCGTTTACGTCAAAACGTTTAAAATAAAAATGTCCGTCACAGTAACCAGAATAGTCTTTGGGAGCAAATACTGCCCGTCGTCCGCTCTAGCTATTGCTTCCCGCTTTGCAGACAGTACTTACTCCCCATTGATGTAATCAAAGGGCAAGCAGCAGAATATCAACAACAGAGCACTAACTGGAAGGAATACCTGTAGCGAAACAACTCTAACAGGAAAAGAAAAAAATCACGCGTCCTAGTTAATCCACTTCGTGGTAAAGTCACAAAATATCAGAGCGCGTCTAAAGAGAAGAAATATTACCTAGGGTTGAGTAATGACTAAATTTAGTGGCAGATGTTACTTGATGAACCAGGCAGTAATTATTCCCGGTCCCTATTGCAATTCAAAAAATGAATAGTTGAGAGACCCTCTTGAAGTGATAAAGACAGAAAACTAATTGGGAGTCGTGAACAGCTCCATTTAAACATAACCACTGCTAAACCAATTGAACTGGAAACTAATTGGGAGGCTCTAACGCTTAAACGAGCACACCGCTGTAAGCAAGCTGGGAGGCAACAGTGACTCCTGCTTAGAACCAAAAGAGTAATCGAAGCTTTAGATTTTTAGATAAAGAGAAATAAAAAAAGGAATCGTTCAATAACGGCTACGTTTAAACGTAGGTACTAAAAGAATTCCCGGGCGGTGGTGAACTAACATAACGCTAAAAGATTTAGATTTAAAATAAAAGGAAAATTAGAAAACCAACAGGGAGTCACGACTGCCGAAACTTAAACATAGCCGTTGGGGGGGGTGGGAGGAGGGGACGGGTACCAATTCCTTCCAAGTAGAGCTAAAAGAAAAAACCGACGCCCATTAAATCCGACGAACAAAAACCTTAGATTTCATTTTAGAAACAGATCGAACGCTAACTGGGCATCATGAGTGCCCGTTTAACAATACTAGCCATCTTAAACTGATGCATTAAAGATACCCCCGCAGCACCATCAGATGAAAATTTTCTCCTTGGGAAGCAGAAATAGAATACCAATTGGGAGCAGTTTAGGGTAACGGTCGTCGTGAACGGACCCCTCATTAGAGTCCTAATTCACAATCCGAAACCGTGATTTCCAACGGTAATGAACCTTTTCCTCTTGTGTCAGTCGGGTGCCTGCGCTTTGCTCCTGCTCCCTTCAGCAGCGGTACACGGAGCGCTCGCTGGCTGTGAGCCGTTCGTTCACCCGCTTTCTGTACCAGTCAACTCTTCAATCGGGCCATTTAAATAACAGACTATTCTCTCAAATTCCAGCTCAAACGCGTGGCACGAATTAACGGCGCCCGAGGACCATGCCATTTACTAGCGCCGCCCCGGAGCTGAGCCTGCTTATTGTGAGGCGCTTCTCGCAAGAGCCCCTCACGCACGCACGCACGCACGCCCGCACGCACGCAGGTCCCGTCACCGGTGCTCCGCGCCGGCCTAACCGCGGACCGGCAGGGCCGGCGGAGAAACTGCCCGGAAGCCGCGGAGAGCGAGACGGATTCGAGGGCGAGACGGATTCAACAGCGATTCCTGCCGAAACACGCAAGGAACGCAGCTCTGCACGGCGGGGCGGCGGCCTGTCCCCTCCTGCCCGCGCGGCCCCATCCCCGCCGCGGGCAGCCTCAGCCTTCACAAGACGGCGGCGCCATACACTCGCCCCCCTCCAAGCACCGGCCGCAGCTCCGGAGAGAAACGACGCGGATGCGGCCCCGAGACGGCGGCGCCGCCGGCACTCGTTTCGCGGGGGACTCACCGGCTCCTCCGGGGCTCCGGCAGGCTCCCGCCGCTTCCCCGCGGTCCTCCATGATGCCGGAAGTGCCCCTCAGTCCTCCGAACTTGCGCTCTATGGGCCCGCAGTCCTCCAGGATGCCCAAGTGCCGGTTCGGTGCGGGGGGGCCTGGAGTAGATGAGCCCCGGGCTCTGCCCAGGGAGCTCCTTCTGGGCGAGGCGAGAGCTGTGGGACTGGGCAGGGTCCAGCGGCACCCACAGGAGAGAGCGCCCTGGGATGCAGCTTGGGTTTTGGGGTTTTTTTGGTTTGGTTTTTTTTTTTTTTTTTTTTTTTTGGTTTGTTTTTTTTTTTTTTTTTTAACGTCGGCAGTTTCCTACGGGGTGTTCAGGGGTGACAGGAGGGTTTTAAAACACACAGCCTTTTTTTTTAACTGATAGTTTTGGTGCTGTTTTGTTCTAGGTGCACTGGATTTTCCCGGAATTCTGAACTTCCTGCAGGATGGCAACTTGTTTTTTGTGAGGCGTGTTGGTGACCGCATTTCCCTTCCTAGGACTTGAAGGTGAGACTATCGAGCAGCCGTGAGGATGCGCCCCACGTCTGCACCTGTCTATGCCCCCCCATACCCCTGTCTCTGCCTTCAGGTGGGGTTTTTCCCATGCCACCCCCAACTCGGTGGCCTTGCTAAGGGTGGGTGTGCCTGGCCCCAAATCCACCCGGCGCCTCCCCCCCCCGCCGCGAGCGTGCCTTGCTGCCGTTCTTCGGCACTGGCCACTGTAGGCGTGCCCTGCTTGCCCCCCCCCCGACCCCCCCCCCGGGTGTGCCTTTTCTGCCCCGGCACCGCCCCCCCCCCCGTGGGAGTGCCTTGCTGCTTTGCACCTCGCCCCAGCACCGCCCCCCCCATGGCCTCGCCGACAGTGGCCGTGCCCTGCCCGGCCCCCACCCCCTCCCCTTCCCGGGTTTGCCTTTGTTATTCTGCACCCCACCCCAGCACCGCCCCCCCCCCGGGCGTGACTTTTTTGCCCCATGCCCCACCCTCCCGTTGGCGTGCCTTGCTGCCCACCCCCCCCACCCCCCGGCACCGCCCCCCCTTGTGTCCCATCCCCACCACTTGCCCGGGGGCGGGGCCTGGGGTATATGAGCCTCGGCCTCTGCTCAGGGAGCTCATTCTGCTCTGGGGCTGCTGGCGCTGGCAGCTCCAGACCCAGCTGCCTCTGCGGGCACGGGGCTTCGGGCGCGGACAGGAGCGCAGGCGGCTGCGGCAGGGAAGAGCTGCGGCCGGGGACACCAGGCCACCCCTGTACTCCTCAGGGCCCCATCGGCTCCAGCCCCTCAGCGAGGACCAGATGTGCTCCTGGGCCTGGCCAGGCCCTGCCGGGACGCGTTCCACCCTGTCGGGCCCCCTGCCACCAGCTATGCCGAGCGCTGCTGCCTCTGCCCAGCCCCGGGGGCGCCGGGGCCAGAGGCTGTCGTCCCCAAGTGGGGTCACAGCATCTTTTGGGGGGGGTCGATGGCACCGACGCCGAGCCATCCTGCAGCCGTCTTTTTGGCTTTGCACCGCAGGCATCTCCGTAAGCTGTCCGAGTTCCTCCCTCCCCTTCGTGTGCCCCTCAGTCCCCTCCATTTCCCATCCAGGCACCAGAATCAATCTGCGTGACAAGTGGCCTTCTCAGAACCACGGGCCTTCAAAGGGCCTTCTCTCACCTGCCTAGTCCTCTCAGAAGGACACGGGCGTTGCTCTGTGTGGACTCATTTGTCTTTCCTGGCACCTCTCCTGAGCTGCTTTGTCACTTGTTTTGGTTCGAGTCGCTTCAGTGTTACTTAAGGTGCTTGGTACAGTTCCTGATGCTTTGGGGCTCTTTTCCCCGACGGTTTTTCCTTGGTTTTGGTTTTTGCTTTGGGTTCGGTTTGGTTTCAACCCTTTCCTGGGGTTTTCTGTCCTTTGGGACTTATTTCTGTTGAGGGAGGCAGATGGAGAAAAGTAGGAGTCTCAGTGTCTTACAACTGCTGGTGATCTACAATAGTCCCTTTGCAACCAGAGAGCTCTGAGAGGAGGATTCTTGCAGGCTGTCATTCGGCTTTGTCATTCGGTCCCGTCCAGAATGTAGCGCTGGTACAAGTTCTGCAACAGACAGGAACGGGTCTAGCCTTGTTACGCGGGCTTTCTTTTTCCTTGCAGGTCGGACTTGAGACTTGAAACGGCATTTTCCTTCGCTAAAAAAACACGCCCCGGACTCGCCGCAGACTCGGCAGCGTCGCGGATTTCGCCGGACCGCGCCGCTGGCAGAGCCGGCGGCCGACGGGGTCGCGGGCGCTCGGCACCGCGTCGGCCGGAGGCTCCCGTTGGCGCAGCAGCGACGGTCGGGGGCGGCGCAGCTGGACAGCCGGAGGTTTGGTGTCGCGGCGTATCTGCTGTGCGCGGGTTCGCTTCCCCGGGATTTTGGGCTGCTCTGGAAAAACGGGTGGCGGAGCCGGAGAGAAGAGCGGGCGGTGGCTACAGGCCGAGTCGCCGCTCGGGGAGGTTGCGCTCCGCGGAGCTTCAAACTTTGGAGACGGAGTGCAAAACCGTCGAGCGTCCCAAGTGGACCGCGGCAGGCGTCCTCGCTCCGGTCGTTTTTCCTGGGGAATTCCAAAGTGGTCAGTTTCTATTAGTTTAATTTTTACCGCTCGTTTACGTCAAAACGTTTAAAATAAAAATGTCCGTCACAGTAACCAGAATAGTCTTTGGGAGCAAATACTGCCCGTCGTCCGCTCTAGCTATTGCTTCCCGCTTTGCAGACAGTACTTACTCCCCATTGATGTAATCAAAGGGCAAGCAGCAGAATATCAACAACAGAGCACTAACTGGAAGGAATACCTGTAGCGAAACAACTCTAACAGGAAAAGAAAAAAATCACGCGTCCTAGTTAATCCACTTCGTGGTAAAGTCACAAAATATCAGAGCGCGCCTAAAGAGAAGAAATATTACCTAGGGTTGAGTAATGACTAAATTTAGTGGCAGATGTTACTTGATGAACCAGGCAGTAATTATTCCCGGTCCCTATTGCAATTCAAAAAATGAATAGTTGAGAGACCCTCTTGAAGCGATAAAGACAGAAAACTAATTGGGAGTCGTGAACAGCTCCATTTAAACATAACCACTGCTAAACCAATTGAACTGGAAACTAATTGGGAGGCTCTAACGCTTAAACGAGCACACCGCTGTAAGCAAGCTGGGAGGCAACAGTGACTCCTGCTTAGAACCAAAAGAGTAATCGAAGCTTTAGATTTTTAGATAAAGAGAAATAAAAAAAGGAATCGTTCAATAACGGCTACGTTTAAACGTAGGTACTAAAAGAATTCCCGGGCGGTGGTGAACTAACATAACGCTAAAAGATTTAGATTTAAAATAAAAGGAAAATTAGAAAACCAACAGGGAGTCACGACTGCCGAAACTTAAACATAGCCGTTGGGGGGGGGGGAGGAGGGGACGGGTACCAATTCCTTCCAAGTAGAGCTAAAAGAAAAAACCGACGCCCATTAAATCCGACGAACAAAAACCTTAGATTTCATTTTAGAAACAGATCGAACGCTAACTGGGCATCATGAGTGCCCGTTTAACAATACTAGCCATCTTAAACTGATGCATTAAAGATACCCCCGCAGCACCATCAGATGAAAATTTTCTCCTTGGGAAGCAGAAATAGAATACCAATTGGGAGCAGTTTAGGGTAACGGTCGTCGTGAACGGACCCCTCATTAGAGTCCTAATTCACAATCCGAAACCGTGATTTCCAACGGTAATGAACCTTTTCCTCTTGTGTCAGTCGGGTGCCTGCGCTTTGCTCCTGCTCCCTTCAGCAGCGGTACACGGAGCGCTCGCTGGCTGTGAGCCGTTCGTTCACCCGCTTTCTGTACCAGTCAACTCTTCAATCGGGCCATTTAAATAACAGACTATTCTCTCAAATTCCAGCTCAAACGCGTGGCACGAATTAACGGCGCCCGAGGACCATGCCATTTACTAGCGCCGCCCCGGAGCTGAGCCTGCTTATTGTGAGGCGCTTCTCGCAAGAGCCCCTCACGCACGCACGCACGCACGCACGCACGCAGGTCCCGTCACCGGTGCTCCGCGCCGGCCTAACCGCGGACCGGCAGGGCCGGCGGAGAAACTGCCCGGAAGCCGCGGAGAGCGAGACGGATTCGAGAGCGAGACGGATTCAACAGCGATTCCTGCCGAAACACGCAAGGAACGCAGCTCTGCACGGCGGGGCGGCGGCCTGTCCCCTCCTGCCCGCGCGGCCCCATCCCCGCCGCGGGCAGCCTCAGCCTTCACAAGACGGCGGCGCCATACACTCGCCCCCCTCCAAGCACCGGCCGCAGCTCCGGAGAGAAACGACGCGGATGCGGCCCCGAGACGGCGGCGCCGCCGGCACTCGTTTCGCGGGGGACTCACCGGCTCCTCCGGGGCTCCGGCAGGCTCCCGCCGCTTCCCCGCGGTCCTCCATGATGCCGGAAGTGCCCCTCAGTCCTCCGAACTTGCGCTCTAGGGGCCCGCAGTCCTCCAGGATGCCCAAGTGCCGGTTCGGTGCGGGGGGGCCTGGAGTAGATGAGCCCCGGGCTCTGCCCAGGGAGCTCCTTCTGGGCGAGGCGAGAGCTGTGGGACTGGGCAGGGTCCAGCGGCACCCACAGGAGAGAGCGCCCTGGGATGCAGCTTGGGTTTTGGGGTTTTTTTGGTTTGGGGTTTTTTTTTTTTTTTTTTTTGGTTTGTTTTTTTTTTTTTTTTAACGTCGGCAGTTTCCTACGGGGTGTTCAGGGGTGACAGGAGGGTTTTAAAACACACAGCCTTTTTTTTTAACTGATAGTTTTGGTGCTGTTTTGTTCTAGGTGCACTGGATTTTCCCGGAATTCTGAACTTCCTGCAGGATGGCAACTTGTTTTTTGTGAGGCGTGTTGGTGACCGCATTTCCCTTCCTAGGACTTGAAGGTGAGACTATCGAGCAGCCGTGAGGATGCGCCCCACGTCTGCACCTGTCTATGCCCCCCCATACCCCTGTCTCTGCCTTCAGGTGGGGTTTTTCCCATGCCACCCCCAACTCGGTGGCCTTGCTAAGGGTGGGTGTGCCTGGCCCCAAATCCACCCGGCGCCTCCCCCCCCCGCCGCGAGCGTGCCTTGCTGCCGTTCTTCGGCACTGGCCACTGTAGGCGTGCCCTGCTTGCCCCCCCCCCCGACCCCCCCCCCGGGTGTGCCTTTTCTGCCCCGGCACCGCCCCCCCCCCCCGTGGGAGTGCCTTGCTGCTTTGCACCTCGCCCCAGCACCGCCCCCCCCATGGCCTCGCCGACAGTGGCCGTGCCCTGCCCGGCCCCCACCCCCTCCCCTTCCCGGGTTTGCCTTTGTTATTCTGCACCCCACCCCAGCACCGCCCCCCCCCCGGGCGTGACTTTTTTGCCCCATGCCCCACCCTCCCGTTGGCGTGCCTTGCTGCCCACCCCCCCCACCCCCCGGCACCGCCCCCCCTTGTGTCCCATCCCCACCACTTGCCCGGGGGCGGGGCCTGGGGTATATGAGCCTCGGCCTCTGCTCAGGGAGCTCATTCTGCTCTGGGGCTGCTGGCGCTGGCAGCTCCAGACCCAGCTGCCTCTGCGGGCACGGGGCTTCGGGCGCGGACAGGAGCGCAGGCGGCTGCGGCAGGGAAGAGCTGCGGCCGGGGACACCAGGCCACCCCTGTACTCCTCAGGGCCCCATCGGCTCCAGCCCCTCAGCGAGGACCAGATGTGCTCCTGGGCCTGGCCAGGCCCTGCCGGGACGCGTTCCACCCCGTCGGGCCCCCTGCCACCAGCTATGCCGAGCGCTGCTGCCTCTGCCCAGCCCCGGGGGCGCCGGGGCCAGAGGCTGTCGTCCCCAAGTGGGGTCACAGCATCTTTTGGGGGGGGTCGATGGCACCGACGCCGAGCCATCCTGCAGCCGTCTTTTTGGCTTTGCACCGCAGGCATCTCCGTAAGCTGTCCGAGTTCCTCCCTCCCCTTCGTGTGCCCCTCAGTCCCCTCCATTTCCCATCCAGGCACCAGAATCAATCTGCGTGACAAGTGGCCTTCTCAGAACCACGGGCCTTCAAAGGGCCTTCTCTCACCTGCCTAGTCCTCTCAGAAGGACACGGGCGTTGCTCTGTGTGGACTCATTTGTCTTTCCTGGCACCTCTCCTGAGCTGCTTTGTCACTTGTTTTGGTTCGAGTCGCTTCAGTGTTACTTAAGGTGCTTGGTACAGTTCCTGATGCTTTGGGGCTCTTTTCCCCGATGGTTTTTCCTTGGTTTTGGTTTTTGCTTTGGGTTCGGTTTGGTTTCAACCCTTTCCTGGGGTTTTCTGTCCTTTGGGACTTATTTCTGTTGAGGGAGGCAGATGGAGAAAAGTAGGAGTCTCAGTGTCTTACAACTGCTGGTGATCTACAATAGTCCCTTTGCAACCAGAGAGCTCTGAGAGGAGGATTCTTGCAGGCTGTCATTCGGCTTTGTCATTCGGTCCCGTCCAGAATGTAGCGCTGGTACAAGTTCTGCAACAGACAGGAACGGGTCTAGCCTTGTTACGCGGGCTTTCTTTTTCCTTGCAGGTCGGACTTGAGACTTGAAACGGCATTTTCCTTCGCTAAAAAAACACGCCCCGGACTCGCCGCAGACTCGGCAGCGTCGCGGATTTCGCCGGACCGCGCCGCTGGCAGAGCCGGCGGCCGACGGGGTCGCGGGCGCTCGGCACCGCGTCGGCCGGAGGCTCCCGTTGGCGCAGCAGCGACGGTCGGGGGCGGCGCAGCTGGACAGCCGGAGGTTTGGTGTCGCGGCGTATCTGCTGTGCGCGGGTTCGCTTCCCCGGGATTTTGGGCTGCTCTGGAAAAACGGGTGGCGGAGCCGGAGAGAAGAGCGGGCGGTGGCTACAGGCCGAGTCGCCGCTCGGGGAGGTTGCGCTCCGCGGAGCTTCAAACTTTGGAGACGGAGTGCAAAACCGTCGAGCGTCCCAAGTGGACCGCGGCAGGCGTCCTCGCTCCGGTCGTTTTTCCTGGGGAATTCCAAAGTGGTCAGTTTCTATTAGTTTAATTTTTACCGCTCGTTTACGTCAAAACGTTTAAAATAAAAATGTCCGTCACAGTAACCAGAATAGTCTTTGGGAGCAAATACTGCCCGTCGTCCGCTCTAGCTATTGCTTCCCGCTTTGCAGACAGTACTTACTCCCCATTGATGTAATCAAAGGGCAAGCAGCAGAATATCAACAACAGAGCACTAACTGGAAGGAATACCTGTAGCGAAACAACTCTAACAGGAAAAGAAAAAAATCACGCGTCCTAGTTAATCCACTTCGTGGTAAAGTCACAAAATATCAGAGCGCGCCTAAAGAGAAGAAATATTACCTAGGGTTGAGTAATGACTAAATTTAGTGGCAGATGTTACTTGATGAACCAGGCAGTAATTATTCCCGGTCCCTATTGCAATTCAAAAAATGAATAGTTGAGAGACCCTCTTGAAGTGATAAAGACAGAAAACTAATTGGGAGTCGTGAACAGCTCCATTTAAACATAACCACTGCTAAACCAATTGAACTGGAAACTAATTGGGAGGCTCTAACGCTTAAACGAGCACACCGCTGTAAGCAAGCTGGGAGGCAACAGTGACTCCTGCTTAGAACCAAAAGAGTAATCGAAGCTTTAGATTTTTAGATAAAGAGAAATAAAAAAAGGAATCGTTCAATAACGGCTACGTTTAAACGTAGGTACTAAAAGAATTCCCGGGCGGTGGTGAACTAACATAACGCTAAAAGATTTAGATTTAAAATAAAAGGAAAATTAGAAAACCAACAGGGAGTCACGACTGCCGAAACTTAAACATAGCCGTTGGGGGGGGGGGAGGAGGGGACGGGTACCAATTCCTTCCAAGTAGAGCTAAAAGAAAAAACCGACGCCCATTAAATCCGACGAACAAAAACCTTAGATTTCATTTTAGAAACAGATCGAACGCTAACTGGGCATCATGAGTGCCCGTTTAACAATACTAGCCATCTTAAACTGATGCATTAAAGATACCCCCGCAGCACCATCAGATGAAAATTTTCTCCTTGGGAAGCAGAAATAGAATACCAATTGGGAGCAGTTTAGGGTAACGGTCGTCGTGAACGGACCCCTCATTAGAGTCCTAATTCACAATCCGAAACCGTGATTTCCAACGGTAATGAACCTTTTCCTCTTGTGTCAGTCGGGTGCCTGCGCTTTGCTCCTGCTCCCTTCAGCAGCGGTACACGGAGCGCTCGCTGGCTGTGAGCCGTTCGTTCACCCGCTTTCTGTACCAGTCAACTCTTCAATCGGGCCATTTAAATAACAGACTATTCTCTCAAATTCCAGCTCAAACGCGTGGCACGAATTAACGGCGCCCGAGGACCATGCCATTTACTAGCGCCGCCCCGGAGCTGAGCCTGCTTATTGTGAGGCGCTTCTCGCAAGAGCCCCTCACGCACGCACGCACGCACGCACGCACGCAGGTCCCGTCACCGGTGCTCCGCGCCGGCCTAACCGCGGACCGGCAGGGCCGGCGGAGAAACTGCCCGGAAGCCGCGGAGAGCGAGACGGATTCGAGAGCGAGACGGATTCAACAGCGATTCCTGCCGAAACACGCAAGGAACGCAGCTCTGCACGGCGGGGCGGCGGCCTGTCCCCTCCTGCCCGCGCGGCCCCATCCCCGCCGCGGGCAGCCTCAGCCTTCACAAGACGGCGGCGCCATACACTCGCCCCCCTCCAAGCACCGGCCGCAGCTCCGGAGAGAAACGACGCGGATGCGGCCCCGAGACGGCGGCGCCGCCGGCACTCGTTTCGCGGGGGACTCACCGGCTCCTCCGGGGCTCCGGCAGGCTCCCGCCGCTTCCCCGCGGTCCTCCATGATGCCGGAAGTGCCCCTCAGTCCTCCGAACTTGCGCTCTAGGGGCCCGCAGTCCTCCAGGATGCCCAAGTGCCGGTTCGGTGCGGGGGGGCCTGGAGTAGATGAGCCCCGGGCTCTGCCCAGGGAGCTCCTTCTGGGCGAGGCGAGAGCTGTGGGACTGGGCAGGGTCCAGCGGCACCCACAGGAGAGAGCGCCCTGGGATGCAGCTTGGGTTTTGGGGTTTTTTTGGTTTGGGGTTTTTTTTTTTTTTTTTTTTGGTTTGTTTTTTTTTTTTTTTTTAACGTCGGCAGTTTCCTACGGGGTGTTCAGGGGTGACAGGAGGGTTTTAAAACACACAGCCTTTTTTTTTAACTGATAGTTTTGGTGCTGTTTTGTTCTAGGTGCACTGGATTTTCCCGGAATTCTGAACTTCCTGCAGGATGGCAACTTGTTTTTTGTGAGGCGTGTTGGTGACCGCATTTCCCTTCCTAGGACTTGAAGGTGAGACTATCGAGCAGCCGTGAGGATGCGCCCCACGTCTGCACCTGTCTATGCCCCCCCATACCCCTGTCTCTGCCTTCAGGTGGGGTTTTTCCCATGCCACCCCCAACTCGGTGGCCTTGCTAAGGGTGGGTGTGCCTGGCCCCAAATCCACCCGGCGCCTCCCCCCCCCCGCCGCGAGCGTGCCTTGCTGCCGTTCTTCGGCACTGGCCACTGTAGGCGTGCCCTGCTTGCCCCCCCCCCCCGACCCCCCCCCCGGGTGTGCCTTTTCTGCCCCGGCACCGCCCCCCCCCCCGTGGGAGTGCCTTGCTGCTTTGCACCTCGCCCCAGCACCGCCCCCCCCATGGCCTCGCCGACAGTGGCCGTGCCCTGCCCGGCCCCCACCCCCTCCCCTTCCCGGGTTTGCCTTTGTTATTCTGCACCCCACCCCAGCACCGCCCCCCCCGGGCGTGACTTTTTTGCCCCATGCCCCACCCTCCCGTTGGCGTGCCTTGCTGCCCACCCCCCCCACCCCCCCCCCCCACCCCCCGGCACCGCCCCCCCTTGTGTCCCATCCCCACCACTTGCCCGGGGGCGGGGCCTGGGGTATATGAGCCTCGGCCTCTGCTCAGGGAGCTCATTCTGCTCTGGGGCTGCTGGCGCTGGCAGCTCCAGACCCAGCTGCCTCTGCGGGCACGGGGCTTCGGGCGCGGACAGGAGCGCAGGCGGCTGCGGCAGGGAAGAGCTGCGGCCGGGGACACCAGGCCACCCCTGTACTCCTCAGGGCCCCATCGGCTCCAGCCCCTCAGCGAGGACCAGATGTGCTCCTGGGCCTGGCCAGGCCCTGCCGGGACGCGTTCCACCCCGTCGGGCCCCCTGCCACCAGCTATGCCGAGCGCTGCTGCCTCTGCCCAGCCCCGGGGGCGCCGGGGCCAGAGGCTGTCGTCCCCAAGTGGGGTCACAGCATCTTTTGGGGGGGGTCGATGGCACCGACGCCGAGCCATCCTGCAGCCGTCTTTTTGGCTTTGCACCGCAGGCATCTCCGTAAGCTGTCCGAGTTCCTCCCTCCCCTTCGTGTGCCCCTCAGTCCCCTCCATTTCCCATCCAGGCACCAGAATCAATCTGCGTGACAAGTGGCCTTCTCAGAACCACGGGCCTTCAAAGGGCCTTCTCTCACCTGCCTAGTCCTCTCAGAAGGACACGGGCGTTGCTCTGTGTGGACTCATTTGTCTTTCCTGGCACCTCTCCTGAGCTGCTTTGTCACTTGTTTTGGTTCGAGTCGCTTCAGTGTTACTTAAGGTGCTTGGTACAGTTCCTGATGCTTTGGGGCTCTTTTCCCCGATGGTTTTTCCTTGGTTTTGGTTTTTGCTTTGGGTTCGGTTTGGTTTCAACCCTTTCCTGGGGTTTTCTGTCCTTTGGGACTTATTTCTGTTGAGGGAGGCAGATGGAGAAAAGTAGGAGTCTCAGTGTCTTACAACTGCTGGTGATCTACAATAGTCCCTTTGCAACCAGAGAGCTCTGAGAGGAGGATTCTTGCAGGCTGTCATTCGGCTTTGTCATTCGGTCCCGTCCAGAATGTAGCGCTGGTACAAGTTCTGCAACAGACAGGAACGGGTCTAGCCTTGTTACGCGGGCTTTCTTTTTCCTTGCAGGTCGGACTTGAGACTTGAAACGGCATTTTCCTTCGCTAAAAAAACACGCCCCGGACTCGCCGCAGACTCGGCAGCGTCGCGGATTTCGCCGGACCGCGCCGCTGGCAGAGCCGGCGGCCGACGGGGTCGCGGGCGCTCGGCACCGCGTCGGCCGGAGGCTCCCGTTGGCGCAGCAGCGACGGTCGGGGGCGGCGCAGCTGGACAGCCGGAGGTTTGGTGTCGCGGCGTATCTGCTGTGCGCGGGTTCGCTTCCCCGGGATTTTGGGCTGCTCTGGAAAAACGGGTGGCGGAGCCGGAGAGAAGAGCGGGCGGTGGCTACAGGCCGAGTCGCCGCTCGGGGAGGTTGCGCTCCGCGGAGCTTCAAACTTTGGAGACGGAGTGCAAAACCGTCGAGCGTCCCAAGTGGACCGCGGCAGGCGTCCTCGCTCCGGTCGTTTTTCCTGGGGAATTCCAAAGTGGTCAGTTTCTATTAGTTTAATTTTTACCGCTCGTTTACGTCAAAACGTTTAAAATAAAAATGTCCGTCACAGTAACCAGAATAGTCTTTGGGAGCAAATACTGCCCGTCGTCCGCTCTAGCTATTGCTTCCCGCTTTGCAGACAGTACTTACTCCCCATTGATGTAATCAAAGGGCAAGCAGCAGAATATCAACAACAGAGCACTAACTGGAAGGAATACCTGTAGCGAAACAACTCTAACAGGAAAAGAAAAAAATCACGCGTCCTAGTTAATCCACTTCGTGGTAAAGTCACAAAATATCAGAGCGCGTCTAAAGAGAAGAAATATTACCTAGGGTTGAGTAATGACTAAATTTAGTGGCAGATGTTACTTGATGAACCAGGCAGTAATTATTCCCGGTCCCTATTGCAATTCAAAAAATGAATAGTTGAGAGACCCTCTTGAAGTGATAAAGACAGAAAACTAATTGGGAGTCGTGAACAGCTCCATTTAAACATAACCACTGCTAAACCAATTGAACTGGAAACTAATTGGGAGGCTCTAACGCTTAAACGAGCACACCGCTGTAAGCAAGCTGGGAGGCAACAGTGACTCCTGCTTAGAACCAAAAGAGTAATCGAAGCTTTAGATTTTTAGATAAAGAGAAATAAAAAAAGGAATCGTTCAATAACGGCTACGTTTAAACGTAGGTACTAAAAGAATTCCCGGGCGGTGGTGAACTAACATAACGCTAAAAGATTTAGATTTAAAATAAAAGGAAAATTAGAAAACCAACAGGGAGTCACGACTGCCGAAACTTAAACATAGCCGTTGGGGGGGGGGGAGGAGGGGACGGGTACCAATTCCTTCCAAGTAGAGCTAAAAGAAAAAACCGACGCCCATTAAATCCGACGAACAAAAACCTTAGATTTCATTTTAGAAACAGATCGAACGCTAACTGGGCATCATGAGTGCCCGTTTAACAATACTAGCCATCTTAAACTGATGCATTAAAGATACCCCCGCAGCACCATCAGATGAAAATTTTCTCCTTGGGAAGCAGAAATAGAATACCAATTGGGAGCAGTTTAGGGTAACGGTCGTCGTGAACGGACCCCTCATTAGAGTCCTAATTCACAATCCGAAACCGTGATTTCCAACGGTAATGAACCTTTTCCTCTTGTGTCAGTCGGGTGCCTGCGCTTTGCTCCTGCTCCCTTCAGCAGCGGTACACGGAGCGCTCGCTGGCTGTGAGCCGTTCGTTCACCCGCTTTCTGTACCAGTCAACTCTTCAATCGGGCCATTTAAATAACAGACTATTCTCTCAAATTCCAGCTCAAACGCGTGGCACGAATTAACGGCGCCCGAGGACCATGCCATTTACTAGCGCCGCCCCGGAGCTGAGCCTGCTTATTGTGAGGCGCTTCTCGCAAGAGCCCCTCACGCACGCACGCACGCACGCCCGCACGCACGCAGGTCCCGTCACCGGTGCTCCGCGCCGGCCTAACCGCGGACCGGCAGGGCCGGCGGAGAAACTGCCCGGAAGCCGCGGAGAGCGAGACGGATTCGAGAGCGAGACGGATTCAACAGCGATTCCTGCCGAAACACGCAAGGAACGCAGCTCTGCACGGCGGGGCGGCGGCCTGTCCCCTCCTGCCCGCGCGGCCCCATCCCCGCCGCGGGCAGCCTCAGCCTTCACAAGACGGCGGCGCCATACACTCGCCCCCCTCCAAGCACCGGCCGCAGCTCCGGAGAGAAACGACGCGGATGCGGCCCCGAGACGGCGGCGCCGCCGGCACTCGTTTCGCGGGGGACTCACCGGCTCCTCCGGGGCTCCGGCAGGCTCCCGCCGCTTCCCCGCGGTCCTCCATGATGCCGGAAGTGCCCCTCAGTCCTCCGAACTTGCGCTCTATGGGCCCGCAGTCCTCCAGGATGCCCAAGTGCCGGTTCGGTGCGGGGGGGCCTGGAGTAGATGAGCCCCGGGCTCTGCCCAGGGAGCTCCTTCTGGGCGAGGCGAGAGCTGTGGGACTGGGCAGGGTCCAGCGGCACCCACAGGAGAGAGCGCCCTGGGATGCAGCTTGGGTTTTGGGGTTTTTTTGGTTTGGTTTTTTTTTTTTTTTTTTTTTTTTTGGTTTGTTTTTTTTTTTTTTTTTAACGTCGGCAGTTTCCTACGGGGTGTTCAGGGGTGACAGGAGGGTTTTAAAACACACAGCCTTTTTTTTTAACTGATAGTTTTGGTGCTGTTTTGTTCTAGGTGCACTGGATTTTCCCGGAATTCTGAACTTCCTGCAGGATGGCAACTTGTTTTTTGTGAGGCGTGTTGGTGACCGCATTTCCCTTCCTAGGACTTGAAGGTGAGACTATCGAGCAGCCGTGAGGATGCGCCCCACGTCTGCACCTGTCTATGCCCCCCCATACCCCTGTCTCTGCCTTCAGGTGGGGTTTTTCCATGCCACCCCCAACTCGGTGGCCTTGCTAAGGGTGGGTGTGCCTGGCCCCAAATCCACCCGGCGCCTCCCCCCCCCGCCGCGAGCGTGCCTTGCTGCCGTTCTTCGGCACTGGCCACTGTAGGCGTGCCCTGCTTGCCCCCCCCCCCGACCCCCCCCCCGGGTGTGCCTTTTCTGCCCCGGCACCGCCCCCCCCCCCGTGGGAGTGCCTTGCTGCTTTGCACCTCGCCCCAGCACCGCCCCCCCCATGGCCTCGCCGACAGTGGCCGTGCCCTGCCCGGCCCCCACCCCCTCCCCTTCCCGGGTTTGCCTTTGTTATTCTGCACCCCACCCCAGCACCGCCCCCCCCGGGCGTGACTTTTTTGCCCCATGCCCCACCCTCCCGTTGGCGTGCCTTGCTGCCCACCCCCCCCACCCCCCCCCCCCACCCCCCGGCACCGCCCCCCCTTGTGTCCCATCCCCACCACTTGCCCGGGGGCGGGGCCTGGGGTATATGAGCCTCGGCCTCTGCTCAGGGAGCTCATTCTGCTCTGGGGCTGCTGGCGCTGGCAGCTCCAGACCCAGCTGCCTCTGCGGGCACGGGGCTTCGGGCGCGGACAGGAGCGCAGGCGGCTGCGGCAGGGAAGAGCTGCGGCCGGGGACACCAGGCCACCCCTGTACTCCTCAGGGCCCCATCGGCTCCAGCCCCTCAGCGAGGACCAGATGTGCTCCTGGGCCTGGCCAGGCCCTGCCGGGACGCGTTCCACCCCGTCGGGCCCCCTGCCACCAGCTATGCCGAGCGCTGCTGCCTCTGCCCAGCCCCGGGGGCGCCGGGGCCAGAGGCTGTCGTCCCCAAGTGGGGTCACAGCATCTTTTGGGGGGGGTCGATGGCACCGACGCCGAGCCATCCTGCAGCCGTCTTTTTGGCTTTGCACCGCAGGCATCTCCGTAAGCTGTCCGAGTTCCTCCCTCCCCTTCGTGTGCCCCTCAGTCCCCTCCATTTCCCATCCAGGCACCAGAATCAATCTGCGTGACAAGTGGCCTTCTCAGAACCACGGGCCTTCAAAGGGCCTTCTCTCACCTGCCTAGTCCTCTCAGAAGGACACGGGCGTTGCTCTGTGTGGACTCATTTGTCTTTCCTGGCACCTCTCCTGAGCTGCTTTGTCACTTGTTTTGGTTCGAGTCGCTTCAGTGTTACTTAAGGTGCTTGGTACAGTTCCTGATGCTTTGGGGCTCTTTTCCCCGACGGTTTTTCCTTGGTTTTGGTTTTTGCTTTGGGTTCGGTTTGGTTTCAACCCTTTCCTGGGGTTTTCTGTCCTTTGGGACTTATTTCTGTTGAGGGAGGCAGATGGAGAAAAGTAGGAGTCTCAGTGTCTTACAACTGCTGGTGATCTACAATAGTCCCTTTGCAACCAGAGAGCTCTGAGAGGAGGATTCTTGCAGGCTGTCATTCGGCTTTGTCATTCGGTCCCGTCCAGAATGTAGCGCTGGTACAAGTTCTGCAACAGACAGGAACGGGTCTAGCCTTGTTACGCGGGCTTTCTTTTTCCTTGCAGGTCGGACTTGAGACTTGAAACGGCATTTTCCTTCGCTAAAAAAACACGCCCCGGACTCGCCGCAGACTCGGCAGCGTCGCGGATTTCGCCGGACCGCGCCGCTGGCAGAGCCGGCGGCCGACGGGGTCGCGGGCGCTCGGCACCGCGTCGGCCGGAGGCTCCCGTTGGCGCAGCAGCGACGGTCGGGGGCGGCGCAGCTGGACAGCCGGAGGTTTGGTGTCGCGGCGTATCTGCTGTGCGCGGGTTCGCTTCCCCGGGATTTTGGGCTGCTCTGGAAAAACGGGTGGCGGAGCCGGAGAGAAGAGCGGGCGGTGGCTACAGGCCGAGTCGCCGCTCGGGGAGGTTGCGCTCCGCGGAGCTTCAAACTTTGGAGACGGAGTGCAAAACCGTCGAGCGTCCCAAGTGGACCGCGGCAGGCGTCCTCGCTCCGGTCGTTTTTCCTGGGGAATTCCAAAGTGGTCAGTTTCTATTAGTTTAATTTTTACCGCTCGTTTACGTCAAAACGTTTAAAATAAAAATGTCCGTCACAGTAACCAGAATAGTCTTTGGGAGCAAATACTGCCCGTCGTCCGCTCTAGCTATTGCTTCCCGCTTTGCAGACAGTACTTACTCCCCATTGATGTAATCAAAGGGCAAGCAGCAGAATATCAACAACAGAGCACTAACTGGAAGGAATACCTGTAGCGAAACAACTCTAACAGGAAAAGAAAAAAATCACGCGTCCTAGTTAATCCACTTCGTGGTAAAGTCACAAAATATCAGAGCGCGCCTAAAGAGAAGAAATATTACCTAGGGTTGAGTAATGACTAAATTTAGTGGCAGATGTTACTTGATGAACCAGGCAGTAATTATTCCCGGTCCCTATTGCAATTCAAAAAATGAATAGTTGAGAGACCCTCTTGAAGTGATAAAGACAGAAAACTAATTGGGAGTCGTGAACAGCTCCATTTAAACATAACCACTGCTAAACCAATTGAACTGGAAACTAATTGGGAGGCTCTAACGCTTAAACGAGCACACCGCTGTAAGCAAGCTGGGAGGCAACAGTGACTCCTGCTTAGAACCAAAAGAGTAATCGAAGCTTTAGATTTTTAGATAAAGAGAAATAAAAAAAGGAATCGTTCAATAACGGCTACGTTTAAACGTAGGTACTAAAAGAATTCCCGGGCGGTGGTGAACTAACATAACGCTAAAAGATTTAGATTTAAAATAAAAGGAAAATTAGAAAACCAACAGGGAGTCACGACTGCCGAAACTTAAACATAGCCGTTGGGGGGGGGGAGGAGGGGACGGGTACCAATTCCTTCCAAGTAGAGCTAAAAGAAAAAACCGACGCCCATTAAATCCGACGAACAAAAACCTTAGATTTCATTTTAGAAACAGATCGAACGCTAACTGGGCATCATGAGTGCCCGTTTAACAATACTAGCCATCTTAAACTGATGCATTAAAGATACCCCCGCAGCACCATCAGATGAAAATTTTCTCCTTGGGAAGCAGAAATAGAATACCAATTGGGAGCAGTTTAGGGTAACGGTCGTCGTGAACGGACCCCTCATTAGAGTCCTAATTCACAATCCGAAACCGTGATTTCCAACGGTAATGAACCTTTTCCTCTTGTGTCAGTCGGGTGCCTGCGCTTTGCTCCTGCTCCCTTCAGCAGCGGTACACGGAGCGCTCGCTGGCTGTGAGCCGTTCGTTCACCCGCTTTCTGTACCAGTCAACTCTTCAATCGGGCCATTTAAATAACAGACTATTCTCTCAAATTCCAGCTCAAACGCGTGGCACGAATTAACGGCGCCCGAGGACCATGCCATTTACTAGCGCCGCCCCGGAGCTGAGCCTGCTTATTGTGAGGCGCTTCTCGCAAGAGCCCCTCACGCACGCACGCACGCACGCACGCACGCACGCAGGTCCCGTCACCGGTGCTCCGCGCCGGCCTAACCGCGGACCGGCAGGGCCGGCGGAGAAACTGCCCGGAAGCCGCGGAGAGCGAGACGGATTCGAGAGCGAGACGGATTCAACAGCGATTCCTGCCGAAACACGCAAGGAACGCAGCTCTGCACGGCGGGGCGGCGGCCTGTCCCCTCCTGCCCGCGCGGCCCCATCCCCGCCGCGGGCAGCCTCAGCCTTCACAAGACGGCGGCGCCATACACTCGCCCCCCTCCAAGCACCGGCCGCAGCTCCGGAGAGAAACGACGCGGATGCGGCCCCGAGACGGCGGCGCCGCCGGCACTCGTTTCGCGGGGGACTCACCGGCTCCTCCGGGGCTCCGGCAGGCTCCCGCCGCTTCCCCGCGGTCCTCCATGATGCCGGAAGTGCCCCTCAGTCCTCCGAACTTGCGCTCTATGGGCCCGCAGTCCTCCAGGATGCCCAAGTGCCGGTTCGGTGCGGGGGGGCCTGGAGTAGATGAGCCCCGGGCTCTGCCCAGGGAGCTCCTTCTGGGCGAGGCGAGAGCTGTGGGACTGGGCAGGGTCCAGCGGCACCCACAGGAGAGAGCGCCCTGGGATGCAGCTTGGGTTTTGGGGTTTTTTTGGTTTGGTTTTTTTTTTTTTTTTTTTTTTTTTTGGTTTGTTTTTTTTTTTTTTTTAACGTCGGCAGTTTCCTACGGGGTGTTCAGGGGTGACAGGAGGGTTTTAAAACACACAGCCTTTTTTTTTAACTGATAGTTTTGGTGCTGTTTTGTTCTAGGTGCACTGGATTTTCCCGGAATTCTGAACTTCCTGCAGGATGGCAACTTGTTTTTTGTGAGGCGTGTTGGTGACCGCATTTCCCTTCCTAGGACTTGAAGGTGAGACTATCGAGCAGCCGTGAGGATGCGCCCCACGTCTGCACCTGTCTATGCCCCCCCATACCCCTGTCTCTGCCTTCAGGTGGGGTTTTTCCCATGCCACCCCCAACTCGGTGGCCTTGCTAAGGGTGGGTGTGCCTGGCCCCAAATCCACCCGGCGCCTCCCCCCCCCGCCGCGAGCGTGCCTTGCTGCCGTTCTTCGGCACTGGCCACTGTAGGCGTGCCCTGCTTGCCCCCCCCCCCGACCCCCCCCCCGGGTGTGCCTTTTCTGCCCCGGCACCGCCCCCCCCCCCGTGGGAGTGCCTTGCTGCTTTGCACCTCGCCCCAGCACCGCCCCCCCCATGGCCTCGCCGACAGTGGCCGTGCCCTGCCCGGCCCCCACCCCCTCCCCTTCCCGGGTTTGCCTTTGTTATTCTGCACCCCACCCCAGCACCGCCCCCCCCGGGCGTGACTTTTTTGCCCCATGCCCCACCCTCCCGTTGGCGTGCCTTGCTGCCCACCCCCCCCACCCCCCCCCCCACCCCCCGGCACCGCCCCCCCTTGTGTCCCATCCCCACCACTTGCCCGGGGGCGGGGCCTGGGGTATATGAGCCTCGGCCTCTGCTCAGGGAGCTCATTCTGCTCTGGGGCTGCTGGCGCTGGCAGCTCCAGACCCAGCTGCCTCTGCGGGCACGGGGCTTCGGGCGCGGACAGGAGCGCAGGCGGCTGCGGCAGGGAAGAGCTGCGGCCGGGGACACCAGGCCACCCCTGTACTCCTCAGGGCCCCATCGGCTCCAGCCCCTCAGCGAGGACCAGATGTGCTCCTGGGCCTGGCCAGGCCCTGCCGGGACGCGTTCCACCCCGTCGGGCCCCCTGCCACCAGCTATGCCGAGCGCTGCTGCCTCTGCCCAGCCCCGGGGGCGCCGGGGCCAGAGGCTGTCGTCCCCAAGTGGGGTCACAGCATCTTTTGGGGGGGGTCGATGGCACCGACGCCGAGCCATCCTGCAGCCGTCTTTTTGGCTTTGCACCGCAGGCATCTCCGTAAGCTGTCCGAGTTCCTCCCTCCCCTTCGTGTGCCCCTCAGTCCCCTCCATTTCCCATCCAGGCACCAGAATCAATCTGCGTGACAAGTGGCCTTCTCAGAACCACGGGCCTTCAAAGGGCCTTCTCTCACCTGCCTAGTCCTCTCAGAAGGACACGGGCGTTGCTCTGTGTGGACTCATTTGTCTTTCCTGGCACCTCTCCTGAGCTGCTTTGTCACTTGTTTTGGTTCGAGTCGCTTCAGTGTTACTTAAGGTGCTTGGTACAGTTCCTGATGCTTTGGGGCTCTTTTCCCCGACGGTTTTTCCTTGGTTTTGGTTTTTGCTTTGGGTTCGGTTTGGTTTCAACCCTTTCCTGGGGTTTTCTGTCCTTTGGGACTTATTTCTGTTGAGGGAGGCAGATGGAGAAAAGTAGGAGTCTCAGTGTCTTACAACTGCTGGTGATCTACAATAGTCCCTTTGCAACCAGAGAGCTCTGAGAGGAGGATTCTTGCAGGCTGTCATTCGGCTTTGTCATTCGGTCCCGTCCAGAATGTAGCGCTGGTACAAGTTCTGCAACAGACAGGAACGGGTCTAGCCTTGTTACGCGGGCTTTCTTTTTCCTTGCAGGTCGGACTTGAGACTTGAAACGGCATTTTCCTTCGCTAAAAAAACACGCCCCGGACTCGCCGCAGACTCGGCAGCGTCGCGGATTTCGCCGGACCGCGCCGCTGGCAGAGCCGGCGGCCGACGGGGTCGCGGGCGCTCGGCACCGCGTCGGCCGGAGGCTCCCGTTGGCGCAGCAGCGACGGTCGGGGGCGGCGCAGCTGGACAGCCGGAGGTTTGGTGTCGCGGCGTATCTGCTGTGCGCGGGTTCGCTTCCCCGGGATTTTGGGCTGCTCTGGAAAAACGGGTGGCGGAGCCGGAGAGAAGAGCGGGCGGTGGCTACAGGCCGAGTCGCCGCTCGGGGAGGTTGCGCTCCGCGGAGCTTCAAACTTTGGAGACGGAGTGCAAAACCGTCGAGCGTCCCAAGTGGACCGCGGCAGGCGTCCTCGCTCCGGTCGTTTTTCCTGGGGAATTCCAAAGTGGTCAGTTTCTATTAGTTTAATTTTTACCGCTCGTTTACGTCAAAACGTTTAAAATAAAAATGTCCGTCACAGTAACCAGAATAGTCTTTGGGAGCAAATACTGCCCGTCGTCCGCTCTAGCTATTGCTTCCCGCTTTGCAGACAGTACTTACTCCCCATTGATGTAATCAAAGGGCAAGCAGCAGAATATCAACAACAGAGCACTAACTGGAAGGAATACCTGTAGCGAAACAACTCTAACAGGAAAAGAAAAAAATCACGCGTCCTAGTTAATCCACTTCGTGGTAAAGTCACAAAATATCAGAGCGCGCCTAAAGAGAAGAAATATTACCTAGGGTTGAGTAATGACTAAATTTAGTGGCAGATGTTACTTGATGAACCAGGCAGTAATTATTCCCGGTCCCTATTGCAATTCAAAAAATGAATAGTTGAGAGACCCTCTTGAAGTGATAAAGACAGAAAACTAATTGGGAGTCGTGAACAGCTCCATTTAAACATAACCACTGCTAAACCAATTGAACTGGAAACTAATTGGGAGGCTCTAACGCTTAAACGAGCACACCGCTGTAAGCAAGCTGGGAGGCAACAGTGACTCCTGCTTAGAACCAAAAGAGTAATCGAAGCTTTAGATTTTTAGATAAAGAGAAATAAAAAAAGGAATCGTTCAATAACGGCTACGTTTAAACGTAGGTACTAAAAGAATTCCCGGGCGGTGGTGAACTAACATAACGCTAAAAGATTTAGATTTAAAATAAAAGGAAAATTAGAAAACCAACAGGGAGTCACGACTGCCGAAACTTAAACATAGCCGTTGGGGGGGGGGAGGAGGGGACGGGTACCAATTCCTTCCAAGTAGAGCTAAAAGAAAAAACCGACGCCCATTAAATCCGACGAACAAAAACCTTAGATTTCATTTTAGAAACAGATCGAACGCTAACTGGGCATCATGAGTGCCCGTTTAACAATACTAGCCATCTTAAACTGATGCATTAAAGATACCCCCGCAGCACCATCAGATGAAAATTTTCTCCTTGGGAAGCAGAAATAGAATACCAATTGGGAGCAGTTTAGGGTAACGGTCGTCGTGAACGGACCCCTCATTAGAGTCCTAATTCACAATCCGAAACCGTGATTTCCAACGGTAATGAACCTTTTCCTCTTGTGTCAGTCGGGTGCCTGCGCTTTGCTCCTGCTCCCTTCAGCAGCGGTACACGGAGCGCTCGCTGGCTGTGAGCCGTTCGTTCACCCGCTTTCTGTACCAGTCAACTCTTCAATCGGGCCATTTAAATAACAGACTATTCTCTCAAATTCCAGCTCAAACGCGTGGCACGAATTAACGGCGCCCGAGGACCATGCCATTTACTAGCGCCGCCCCGGAGCTGAGCCTGCTTATTGTGAGGCGCTTCTCGCAAGAGCCCCTCACGCACGCACGCACGCACGCCCGCACGCACGCAGGTCCCGTCACCGGTGCTCCGCGCCGGCCTAACCGCGGACCGGCAGGGCCGGCGGAGAAACTGCCCGGAAGCCGCGGAGAGCGAGACGGATTCGAGAGCGAGACGGATTCAACAGCGATTCCTGCCGAAACACGCAAGGAACGCAGCTCTGCACGGCGGGGCGGCGGCCTGTCCCCTCCTGCCCGCGCGGCCCCATCCCCGCCGCGGGCAGCCTCAGCCTTCACAAGACGGCGGCGCCATACACTCGCCCCCCTCCAAGCACCGGCCGCAGCTCCGGAGAGAAACGACGCGGATGCGGCCCCGAGACGGCGGCGCCGCCGGCACTCGTTTCGCGGGGGACTCACCGGCTCCTCCGGGGCTCCGGCAGGCTCCCGCCGCTTCCCCGCGGTCCTCCATGATGCCGGAAGTGCCCCTCAGTCCTCCGAACTTGCGCTCTATGGGCCCGCAGTCCTCCAGGATGCCCAAGTGCCGGTTCGGTGCGGGGGGGCCTGGAGTAGATGAGCCCCGGGCTCTGCCCAGGGAGCTCCTTCTGGGCGAGGCGAGAGCTGTGGGACTGGGCAGGGTCCAGCGGCACCCACAGGAGAGAGCGCCCTGGGATGCAGCTTGGGTTTTGGGGTTTTTTTGGTTTGGTTTTTTTTTTTGTTTTTTTTTTTTTGGTTTGTTTTTTTTTTTTTTTTTAACGTCGGCAGTTTCCTACGGGGTGTTCAGGGGTGACAGGAGGGTTTTAAAACACACAGCCTTTTTTTTTAACTGATAGTTTTGGTGCTGTTTTGTTCTAGGTGCACTGGATTTTCCCGGAATTCTGAACTTCCTGCAGGATGGCAACTTGTTTTTTGTGAGGCGTGTTGGTGACCGCATTTCCCTTCCTAGGACTTGAAGGTGAGACTATCGAGCAGCCGTGAGGATGCGCCCCACGTCTGCACCTGTCTATGCCCCCCCATACCCCTGTCTCTGCCTTCAGGTGGGGTTTTTCCCATGCCACCCCCAACTCGGTGGCCTTGCTAAGGGTGGGTGTGCCTGGCCCCAAATCCACCCGGCGCCTCCCCCCCCCGCCGCGAGCGTGCCTTGCTGCCGTTCTTCGGCACTGGCCACTGTAGGCGTGCCCTGCTTGCCCCCCCCCCCGACCCCCCCCCCGGGTGTGCCTTTTCTGCCCCGGCACCGCCCCCCCCCCCCGTGGGAGTGCCTTGCTGCTTTGCACCTCGCCCCAGCACCGCCCCCCCCATGGCCTCGCCGACAGTGGCCGTGCCCTGCCCGGCCCCCACCCCCTCCCCTTCCCGGGTTTGCCTTTGTTATTCTGCACCCCACCCCAGCACCGCCCCCCCCGGGCGTGACTTTTTTGCCCCATGCCCCACCCTCCCGTTGGTGTGCCTTGCTGCCCACCCCCCCCACCCCCCCCCCCACCCCCCGGCACCGCCCCCCCTTGTGTCCCATCCCCACCACTTGCCCGGGGGCGGGGCCTGGGGTATATGAGCCTCGGCCTCTGCTCAGGGAGCTCATTCTGCTCTGGGGCTGCTGGCGCTGGCAGCTCCAGACCCAGCTGCCTCTGCGGGCACGGGGCTTCGGGCGCGGACAGGAGCGCAGGCGGCTGCGGCAGGGAAGAGCTGCGGCCGGGGACACCAGGCCACCCCTGTACTCCTCAGGGCCCCATCGGCTCCAGCCCCTCAGCGAGGACCAGATGTGCTCCTGGGCCTGGCCAGGCCCTGCCGGGACGCGTTCCACCCCGTCGGGCCCCCTGCCACCAGCTATGCCGAGCGCTGCTGCCTCTGCCCAGCCCCGGGGGCGCCGGGGCCAGAGGCTGTCGTCCCCAAGTGGGGTCACAGCATCTTTTGGGGGGGGTCGATGGCACCGACGCCGAGCCATCCTGCAGCCGTCTTTTTGGCTTTGCACCGCAGGCATCTCCGTAAGCTGTCCGAGTTCCTCCCTCCCCTTCGTGTGCCCCTCAGTCCCCTCCATTTCCCATCCAGGCACCAGAATCAATCTGCGTGACAAGTGGCCTTCTCAGAACCACGGGCCTTCAAAGGGCCTTCTCTCACCTGCCTAGTCCTCTCAGAAGGACACGGGCGTTGCTCTGTGTGGACTCATTTGTCTTTCCTGGCACCTCTCCTGAGCTGCTTTGTCACTTGTTTTGGTTCGAGTCGCTTCAGTGTTACTTAAGGTGCTTGGTACAGTTCCTGATGCTTTGGGGCTCTTTTCCCCGACGGTTTTTCCTTGGTTTTGGTTTTTGCTTTGGGTTCGGTTTGGTTTCAACCCTTTCCTGGGGTTTTCTGTCCTTTGGGACTTATTTCTGTTGAGGGAGGCAGATGGAGAAAAGTAGGAGTCTCAGTGTCTTACAACTGCTGGTGATCTACAATAGTCCCTTTGCAACCAGAGAGCTCTGAGAGGAGGATTCTTGCAGGCTGTCATTCGGCTTTGTCATTCGGTCCCGTCCAGAATGTAGCGCTGGTACAAGTTCTGCAACAGACAGGAACGGGTCTAGCCTTGTTACGCGGGCTTTCTTTTTCCTTGCAGGTCGGACTTGAGACTTGAAACGGCATTTTCCTTCGCTAAAAAAACACGCCCCGGACTCGCCGCAGACTCGGCAGCGTCGCGGATTTCGCCGGACCGCGCCGCTGGCAGAGCCGGCGGCCGACGGGGTCGCGGGCGCTCGGCACCGCGTCGGCCGGAGGCTCCCGTTGGCGCAGCAGCGACGGTCGGGGGCGGCGCAGCTGGACAGCCGGAGGTTTGGTGTCGCGGCGTATCTGCTGTGCGCGGGTTCGCTTCCCCGGGATTTTGGGCTGCTCTGGAAAAACGGGTGGCGGAGCCGGAGAGAAGAGCGGGCGGTGGCTACAGGCCGAGTCGCCGCTCGGGGAGGTTGCGCTCCGCGGAGCTTCAAACTTTGGAGACGGAGTGCAAAACCGTCGAGCGTCCCAAGTGGACCGCGGCAGGCGTCCTCGCTCCGGTCGTTTTTCCTGGGGAATTCCAAAGTGGTCAGTTTCTATTAGTTTAATTTTTACCGCTCGTTTACGTCAAAACGTTTAAAATAAAAATGTCCGTCACAGTAACCAGAATAGTCTTTGGGAGCAAATACTGCCCGTCGTCCGCTCTAGCTATTGCTTCCCGCTTTGCAGACAGTACTTACTCCCCATTGATGTAATCAAAGGGCAAGCAGCAGAATATCAACAACAGAGCACTAACTGGAAGGAATACCTGTAGCGAAACAACTCTAACAGGAAAAGAAAAAAATCACGCGTCCTAGTTAATCCACTTCGTGGTAAAGTCACAAAATATCAGAGCGCGCCTAAAGAGAAGAAATATTACCTAGGGTTGAGTAATGACTAAATTTAGTGGCAGATGTTACTTGATGAACCAGGCAGTAATTATTCCCGGTCCCTATTGCAATTCAAAAAATGAATAGTTGAGAGACCCTCTTGAAGTGATAAAGACAGAAAACTAATTGGGAGTCGTGAACAGCTCCATTTAAACATAACCACTGCTAAACCAATTGAACTGGAAACTAATTGGGAGGCTCTAACGCTTAAACGAGCACACCGCTGTAAGCAAGCTGGGAGGCAACAGTGACTCCTGCTTAGAACCAAAAGAGTAATCGAAGCTTTAGATTTTTAGATAAAGAGAAATAAAAAAAGGAATCGTTCAATAACGGCTACGTTTAAACGTAGGTACTAAAAGAATTCCCGGGCGGTGGTGAACTAACATAACGCTAAAAGATTTAGATTTAAAATAAAAGGAAAATTAGAAAACCAACAGGGAGTCACGACTGCCGAAACTTAAACATAGCCGTTGGGGGGGGGGAGGAGGGGACGGGTACCAATTCCTTCCAAGTAGAGCTAAAAGAAAAAACCGACGCCCATTAAATCCGACGAACAAAAACCTTAGATTTCATTTTAGAAACAGATCGAACGCTAACTGGGCATCATGAGTGCCCGTTTAACAATACTAGCCATCTTAAACTGATGCATTAAAGATACCCCCGCAGCACCATCAGATGAAAATTTTCTCCTTGGGAAGCAGAAATAGAATACCAATTGGGAGCAGTTTAGGGTAACGGTCGTCGTGAACGGACCCCTCATTAGAGTCCTAATTCACAATCCGAAACCGTGATTTCCAACGGTAATGAACCTTTTCCTCTTGTGTCAGTCGGGTGCCTGCGCTTTGCTCCTGCTCCCTTCAGCAGCGGTACACGGAGCGCTCGCTGGCTGTGAGCCGTTCGTTCACCCGCTTTCTGTACCAGTCAACTCTTCAATCGGGCCATTTAAATAACAGACTATTCTCTCAAATTCCAGCTCAAACGCGTGGCACGAATTAACGGCGCCCGAGGACCATGCCATTTACTAGCGCCGCCCCGGAGCTGAGCCTGCTTATTGTGAGGCGCTTCTCGCAAGAGCCCCTCACGCACGCACGCACGCACGCACGCACGCACGCAGGTCCCGTCACCGGTGCTCCGCGCCGGCCTAACCGCGGACCGGCAGGGCCGGCGGAGAAACTGCCCGGAAGCCGCGGAGAGCGAGACGGATTCGAGAGCGAGACGGATTCAACAGCGATTCCTGCCGAAACACGCAAGGAACGCAGCTCTGCACGGCGGGGCGGCGGCCTGTCCCCTCCTGCCCGCGCGGCCCCATCCCCGCCGCGGGCAGCCTCAGCCTTCACAAGACGGCGGCGCCATACACTCGCCCCCCTCCAAGCACCGGCCGCAGCTCCGGAGAGAAACGACGCGGATGCGGCCCCGAGACGGCGGCGCCGCCGGCACTCGTTTCGCGGGGGACTCACCGGCTCCTCCGGGGCTCCGGCAGGCTCCCGCCGCTTCCCCGCGGTCCTCCATGATGCCGGAAGTGCCCCTCAGTCCTCCGAACTTGCGCTCTATGGGCCCGCAGTCCTCCAGGATGCCCAAGTGCCGGTTCGGTGCGGGGGGGCCTGGAGTAGATGAGCCCCGGGCTCTGCCCAGGGAGCTCCTTCTGGGCGAGGCGAGAGCTGTGGGACTGGGCAGGGTCCAGCGGCACCCACAGGAGAGAGCGCCCTGGGATGCAGCTTGGGTTTTGGGGTTTTTTTGGTTTTTTTTTTTTTTTTTTTTTTTTTTTGGTTTTTTTTTTTTTTTTTTTTTAACGTCGGCAGTTTCCTACGGGGTGTTCAGGGGTGACAGGAGGGTTTTAAAACACACAGCCTTTTTTTTTAACTGATAGTTTTGGTGCTGTTTTGTTCTAGGTGCACTGGATTTTCCCGGAATTCTGAACTTCCTGCAGGATGGCAACTTGTTTTTTGTGAGGCGTGTTGGTGACCGCATTTCCCTTCCTAGGACTTGAAGGTGAGACTATCGAGCAGCCGTGAGGATGCGCCCCACGTCTGCACCTGTCTATGCCCCCCCATACCCCTGTCTCTGCCTTCAGGTGGGGTTTTTCCCATGCCACCCCCAACTCGGTGGCCTTGCTAAGGGTGGGTGTGCCTGGCCCCAAATCCACCCGGCGCCTCCCTCCCCCGCCGCGAGCGTGCCTTGCTGCCGTTCTTCGGCACTGGCCACTGTAGGCGTGCCCTGCTTGCCCCCCCCCCGACCCCCCCCCCGGGTGTGCCTTTTCTGCCCCGGCACCGCCCCCCCCCCCGTGGGAGTGCCTTGCTGCTTTGCACCTCGCCCCAGCACCGCCCCCCCCATGGCCTCGCCGACAGTGGCCGTGCCCTGCCCGGCCCCCACCCCTCCCCTTCCCGGGTTTGCCTTTGTTATTCTGCACCCCACCCCAGCACCGCCCCCCCCCCCGGGCGTGACTTTTTTGCCCCATGCCCCACCCTCCCGTTGGCGTGCCTTGCTGCCCACCCCCCCCACCCCCCCCCCCACCCCCCGGCACCGCCCCCCCTTGTGTCCCATCCCCACCACTTGCCCGGGGGCGGGGCCTGGGGTATATGAGCCTCGGCCTCTGCTCAGGGAGCTCATTCTGCTCTGGGGCTGCTGGCGCTGGCAGCTCCAGACCCAGCTGCCTCTGCGGGCACGGGGCTTCGGGCGCGGACAGGAGCGCAGGCGGCTGCGGCAGGGAAGAGCTGCGGCCGGGGACACCAGGCCACCCCTGTACTCCTCAGGGCCCCATCGGCTCCAGCCCCTCAGCGAGGACCAGATGTGCTCCTGGGCCTGGCCAGGCCCTGCCGGGACGCGTTCCACCCCGTCGGGCCCCCTGCCACCAGCTATGCCGAGCGCTGCTGCCTCTGCCCAGCCCCGGGGGCGCCGGGGCCAGAGGCTGTCGTCCCCAAGTGGGGTCACAGCATCTTTTGGGGGGGGTCGATGGCACCGACGCCGAGCCATCCTGCAGCCGTCTTTTTGGCTTTGCACCGCAGGCATCTCCGTAAGCTGTCCGAGTTCCTCCCTCCCCTTCGTGTGCCCCTCAGTCCCCTCCATTTCCCATCCAGGCACCAGAATCAATCTGCGTGACAAGTGGCCTTCTCAGAACCACGGGCCTTCAAAGGGCCTTCTCTCACCTGCCTAGTCCTCTCAGAAGGACACGGGCGTTGCTCTGTGTGGACTCATTTGTCTTTCCTGGCACCTCTCCTGAGCTGCTTTGTCACTTGTTTTGGTTCGAGTCGCTTCAGTGTTACTTAAGGTGCTTGGTACAGTTCCTGATGCTTTGGGGCTCTTTTCCCCGACGGTTTTTCCTTGGTTTTGGTTTTTGCTTTGGGTTCGGTTTGGTTTCAACCCTTTCCTGGGGTTTTCTGTCCTTTGGGACTTATTTCTGTTGAGGGAGGCAGATGGAGAAAAGTAGGAGTCTCAGTGTCTTACAACTGCTGGTGATCTACAATAGTCCCTTTGCAACCAGAGAGCTCTGAGAGGAGGATTCTTGCAGGCTGTCATTCGGCTTTGTCATTCGGTCCCGTCCAGAATGTAGCGCTGGTACAAGTTCTGCAACAGACAGGAACGGGTCTAGCCTTGTTACGCGGGCTTTCTTTTTCCTTGCAGGTCGGACTTGAGACTTGAAACGGCATTTTCCTTCGCTAAAAAAACACGCCCCGGACTCGCCGCAGACTCGGCAGCGTCGCGGATTTCGCCGGACCGCGCCGCTGGCAGAGCCGGCGGCCGACGGGGTCGCGGGCGCTCGGCACCGCGTCGGCCGGAGGCTCCCGTTGGCGCAGCAGCGACGGTCGGGGGCGGCGCAGCTGGACAGCCGGAGGTTTGGTGTCGCGGCGTATCTGCTGTGCGCGGGTTCGCTTCCCCGGGATTTTGGGCTGCTCTGGAAAAACGGGTGGCGGAGCCGGAGAGAAGAGCGGGCGGTGGCTACAGGCCGAGTCGCCGCTCGGGGAGGTTGCGCTCCACGGAGCTTCAAACTTTGGAGACGGAGTGCAAAACCGTCGAGCGTCCCAAGTGGACCGCGGCAGGCGTCCTCGCTCCGGTCGTTTTTCCTGGGGAATTCCAAAGTGGTCAGTTTCTATTAGTTTAATTTTTACCGCTCGTTTACGTCAAAACGTTTAAAATAAAAATGTCCGTCACAGTAACCAGAATAGTCTTTGGGAGCAAATACTGCCCGTCGTCCGCTCTAGCTATTGCTTCCCGCTTTGCAGACAGTACTTACTCCCCATTGATGTAATCAAAGGGCAAGCAGCAGAATATCAACAACAGAGCACTAACTGGAAGGAATACCTGTAGCGAAACAACTCTAACAGGAAAAGAAAAAAATCACGCGTCCTAGTTAATCCACTTCGTGGTAAAGTCACAAAATATCAGAGCGCGTCTAAAGAGAAGAAATATTACCTAGGGTTGAGTAATGACTAAATTTAGTGGCAGATGTTACTTGATGAACCAGGCAGTAATTATTCCCGGTCCCTATTGCAATTCAAAAAATGAATAGTTGAGAGACCCTCTTGAAGTGATAAAGACAGAAAACTAATTGGGAGTCGTGAACAGCTCCATTTAAACATAACCACTGCTAAACCAATTGAACTGGAAACTAATTGGGAGGCTCTAACGCTTAAACGAGCACACCGCTGTAAGCAAGCTGGGAGGCAACAGTGACTCCTGCTTAGAACCAAAAGAGTAATCGAAGCTTTAGATTTTTAGATAAAGAGAAATAAAAAAAGGAATCGTTCAATAACGGCTACGTTTAAACGTAGGTACTAAAAGAATTCCCGGGCGGTGGTGAACTAACATAACGCTAAAAGATTTAGATTTAAAATAAAAGGAAAATTAGAAAACCAACAGGGAGTCACGACTGCCGAAACTTAAACATAGCCGTTGGGGGGGGGGGGAGGAGGGGACGGGTACCAATTCCTTCCAAGTAGAGCTAAAAGAAAAAACCGACGCCCATTAAATCCGACGAACAAAAACCTTAGATTTCATTTTAGAAACAGATCGAACGCTAACTGGGCATCATGAGTGCCCGTTTAACAATACTAGCCATCTTAAACTGATGCATTAAAGATACCCCCGCAGCACCATCAGATGAAAATTTTCTCCTTGGGAAGCAGAAATAGAATACCAATTGGGAGCAGTTTAGGGTAACGGTCGTCGTGAACGGACCCCTCATTAGAGTCCTAATTCACAATCCGAAACCGTGATTTCCAACGGTAATGAACCTTTTCCTCTTGTGTCAGTCGGGTGCCTGCGCTTTGCTCCTGCTCCCTTCAGCAGCGGTACACGGAGCGCTCGCTGGCTGTGAGCCGTTCGTTCACCCGCTTTCTGTACCAGTCAACTCTTCAATCGGGCCATTTAAATAACAGACTATTCTCTCAAATTCCAGCTCAAACGCGTGGCACGAATTAACGGCGCCCGAGGACCATGCCATTTACTAGCGCCGCCCCGGAGCTGAGCCTGCTTATTGTGAGGCGCTTCTCGCAAGAGCCCCTCACGCACGCACGCACGCACGCCCGCACGCACGCAGGTCCCGTCACCGGTGCTCCGCGCCGGCCTAACCGCGGACCGGCAGGGCCGGCGGAGAAACTGCCCGGAAGCCGCGGAGAGCGAGACGGATTCGAGGGCGAGACGGATTCAACAGCGATTCCTGCCGAAACACGCAAGGAACGCAGCTCTGCACGGCGGGGCGGCGGCCTGTCCCCTCCTGCCCGCGCGGCCCCATCCCCGCCGCGGGCAGCCTCAGCCTTCACAAGACGGCGGCGCCATACACTCGCCCCCCTCCAAGCACCGGCCGCAGCTCCGGAGAGAAACGACGCGGATGCGGCCCCGAGACGGCGGCGCCGCCGGCACTCGTTTCGCGGGGGACTCACCGGCTCCTCCGGGGCTCCGGCAGGCTCCCGCCGCTTCCCCGCGGTCCTCCATGATGCCGGAAGTGCCCCTCAGTCCTCCGAACTTGCGCTCTATGGGCCCGCAGTCCTCCAGGATGCCCAAGTGCCGGTTCGGTGCGGGGGGGCCTGGAGTAGATGAGCCCCGGGCTCTGCCCAGGGAGCTCCTTCTGGGCGAGGCGAGAGCTGTGGGACTGGGCAGGGTCCAGCGGCACCCACAGGAGAGAGCGCCCTGGGATGCAGCTTGGGTTTTGGGGTTTTTTTGGTTTGGTTTTTTTTTTTGTTTTTTTTTTTTGTTTTGTTTTTTTTTTTTTTTTTTTTTTAACGTCGGCAGTTTCCTACGGGGTGTTCAGGGGTGACAGGAGGGTTTTAAAACACACAGCCTTTTTTTTTAACTGATAGTTTTGGTGCTGTTTTGTTCTAGGTGCACTGGATTTTCCCGGAATTCTGAACTTCCTGCAGGATGGCAACTTGTTTTTTGTGAGGCGTGTTGGTGACCGCATTTCCCTTCCTAGGACTTGAAGGTGAGACTATCGAGCAGCCGTGAGGATGCGCCCCACGTCTGCACCTGTCTATGCCCCCCCATACCCCTGTCTCTGCCTTCAGGTGGGGTTTTTCCCATGCCACCCCCAACTCGGTGGCCTTGCTAAGGGTGGGTGTGCCTGGCCCCAAATCCACCCGGCGCCTCCCCCCCCCGCCGCGAGCGTGCCTTGCTGCCGTTCTTCGGCACTGGCCACTGTAGGCGTGCCCTGCTTGCCCCCCCCCCGACCCCCCCCCCGGGTGTGCCTTTTCTGCCCCGGCACCGCCCCCCCCCCCCCCGTGGGAGTGCCTTGCTGCTTTGCACCTCGCCCCAGCACCGCCCCCCCCATGGCCTCGCCGACAGTGGCCGTGCCCTGCCCGGCCCCCACCCCCTCCCCTTCCCGGGTTTGCCTTTGTTATTCTGCACCCCACCCCAGCACCGCCCCCCCCCCCGGGCGTGACTTTTTTGCCCCATGCCCCACCCTCCCGTTGGCGTGCCTTGCTGCCCACCCCCCCCACCCCCCCCCCCACCCCCCGGCACCGCCCCCCCTTGTGTCCCATCCCCACCACTTGCCCGGGGGCGGGGCCTGGGGTATATGAGCCTCGGCCTCTGCTCAGGGAGCTCATTCTGCTCTGGGGCTGCTGGCGCTGGCAGCTCCAGACCCAGCTGCCTCTGCGGGCACGGGGCTTCGGGCGCGGACAGGAGCGCAGGCGGCTGCGGCAGGGAAGAGCTGCGGCCGGGGACACCAGGCCACCCCTGTACTCCTCAGGGCCCCATCGGCTCCAGCCCCTCAGCGAGGACCAGATGTGCTCCTGGGCCTGGCCAGGCCCTGCCGGGACACGTTCCACCCCGTCGGGCCCCCTGCCACCAGCTATGCCGAGCGCTGCTGCCTCTGCCCAGCCCCGGGGGCGCCGGGGCCAGAGGCTGTCGTCCCCAAGTGGGGTCACAGCATCTTTTGGGGGGGGTCGATGGCACCGACGCCGAGCCATCCTGCAGCCGTCTTTTTGGCTTTGCACCGCAGGCATCTCCGTAAGCTGTCCGAGTTCCTCCCTCCCCTTCGTGTGCCCCTCAGTCCCCTCCATTTCCCATCCAGGCACCAGAATCAATCTGCGTGACAAGTGGCCTTCTCAGAACCACGGGCCTTCAAAGGGCCTTCTCTCACCTGCCTAGTCCTCTCAGAAGGACACGGGCGTTGCTCTGTGTGGACTCATTTGTCTTTCCTGGCACCTCTCCTGAGCTGCTTTGTCACTTGTTTTGGTTCGAGTCGCTTCAGTGTTACTTAAGGTGCTTGGTACAGTTCCTGATGCTTTGGGGCTCTTTTCCCCGACGGTTTTTCCTTGGTTTTGGTTTTTGCTTTGGGTTCGGTTTGGTTTCAACCCTTTCCTGGGGTTTTCTGTCCTTTGGGACTTATTTCTGTTGAGGGAGGCAGATGGAGAAAAGTAGGAGTCTCAGTGTCTTACAACTGCTGGTGATCTACAATAGTCCCTTTGCAACCAGAGAGCTCTGAGAGGAGGATTCTTGCAGGCTGTCATTCGGCTTTGTCATTCGGTCCCGTCCAGAATGTAGCGCTGGTACAAGTTCTGCAACAGACAGGAACGGGTCTAGCCTTGTTACGCGGGCTTTCTTTTTCCTTGCAGGTCGGACTTGAGACTTGAAACGGCATTTTCCTTCGCTAAAAAAACACGCCCCGGACTCGCCGCAGACTCGGCAGCGTCGCGGATTTCGCCGGACCGCGCCGCTGGCAGAGCCGGCGGCCGACGGGGTCGCGGGCGCTCGGCACCGCGTCGGCCGGAGGCTCCCGTTGGCGCAGCAGCGACGGTCGGGGGCGGCGCAGCTGGACAGCCGGAGGTTTGGTGTCGCGGCGTATCTGCTGTGCGCGGGTTCGCTTCCCCGGGATTTTGGGCTGCTCTGGAAAAACGGGTGGCGGAGCCGGAGAGAAGAGCGGGCGGTGGCTACAGGCCGAGTCGCCGCTCGGGGAGGTTGCGCTCCACGGAGCTTCAAACTTTGGAGACGGAGTGCAAAACCGTCGAGCGTCCCAAGTGGACCGCGGCAGGCGTCCTCGCTCCGGTCGTTTTTCCTGGGGAATTCCAAAGTGGTCAGTTTCTATTAGTTTAATTTTTACCGCTCGTTTACGTCAAAACGTTTAAAATAAAAATGTCCGTCACAGTAACCAGAATAGTCTTTGGGAGCAAATACTGCCCGTCGTCCGCTCTAGCTATTGCTTCCCGCTTTGCAGACAGTACTTACTCCCCATTGATGTAATCAAAGGGCAAGCAGCAGAATATCAACAACAGAGCACTAACTGGAAGGAATACCTGTAGCGAAACAACTCTAACAGGAAAAGAAAAAAATCACGCGTCCTAGTTAATCCACTTCGTGGTAAAGTCACAAAATATCAGAGCGCGTCTAAAGAGAAGAAATATTACCTAGGGTTGAGTAATGACTAAATTTAGTGGCAGATGTTACTTGATGAACCAGGCAGTAATTATTCCCGGTCCCTATTGCAATTCAAAAAATGAATAGTTGAGAGACCCTCTTGAAGTGATAAAGACAGAAAACTAATTGGGAGTCGTGAACAGCTCCATTTAAACATAACCACTGCTAAACCAATTGAACTGGAAACTAATTGGGAGGCTCTAACGCTTAAACGAGCACACCGCTGTAAGCAAGCTGGGAGGCAACAGTGACTCCTGCTTAGAACCAAAAGAGTAATCGAAGCTTTAGATTTTTAGATAAAGAGAAATAAAAAAAGGAATCGTTCAATAACGGCTACGTTTAAACGTAGGTACTAAAAGAATTCCCGGGCGGTGGTGAACTAACATAACGCTAAAAGATTTAGATTTAAAATAAAAGGAAAATTAGAAAACCAACAGGGAGTCACGACTGCCGAAACTTAAACATAGCCGTTGGGGGGGGGGGAGGAGGGGACGGGTACCAATTCCTTCCAAGTAGAGCTAAAAGAAAAAACCGACGCCCATTAAATCCGACGAACAAAAACCTTAGATTTCATTTTAGAAACAGATCGAACGCTAACTGGGCATCATGAGTGCCCGTTTAACAATACTAGCCATCTTAAACTGATGCATTAAAGATACCCCCGCAGCACCATCAGATGAAAATTTTCTCCTTGGGAAGCAGAAATAGAATACCAATTGGGAGCAGTTTAGGGTAACGGTCGTCGTGAACGGACCCCTCATTAGAGTCCTAATTCACAATCTGAAACCGTGATTTCCAACGGTAATGAACCTTTTCCTCTTGTGTCAGTCGGGTGCCTGCGCTTTGCTCCTGCTCCCTTCAGCAGCGGTACACGGAGCGCTCGCTGGCTGTGAGCCGTTCGTTCACCCGCTTTCTGTACCAGTCAACTCTTCAATCGGGCCATTTAAATAACAGACTATTCTCTCAAATTCCAGCTCAAACGCGTGGCACGAATTAACGGCGCCCGAGGACCATGCCATTTACTAGCGCCGCCCCGGAGCTGAGCCTGCTTATTGTGAGGCGCTTCTCGCAAGAGCCCCTCACGCACGCACGCACGCACGCCCGCACGCACGCAGGTCCCGTCACCGGTGCTCCGCGCCGGCCTAACCGCGGACCGGCAGGGCCGGCGGAGAAACTGCCCGGAAGCCGCGGAGAGCGAGACGGATTCGAGGGCGAGACGGATTCAACAGCGATTCCTGCCGAAACACGCAAGGAACGCAGCTCTGCACGGCGGGGCGGCGGCCTGTCCCCTCCTGCCCGCGCGGCCCCATCCCCGCCGCGGGCAGCCTCAGCCTTCACAAGACGGCGGCGCCATACACTCGCCCCCCTCCAAGCACCGGCCGCAGCTCCGGAGAGAAACGACGCGGATGCGGCCCCGAGACGGCGGCGCCGCCGGCACTCGTTTCGCGGGGGACTCACCGGCTCCTCCGGGGCTCCGGCAGGCTCCCGCCGCTTCCCCGCGGTCCTCCATGATGCCGGAAGTGCCCCTCAGTCCTCCGAACTTGCGCTCTATGGGCCCGCAGTCCTCCAGGATGCCCAAGTGCCGGTTCGGTGCGGGGGGGCCTGGAGTAGATGAGCCCCGGGCTCTGCCCAGGGAGCTCCTTCTGGGCGAGGCGAGAGCTGTGGGACTGGGCAGGGTCCAGCGGCACCCACAGGAGAGAGCGCCCTGGGATGCAGCTTGGGTTTTGGGGTTTTTTTGGTTTGGTTTTTTTTTTTGTTTTTTTTTTTTGTTTTTTTTTTTTGTTTTTTTTTTTTTTTTTTTTTTTTTTTTAACGTCGGCAGTTTCCTACGGGGTGTTCAGGGGTGACAGGAGGGTTTTAAAACACACAGCCTTTTTTTTTAACTGATAGTTTTGGTGCTGTTTTGTTCTAGGTGCACTGGATTTTCCCGGAATTCTGAACTTCCTGCAGGATGGCAACTTGTTTTTTGTGAGGCGTGTTGGTGACCGCATTTCCCTTCCTAGGACTTGAAGGTGAGACTATCGAGCAGCCGTGAGGATGCGCCCCACGTCTGCACCTGTCTATGCCCCCCCATACCCCTGTCTCTGCCTTCAGGTGGGGTTTTTCCCATGCCACCCCCAACTCGGTGGCCTTGCTAAGGGTGGGTGTGCCTGGCCCCAAATCCACCCGGCGCCTCCCCCCCCCGCCGCGAGCGTGCCTTGCTGCCGTTCTTCGGCACTGGCCACTGTAGGCGTGCCCTGCTTGCCCCCCCCCCGACCCCCCCCCCGGGTGTGCCTTTTCTGCCCCGGCACCGCCCCCCCCCCCGTGGGAGTGCCTTGCTGCTTTGCACCTCGCCCCAGCACCGCCCCCCCCATGGCCTCGCCGACAGTGGCCGTGCCCTGCCCGGCCCCCACCCCCTCCCCTTCCCGGGTTTGCCTTTGTTATTCTGCACCCCACCCCAGCACCGCCCCCCCCCCCGGGCGTGACTTTTTTGCCCCATGCCCCACCCTCCCGTTGGCGTGCCTTGCTGCCCACCCCCCCCACCCCCCCCCCCACCCCCCGGCACCGCCCCCCCTTGTGTCCCATCCCCACCACTTGCCCGGGGGCGGGGCCTGGGGTATATGAGCCTCGGCCTCTGCTCAGGGAGCTCATTCTGCTCTGGGGCTGCTGGCGCTGGCAGCTCCAGACCCAGCTGCCTCTGCGGGCACGGGGCTTCGGGCGCGGACAGGAGCGCAGGCGGCTGCGGCAGGGAAGAGCTGCGGCCGGGGACACCAGGCCACCCCTGTACTCCTCAGGGCCCCATCGGCTCCAGCCCCTCAGCGAGGACCAGATGTGCTCCTGGGCCTGGCCAGGCCCTGCCGGGACACGTTCCACCCCGTCGGGCCCCCTGCCACCAGCTATGCCGAGCGCTGCTGCCTCTGCCCAGCCCCGGGGGCGCCGGGGCCAGAGGCTGTCGTCCCCAAGTGGGGTCACAGCATCTTTTGGGGGGGGTCGATGGCACCGACGCCGAGCCATCCTGCAGCCGTCTTTTTGGCTTTGCACCGCAGGCATCTCCGTAAGCTGTCCGAGTTCCTCCCTCCCCTTCGTGTGCCCCTCAGTCCCCTCCATTTCCCATCCAGGCACCAGAATCAATCTGCGTGACAAGTGGCCTTCTCAGAACCACGGGCCTTCAAAGGGCCTTCTCTCACCTGCCTAGTCCTCTCAGAAGGACACGGGCGTTGCTCTGTGTGGACTCATTTGTCTTTCCTGGCACCTCTCCTGAGCTGCTTTGTCACTTGTTTTGGTTCGAGTCGCTTCAGTGTTACTTAAGGTGCTTGGTACAGTTCCTGATGCTTTGGGGCTCTTTTCCCCGACGGTTTTTCCTTGGTTTTGGTTTTTGCTTTGGGTTCGGTTTGGTTTCAACCCTTTCCTGGGGTTTTCTGTCCTTTGGGACTTATTTCTGTTGAGGGAGGCAGATGGAGAAAAGTAGGAGTCTCAGTGTCTTACAACTGCTGGTGATCTACAATAGTCCCTTTGCAACCAGAGAGCTCTGAGAGGAGGATTCTTGCAGGCTGTCATTCGGCTTTGTCATTCGGTCCCGTCCAGAATGTAGCGCTGGTACAAGTTCTGCAACAGACAGGAACGGGTCTAGCCTTGTTACGCGGGCTTTCTTTTTCCTTGCAGGTCGGACTTGAGACTTGAAACGGCATTTTCCTTCGCTAAAAAAACACGCCCCGGACTCGCCGCAGACTCGGCAGCGTCGCGGATTTCGCCGGACCGCGCCGCTGGCAGAGCCGGCGGCCGACGGGGTCGCGGGCGCTCGGCACCGCGTCGGCCGGAGGCTCCCGTTGGCGCAGCAGCGACGGTCGGGGGCGGCGCAGCTGGACAGCCGGAGGTTTGGTGTCGCGGCGTATCTGCTGTGCGCGGGTTCGCTTCCCCGGGATTTTGGGCTGCTCTGGAAAAACGGGTGGCGGAGCCGGAGAGAAGAGCGGGCGGTGGCTACAGGCCGAGTCGCCGCTCGGGGAGGTTGCGCTCCGCGGAGCTTCAAACTTTGGAGACGGAGTGCAAAACCGTCGAGCGTCCCAAGTGGACCGCGGCAGGCGTCCTCGCTCCGGTCGTTTTTCCTGGGGAATTCCAAAGTGGTCAGTTTCTATTAGTTTAATTTTTACCGCTCGTTTACGTCAAAACGTTTAAAATAAAAATGTCCGTCACAGTAACCAGAATAGTCTTTGGGAGCAAATACTGCCCGTCGTCCGCTCTAGCTATTGCTTCCCGCTTTGCAGACAGTACTTACTCCCCATTGATGTAATCAAAGGGCAAGCAGCAGAATATCAACAACAGAGCACTAACTGGAAGGAATACCTGTAGCGAAACAACTCTAACAGGAAAAGAAAAAAATCACGCGTCCTAGTTAATCCACTTCGTGGTAAAGTCACAAAATATCAGAGCGCGCCTAAAGAGAAGAAATATTACCTAGGGTTGAGTAATGACTAAATTTAGTGGCAGATGTTACTTGATGAACCAGGCAGTAATTATTCCCGGTCCCTATTGCAATTCAAAAAATGAATAGTTGAGAGACCCTCTTGAAGTGATAAAGACAGAAAACTAATTGGGAGTCGTGAACAGCTCCATTTAAACATAACCACTGCTAAACCAATTGAACTGGAAACTAATTGGGAGGCTCTAACGCTTAAACGAGCACACCGCTGTAAGCAAGCTGGGAGGCAACAGTGACTCCTGCTTAGAACCAAAAGAGTAATCGAAGCTTTAGATTTTTAGATAAAGAGAAATAAAAAAAGGAATCGTTCAATAACGGCTACGTTTAAACGTAGGTACTAAAAGAATTCCCGGGCGGTGGTGAACTAACATAACGCTAAAAGATTTAGATTTAAAATAAAAGGAAAATTAGAAAACCAACAGGGAGTCACGACTGCCGAAACTTAAACATAGCCGTTGGGGGGGGGGAGGAGGGGACGGGTACCAATTCCTTCCAAGTAGAGCTAAAAGAAAAAACCGACGCCCATTAAATCCGACGAACAAAAACCTTAGATTTCATTTTAGAAACAGATCGAACGCTAACTGGGCATCATGAGTGCCCGTTTAACAATACTAGCCATCTTAAACTGATGCATTAAAGATACCCCCGCAGCACCATCAGATGAAAATTTTCTCCTTGGGAAGCAGAAATAGAATACCAATTGGGAGCAGTTTAGGGTAACGGTCGTCGTGAACGGACCCCTCATTAGAGTCCTAATTCACAATCCGAAACCGTGATTTCCAACGGTAATGAACCTTTTCCTCTTGTGTCAGTCGGGTGCCTGCGCTTTGCTCCTGCTCCCTTCAGCAGCGGTACACGGAGCGCTCGCTGGCTGTGAGCCGTTCGTTCACCCGCTTTCTGTACCAGTCAACTCTTCAATCGGGCCATTTAAATAACAGACTATTCTCTCAAATTCCAGCTCAAACGCGTGGCACGAATTAACGGCGCCCGAGGACCATGCCATTTACTAGCGCCGCCCCGGAGCTGAGCCTGCTTATTGTGAGGCGCTTCTCGCAAGAGCCCCTCACGCACGCACGCACGCACGCAGGTCCCGTCACCGGTGCTCCGCGCCGGCCTAACCGCGGACCGGCAGGGCCGGCGGAGAAACTGCCCGGAAGCCGCGGAGAGCGAGACGGATTCGAGAGCGAGACGGATTCAACAGCGATTCCTGCCGAAACACGCAAGGAACGCAGCTCTGCACGGCGGGGCGGCGGCCTGTCCCCTCCTGCCCGCGCGGCCCCATCCCCGCCGCGGGCAGCCTCAGCCTTCACAAGACGGCGGCGCCATACACTCGCCCCCCTCCAAGCACCGGCCGCAGCTCCGGAGAGAAACGACGCGGATGCGGCCCCGAGACGGCGGCGCCGCCGGCACTCGTTTCGCGGGGGACTCACCGGCTCCTCCGGGGCTCCGGCAGGCTCCCGCCGCTTCCCCGCGGTCCTCCATGATGCCGGAAGTGCCCCTCAGTCCTCCGAACTTGCGCTCTATGGGCCCGCAGTCCTCCAGGATGCCCAAGTGCCGGTTCGGTGCGGGGGGGCCTGGAGTAGATGAGCCCCGGGCTCTGCCCAGGGAGCTCCTTCTGGGCGAGGCGAGAGCTGTGGGACTGGGCAGGGTCCAGCGGCACCCACAGGAGAGAGCGCCCTGGGATGCAGCTTGGGTTTTGGGGTTTTTTTTTTTTTTTTTTTTTTTTTTTTTTTTTTTTTTTTTTTTTTTTTTTTTTTTTAACGTCGGCAGTTTCCTACGGGGTGTTCAGGGGTGACAGGAGGGTTTTAAAACACACAGCCTTTTTTTTTAACTGATAGTTTTGGTGCTGTTTTGTTCTAGGTGCACTGGATTTTCCCGGAATTCTGAACTTCCTGCAGGATGGCAACTTGTTTTTTGTGAGGCGTGTTGGTGACCGCATTTCCCTTCCTAGGACTTGAAGGTGAGACTATCGAGCAGCCGTGAGGATGCGCCCCACGTCTGCACCTGTCTATGCCCCCCCATACCCCTGTCTCTGCCTTCAGGTGGGGTTTTTCCCATGCCACCCCCAACTCGGTGGCCTTGCTAAGGGTGGGTGTGCCTGGCCCCAAATCCACCCGGCGCCTCCCCCCCCCGCCGCGAGCGTGCCTTGCTGCCGTTCTTCGGCACTGGCCACTGTAGGCGTGCCCTGCTTGCCCCCCCCCGACCCCCCCCCCGGGTGTGCCTTTTCTGCCCCGGCACCGCCCCCCCCCGTGGGCGTGCCCTGCTTCCCCGCGCCCCGCCCCGCCCCCCCCCCGTGGGAGTGCCTTGCTGCTTTGCACCTCGCCCCAGCACCGCCCCCCCCATGGCCTCGCCGACAGTGGCCGTGCCCTGCCCGGCCCCCACCCCCTCCCCTTCCCGGGTTTGCCTTTGTTATTCTGCACCCCACCCCAGCACCGCCCCCCCCGGGCGTGACTTTTTTGCCCCATGCCCCACCCTCCCGTTGGTGTGCCTTGCTGCCCACCCCCCCCCCCACCCCCCCCCCCGGCACCGCCCCCCCTTGTGTCCCATCCCCACCACTTGCCCGGGGGCGGGGCCTGGGGTATATGAGCCTCGGCCTCTGCTCAGGGAGCTCATTCTGCTCTGGGGCTGCTGGCGCTGGCAGCTCCAGACCCAGCTGCCTCTGCGGGCACGGGGCTTCGGGTGCGGACAGGAGCGCAGGCGGCTGCGGCAGGGAAGAGCTGCGGCCGGGCGCGGAAATGTTTTTGTCAACTATTTGAACAGCTTATCTGAGCATTTCACACTAGTGAATAATCCTGTTTTGCCTAAGCTTAACAGCCCCCGCCACGGGTCATGAAGGTGGTTGCAACTCGTGACCTTCAGCATTGTCACGAGCCTTACACGGGACTGAAAAAAAATCCCCCAAACAATTCTATAATAAAGGATTGTTATCCTCTCCTATGGGCCAATAAATGAGTAACAAAGGAAGGTGTTCTTTATCTAGGCTTACAAGAACATACACAAAAAGAGGCAGAGAAAATCACTCTCTTCTTGTTTGTGTTTTGCTTCATCAAAAACCTTTGATCTCAACTGTGCTAGTGCAAGCGTCTGAAAGGCACTAGTCTAGAACCACTGGACAGTCTAGCTGGACCCTGGTGAGGCATTAACATCAGAGCAATGACCTTGCTTCAACTAATTTTATACAGAACCAAACTAATCCCTGATTCCTTAGATACATATACTTCTTCCTGTGAGTAGATTACTAAATCCTTTAAGAAAGCCAAGATTTTAATCCCCGTTTTACAGACAGGACAGAAATGGAGGCATTTTCTGAAGTGATCTGCCTACAGCACCAGTCGTTAAGCTGCCGGATGAGAACTCAGCTTTGTACAGTTCCCATTCCGCATTAGGCCTGAGCTTTCCCTCTGTGCTGCTTCAGCATGTGCCCTGACAGCTGTGAAAGGAGGAAGCCGTGGGAGTGCACCTATCCATTTGTCTCTTTCTTGCTGCCTTAAGATATGTCCCTCAGCAAAGAAATACTTAAGACTTCCCCATCGGAATTAAACTGATACAACTTCCTCATCCTTCGCCCTAAAATAAGAGAAAATACGGGGACCTTTCCTATGCTTCTGGTTTTAAACTTTCCCATGAACATCAACATCAAATCTTTCCAGAAATCCCACCCTCCCAACACCCACGATGTATTTAGAAAGTGTTTTCTTCCATAATCTGCAGGATTATGGAACTGGCCGTTTCTTTACCTATATACTGTACAGCTTCATACAGCTTGGAAGGTTTACTCCAAATTAGCATTGCAAGTAATACCCAAAAGAGTTGAAATGCAGAGCAGAATAGCAGGCATTTGACAACTGTTATCCTGAAGCCAGTGGAATATACAATGCCTTTTTCCAGTCCTGCTACTGTATTCCTAATGAGCTCCTTACAGCATAGACCAGCACTGGGCTGCCCACACCAACATTAGGCAGTCTATGTGGTGGTCAGCAGCACGCCTTTTACATGGGAGCTTGAAAGCAGAGGTGAGCTCACTCTTCTGTTACAAGCAAACCAGAAGCTAAGCAAAAGTGATTTAAGCAGTAGTACTTAATACCAGCAGTCAGGGCCTGAAGCTTACCCTTGCTCAGAGTATATTCAAGAGTAAACTAGGCTCTCCTCTGCAATACCTGGAGCTATCTTCACAATGTGCTAAGATTCAGAAAGCTTGCAGGCAGATAAAGAGTCTGGCTCACACCACTAAAAAACAGGCAACTTTGTTCTGAAGGTTTTTAGCGGTCGACAGAAATAGCACTTGGAAAAGGTCCGCAACTCGTCTTTCTGGACCCAATAACAATAACAGGGCCAGCAAGGTTGTTCTGTGATGACAACCACAGTGAATTATGACCCGCAGGGACCATGTGACAGCAAGAGCAAATAAAATGCACTAATGCGAGTCGCAGCTTGGACATTGCGCTCTTTATGGCAAAGGGATATTTTTTTTCGCCAAATACAAACATACAAGTAAACAGCCAAGTAGGGGGTGGGGAGCAGGGTGGGAAATGGACAGAGGATGCTATTACTGGCACGATGATTCCGCATCTTTACAAAGCAGCAAGCTTGGTAACAAGATGCCCACTGCGACTTAGAACCACAGCATCACTGTGCAAGCATTTGACAATGATCAGTAAGAAACACTTGAGATCACAAGGCCAGTGATTAGAAGGGTTCGCTTTGAATGGATGTGCCTAAGCAAAGAGATTTTGGTAAACAAGTAATTAATCGAGTCTCTTAACCCCCACTTCTGAGCTGCATAGCACCTCCCTGTTGAAATGAATGGCTGAATGTCCCAAGATGAAGATGTTGCAGAAGAAATTTGTAGCTTTGAGTCTTGTTCTGACTCTGCTGTGGGTTTGGTGCATGACCTCGGTCAAGTCATTCAAACTCCCAATGAACGTGTTCCTGCTCATCTACTGCTCCATCTTTTCCCTGCTAGAAGTTACCGTCCCTTCAAACCTGCACCTATGATCATCCCTAGCAATTTAGGTCACCTTTAGCACCTTCAGTAGAATCCTACCAAAACAAATTCGACCCTGAAACAGTTTCCCAGAATTCTGAACCTGCTCCATCCATGTCCGCTGAAAGGAATTGGTACCTCATGTTCTCCATTTCAATGGAACAAACAAAATCCCAAGCATGAACAACTTTCTAAGTTGCAGGATACTGCCTTGAGCAGATGGCTGAATGAAATGCTTTCTAAACATTTAAACCCAGAGAACCCATGAGAAACCTGAATGCAGAAGGGGTAGCTTCAATAACAGAATAAGATAAAAAGAAAGCCAAAGGCCTGTGAATTGTAGTTACGCAGCACCTACAAAGGCATTTAAGATGGCTAAAGTTGGTGTAAATCTAGGTACTTTGAATGGCTCTCTGAAGGAAACTCTTATTCCATCAACAAGACAGAGAGACCTAGGGAGACATAGACTTTAAATGATAAACCCAAGTCTAAAAGATGAATACTGCCACTTACAGCTACATCGAGAGGACCACGCAAAGACTAGGAAGGTAGATACTGACTGCATCCACACCCACTGTCATGCATGTGCTGAAAAGCTCCTCATTAAATATTTTTCAAGGTTTATATTGTACTCACTGTCTTTCTTACTGCAATCTAGGGGGATCAGATGGACACTATGCAGCTCAACTTTCAAGTTGCCTGACCAAACGGACATCTCTCTCTGTCACTCCTCAAAACTCCCAACCCACCTGTTCAAAGTTGTCATTAATTTTAATCTTCCAGTCCACTCCAGAGGCTGCGTAGCACTTAGCGTTTGCCACATCTGAGGCATTAAATTTTCTGAGTAATCTGAATCACCAGTAAAAATGACCAGCAGACCATTTTCTTGCTTTGAAAAATGGCCTTTTTACACGCTGATTCAAGTCTATGAAATGAGCCTTCCCAATGCTCTCAATCCCACTCCAGAAACTAGGACGACCACTCATCTCTTCTCCTGCCCTTCCAAGAACAAGTTGCATCCTTTTGAATGCATCTCCCCTAACCTAGAGCTGTAGAAAAAGAAAAAAACACACCAAAATAAATAACCCCAAATCTTCCCAAGAAAAAGTCCAGAGCCAAAACATTCTACCAAAGCAGAACTTCCATGGCACACGCTTCTCCCTCAGGGAAAGTGAGCAGTTTTAAAAAAAAAGTGACAGATGTTAGCCATCTCACTCGGTGCACCACTGGAAGGCACCCAGTATGATGAGGTGTACAGCATAAGAACCTCTGATGATACCAGATTAATCGCTGCTTGCATTTTTCACATTGGCTTTGAGTTTGGCTTGCATTTTTCACATTGGCTTGGCTTGGTTTGGCTTGCATTTTCATCGTTACTCTGATTACGTTCCCAATTGGGTCAGTAGGTACCATTGGACAGGAATAATTTGCATACTTCACTATGGTGTTGATGATACCATGAGTGAGTCAGTCAGTGTCGGCACGGGTGATGAGGAAGCCACGGGTGAGCTGACCTCTAAAAGGTCTGTGCTTCATCAGAACAACTCTAAGACGTTAAGTGGCTGAAATACATGGGTTAATGCAACCAAAATACTTTATCAGCAGAGAACTGTGAAAATCACAGGCCAGCTACAGCGCTTAACACAGAGGCTGACTGGGCTACATATCATTTCAGGCTGCAAAGGACCAGGACATACGACTGCAGGAAAAACAGGATCTCAGTACACCACTGTGGATGCCAAAGAGGGGGTAACAAAACCTGCAGCTGAGGGAAAGGAAGGCTACTCTGCCCTTGCCAGCTAATGTTTCCATGCAGCTTTTATAGGCTTCTTCTCCCATAGAGAACTGAGAGCCAGTGAGGTCAAAGAGTTTGAGAAGTAAGCAGTGAAAAGACCAGGAAGCTCAGCTCAGTTTTCATTCAGTACTTGCAGTTATACTTTTACAGCCTGCAGGCAGTTCCTTTTCACATGTATGTCATTGGCTGGGAAGAAGAGTTGAGAAGATGACAAAATTGACAATTTGGGGATTGAATAACTCGGTCGGGGGAAATGCAGGGCAGAGTTGCATGCTGGAAGGACTGCTTTCTAATTTTGTGCCACGATACAGATGGACAGATGGGAAACTAATCCTGAGAGCTGAATGCAACGCACATTGATTCACTTGCAGTTTTCCCTGCTAAGCATGATACTATAGCTTCAGCAGGAGTGAAAACCGAGTTGTACAATTACCTCTTATCAATCAACTTCCAAAAGGGTGAGGGAAAAAAAAAAAAAAAAAGGATAAAAAAAAAGCCCCAAACAACCTCTCTTATCTCTGCTATGTAGACCCCTTAATGGGATCTGGATCTCTAAGAGGCTAAAATAACGAGTGAGTTAATTAATTCTCTGCACTTAATCAGCACAGCTGCAGCACTGACATGCATGGAAATGGAATGAAGGGAAGAACAGCAGCATTGACAGCCACAATGGTAAAAGAATAACCTTGCCAGCTGTCACCAGCCGTCTTCCTACAACCCAAGTAACTGTCACTGAATCCTCTCTGGACATAGCACATGCTCCACAGATCGCCTTGTCAGTCACACTGTGTTTCTAAGGCTAGGCTCAGCCTTCGTCCATGTCACAACTTCCCTAAAAAAGGCAACGACCGGCTCCAAATGAAGGTTACTAACAGTCAGGAAGTCCTGCCTTCTCTCCAGAGAGGAGACTGGCTAAGTGAATGTGCAATGCAGAAAAGCCTCTGTGGGAAAGATCCCACGCAATTGCCCATGCAATAAAGTAGAGCAGGCATGTCTTTTGCATGAATCTGGCAGTCAAGACAGAGGAAGCTACAGTGAAACAGCTCTTAGAAAAGCTGGGTTTAACAGCCCCATTGTGGCTGTCCCTTACCAAGAAAGGCCAGTGACAGCTAAACAGACAGCAAGCAAGAGTCTGCAAAACACTTCCAGTGTCCAAGAGACAGAGCAAGGTAAATACTACTGAACCTAGATTCCATGGACTCTGTCCTCAGTCAAAACACAGCACAGAGGGAAGTCAAGCAGGACGTGTCAGGCTGAGAGGATCTGAATGAGCAGTACTTCCTTCAGCAGTGGCTCCTAAGGCCAATTCCACACCAGCACCACCTCCTTTTGCTGACTTCTGTCCCCTCGAAGCAAATGTTACTATAGCCACAGCAGCTGTGTGGGGCTGCCAGCTAGAGCATAATCAGAGAGTTATTTGGTTTTAAAAGAAACCCTCCTCCCCAGGTGTTTTGTTTTACAATTCAATCACTTTACACACCCCCACAGAACTACGGACAGGACATTAATGCCTCCTAAGGCCGCCCAGAGCCTCTTAATCTAGACCTACCACTCACGAAATAACTATAATCGTTACCTACAATGCATGCTGAAGAAAGAAGCTCAGAAATGCAGCTAAAACAGTACTGTGTGACTCTGGCCTCAAACACATGCAGCCATTATGACTTCATCACATGTTCTGAATCTCTCAAAACAACTCTTTGAAACCACCGATAGCATCAGTAAAACTCCCCTAGGACCATAAATCTACAAAGTGCTCTTGGTTGTTTGTCATATTCTCACTCCCTTACTTTGGATGCAGAAGGACAGAAGTGGATATTCTGTGTTACACTCTGCAAATATGTACAAACTGAGCCAGGGTACTGGCACTGCCTGCAGGCCAAAAGTCAGCTATGGCCAAATGCTAACTTAGCTTTGACAAAGGCCATCTCAGCCACACTGGGCAAATCACTTCTTTCTGGCCTCAGAGTGAAACACACAGGTAGGCTTGCTCAGGCAGCACTATGCAGTTCAACTTTCAAATGTCTTCTGTGCCTTAAACCTTCTCGGGTCTCGGTGCCTTCCTTGCTCTTTGCGCTTGACGAGCACGGCACGTATCTCGGGTGCCATCCCTAGTCTCTCGAATGCCTGTACTTACCAGCATATCGCCAGTCCAGGGCTTCTTTTCTTGCGTTAACAAGCTTAAATCATGGATTGGTAGCATGTCTCAGAAGTTTCTGGACAGTCCTTGTTTGCGGCGTCCTTCTGTGCTGTGTTGGTGGCTCTACCTGCTAGCTGTCCATTTTCACGGACTGGAACTTCTTCCCTGCATCCTTCCGTTCGTAGGTCTTTAAGCTGGGCTTTCTGAGCATCTGTCATCTCAGATTTGACAGCAACTTCTTGTAACGGGCCATTACATTGGACTCTATTCTGGGGCCGCTCTAGAGTGTCTTTGCCATCGTGGCACCACAGGGCTTTTATTCTGGCAGCATCTTCTTCTGGTGTCATTCTTGCTTGTGGTCTTACTGGGTCTCATGTCACATTTATCGTGTTGTCTGCGTGTATTGTTGGTCTTCGTGCCAGGGTTGGAGCTGCCTTGCCCAGGGGTGTAGCAATTTTAAAGACAGGGGTAGCACAGCTTTATTGTTGTGGGGTGATATGTTGATCTGCTCAGATTCTTTTGGCAATGACCATACAGTCCATCTCTGGCCAATTAGCTGTAGCCAGCTGCCACAGTTATTTTCATAGTGTTTTGGAGTTGTGTGAGGTTGGACTCTGGTCTTCTGGGAACAGCAGTTTGTGTGGTAGTCAATACATGTGAGGCTTGATAGGTGATGTTTTTTTAGCTGTAGTTAGAAAGAACGTGCCAAGAGAAGATGGACCTTGCATCTTGTCAAGCTATCGGTCAGCAGCCAGCCGACTTGCTTCATGGGGTTTGTTTGGGCTGTTTTTCAGATGCGGAGGGACAAACCCGTGCCAAAGTGCAACAGAAGAGGTGAGCTGAGTGCCGAATGATGGTGGGCCGGTGTGCAAGGTCAGAGAATTGGCATTACTGTTGGTGGCTCGGAGTAGCTTACACTGTTTTGGCATTGTTTTCTAGGTGTGAATCAATGTCTGAAGTGAGAGATCCACAATGGTGTGGATTCTGGCAAGGTGAGTGATGACCGGTGTGCTGAAGTAGCAGTTTTTGGGATGTCATATTATTGATGTAGCTATAATCATACCCTGTTGTTTGAGTTGGAAAGGTGGCGGGCAGATGGAAGAATGTAACTCCAGGCGGTCGAGCGGCCAAGGTAAAAGAGGGGGAGAGAGGAAGAGCTGCGGGTTTGGCCTGTATCTTAGCATATGCTTTTTCCTCTGGTTTTTTTTTGGCGATGCTGGACATCCCATCTCACTTTCTGGGAGTAGTGCTTCTGAGGCAGGTGTCATTGCTTTAGAGGTGAATGCTGGCCCCTGCGGCTGTGATGGGTGGAGTTCTGTCTTGCAGGTCATGAAGAGCAACCTGCTGAATGCAGGAGCATCCCCATTAGTTCATGTGCTCCAGATTCTGGACCCTGCCCTCTGAACTGTAAGTCAAGAGGCAAAAGTGGGCTGACTGGGGCCAGCAGGGAATTTAAATTTGGAGTTATAGAGATGGCCCTTTGGGGTCTGTTATTCCCGGTGGTTGCTAGAGCACCCAGGGTCCATTCCTCAGGATGCGAACGGGGGCCAAGCAGGGCCGTTCTAGCCTGCGTCCGTGGCCTAGTGTCATTTGCGTAGTCTGTGCTACACTTCCTATACAGTGCCTTCTACAGATCTCTCTATGGTTCACCCCATGGGCCCTCTGCACTTGGTACATGCAATGGTAATGTCTTGAGTGCCTCTCCTTTTCAATACAGAGCATGTCAAGCGCTTACCATCTTGTCATGGGAGCCAAAAGTCTATTTTGCATTGCAGATGTTTCTGGAGGGTTACCTTTGTGGAGGCATCTGTGCTGGAACGATCTGCTCTTGAAAAATATATTTCCATTTAGATCCCAGACAGGATTGCATGGCTGCGTTGATATGGGTTTAGGTTTTAGAGTCCAACTTGTCATGCATCTGCTGTTCTGGTTTTGCATTGCATTGCTCAGTATTTACAGTGACAGCCACCTGACATGGTGTTGCAGTGTGGTGTTCTGTATGACACTGTATGGAAGGGTGTTGTATTTGTCCTGCATTGCAGCACTGCAAGGTTCTGTATTCATGTGGCCCTGCACTGTGATGTAAGACGGCATTGTCCTGCATGGCTCTGTATCGCGCTTGGTCTCGACTGTGGCCTAAGCATGTGTTGTATTGTAGAGCTCTGTATCGCCCATGGTAGTGCGTCGCACTGTGTGGCCCTGTTGCACTTGGTCTCAACTGTGACTATGAACTCTGGACTTTATGCAGATTGGATCCTTGTTTTTGTTACTAGTTTTGCTGACACCAATTCTCTGAATAGGACTGAAGGTGAGATTATGTAGCAGGTGTTAGGATGCGCATCACCTCTGGATCTGTATATGCCCCTTCCTCTTCCTGCATGGTTTTTCCCTAAGTGAGGTTTTGCCTGTGGGTGTGCCTTGTGCCTGCCCCCTGCTTGATCCTGTCCCGTGCTTGTGCCTGCCCCATGCACCTGCCTTGTCCCCATCTCCCTAACTACTGCTGCTCAAAATGCACACCACCAATAAACTGTTTGCACTGTGAACTTTGCTCTGGTAACTCCTTCGGCCCAAAATCCCATCATGGACAATCCACCCTGAAGCCCTGTGGCTTCCGTAGGGCTTTCCCAAAGCCAAGGGATGGGAGGGTGGAAAAGCAGCATCACTTTTTACATTTTCTCCCTGTATCTCCCTCTTCCAATCTCCCTGTCCCTGAGTGTTTGTTCTTGCCCCTGTTCCTGATGGGCTCCAGGTGTTGCCAGTGGGGCTGAAGACAGGACTGGCCCTTCTGTGGGCTATAAATGCTCTGCCTGAGGGAGCTAGTAAAGGGGAACTGGCTGAGGAGGGAGTATGGTGCCTCTAGCACGGAAGGGCTGGTCCCTGCAGCAAGGAAGGATCCCCTAGCAGATGACTGGCACACTATGTCAGGAAATCTGTGCCTGCATCACCCGCACATGCGAGTCCCTGGCCGTGGAGGGGCATTGAAGGTCTGAGCCCATGTGAGCAGCTGCAGTGAGTTGCGCATTCTCCTGTGTGTGCCCCCATCCATCTCTGCCACCCTGCCTGTCGCTCCTTCCCACTCTGCTGCCTGTGAAAGGGCTGCCCAGACACCATGAGGGCCAGCGATAGTTTTTTATCCTGGCACCTTTGCTGTGGGATCCTGCTGGGCACGCTGCCGTCTTCCCAAGGGCACCAGGGCTTCTGCCAGGCTTTTCTCAAGCTGGGGTGTGTGTGTGTATGTGTGTGACATAGCTGGAAAAAAAGTGGAGGCTGAGATGGGGTGCGAAGTCAGGGAAAATGTGGGAGTCAAGAGGTGGTGGGAGGGCAGAAAAATGATGTCACTTCTTAAGTTTTCTTTGTATGTCTCCCTCTTTCTATCTCCCTGACCCTATGTGCTAGTTCTTACCTTTGTTTCTTTTCCCCTATCACTTTAGACCTCGGTTACTTCCACCTCTCTCCTGCTCCCTGTCTCTTACATATTCCTCCATCTTTTCCCATCCACCCCCCAGCTCTCCTCTCTCTATACTGTTGTCCCTCTCCTGTTTGCAGCATCCCGTTTGCTGGCTGCCTGTCCCCCATCTCTTCTCTACCTTCCTCCTACTTTTCTCTTTCCTGCTCTCCTGCTGTCCTGCTGCATTTGGGCACCGAGCCTTGTAGCCAGCTCAGTGCCAGGAGTCGTTCTGGGCAGGAGTGAGTAAACTTTTCCTGCCTCCTCTGTGCCCCTGGATGGTTTTCAAGCCCCTGGGTGCAGAGCTCCTGGTTGTGGGCAGGTGCCAGGGAGGGGGCCATGTGCTGTGGGGCTTTGGCCAGGCCCCTGTTCCTGACGGGCTCCAGCTGGGGCAGGTGTGGCCAGTGAGGCTAATGATGGGGCTGGCCCTGCTTTGGGCTATGAAGGGGACTGCCTGGACACGCCTGCCTGAGGAGTCAAACCAAGGGGCTTCCACAGGCAGCTGTCTCCAGCTGGTCCCTGTGGCAAGGAAGGATCCCTCCCAGCCATCCCCAACAGAGCGCCCCACCGGCACATGACACTGGGACCTTGCCGTCTCTGTTGGCTGCACACATGTGAGCTGCTGCATGTCCAGGAAACCTCATGGGAGAGGTGTATTGAGTCACCCACCACCTACTCCTAAGGTGAGGCAGTGGAGGGGGAAGGGGCAGAGACAGAGAAAAGCCTCAGGGTGGTGGAGGTCTGCCGTTGGCACCAGGAGCCATGTGTCCCCTCACGTGTGTCCAGTCCCATCCCTGTCCTGGTTCTCCAGATCTCTGCCTGCCTCCTTGCCTGTCGCTGCCTCTGTCTGCCTTTCAGGCTGTCTAGTTTGCCAAAGCTTTTTGCTCTTCTGCTAGCATTGCCCTGTAAAGTGTCACCTTCTACCTTTCCTTTCTCTGTCTTTTCCTTCCTGGCACCCCACGAGCTCTGTTCTCATTCTGCCCTATTGCTTGTGAAAAGGGCATTTCTAGGTCTCCCTCTCTCCCTGCCTCCATTTATCCAGGTCCTTGTTGATTGTGGGAAGTGTGGTGGGTTTCCACTAGCGCTTTTGTTGTATTTTCTTCCTCTGGTTGAGGAAAGGAAGTGATGGAGCACCTTGGTGGGCACTCAACAGCCAGCCAAGGTCAACCCATGGCAGTTTGCTTCTACTGGGCTCTCTGTTCCTGTTTTTTCCTCCTTGCATGTTTCTTGTACCCCATTGCTTTTGAAAGTTTCTACCTCTCCGTTCCTGTCTTTTAACTTCTCACTTAAGTCTCTTGAACCCAGTCGCTTTTTAAATTTTCTTGCAACCTCTCTCTTGCTCTCCCCCTCCCTGACCTAATTTTAATTTCTTGCCTGTTTCTCGTATCTTGTTGTTTTTCACATTTTTGCCTGCATCCCTTTACGCAGGTCCATATACCTATTCTTTTAATTCTTGTACCCTTTCACATTTAAAATATTCTTTCTGCTTTTCCCTCTGTCCATCTCCCTGACTCTAGTTCTTAATTCTTCCCTCTGTGTCCTCTACCCAACCACTTCTTCAGTTTTGCTTCTTCCATCTGTCACCCTGCCCCCATGTGTTATTTCTTGCCTGTGTTTCCCGTACTCCATCGCTTTTTGAAATATTTGTTCTACATGTGTTTCTATTTGGCTCCCTGTTTCTATTTTTAATTTCTTGCCTATGTTTCTTTTTCCCTGTTGTCCCCGGCCCTTGTTTTGCCTCTGTCTCGTCAGTCCCTTCTGCCTCACTCCCCATCTCTCCGATTTGTCTCTCGGTCCCTATTTTCTGGTGCAATCTCTCAGCTCTCCTCTCTACACCCTTGTCCCCCTCTCCAGCCCTCTCTTGTTCATGGTGTCCCATTTTCTGGCTCCCTCTCCCAATTTCTTAATGCTTTCCCGTGTTTCTTGTGCCTCACTGCATTGCAATTTCTCTTTCTCATTTTCCCTCCCTCTGGCACCCTGTCCCTCCTTTTTAATTCCTCTCTCTGTCCTGTATGCTCTCACTTAAAAAAAAAAAAAAAAATTCTTCCTCAATTTTCTTCTATCCACCTCCCCGACCCTATTTTTAAATTATTTCTGTTTCTTGTACCCTGTTGCTCTTAAAGATTTCTATCTACTTTTATCCCACATCCTGTCTTTATTTTTTAATTATGCCTTATCTTTCCTCACCACCATCCTTTTAAATTTTTCTTTCTCTGTCTCCATTTTTGTTGGCTGTCACTTTCTGTATTTTTATATCTTTCCCCTTTATTTCCCTAATCCCTATTGCTTACACTGTATTTTCTACATCTACTCTTTGCTTTTTGATATCTTAAGTTTTAACTTTTTCTTTTTCTTCAGTGCCTTTGCTTTACAGATTTTTCTTTCTACTTCTCCATTACTATTTTTATTTTTTTCCCTTATTTCCTTAATCCCCATCGCTTTTAAAAGTTTCTGTCTACAGCCTTGCCTGTCTGTGTTTTGCCGTCACGGTTTGGCTGGTCCAGAATCACAGCCCAGCAATGCTCAGCAGGCTGTTAGCAGTTTGAGTCAGCTACAGGTGTAGCCCAGACCACTGTGTCATGCTCAGTATAAAGGGGGAAGGTTTGCTGAGGAAGGGGATCTCCCGCGGGGCTCCTGCAGGGCTCTCTCCTTTCCCTGCTTCTCCTTGCTCCCGAGGACCCCTCTCCTGTCGATCGTGGCTGCTGCACGTTCATTTGGCCCAGTCTAACTTTGCATGCCTCTGTTGGTAGTGGTGCTGTCTCGTTAAACCCGATTTCACTTCGACCCGCAGGTCTCCTCCCCTTTTCTCGACGCCCCTCCCTGGCTAGTGAGGGGTCATCGGGGGACAGGGCAGCTGTTGCAGTGTAGCCCCGGATACGGGCTGGAGGGGCACGTTCGCTGCCTTTTCTGTCCATCGCCCCCGGATTTCCTCAGAGCCCGCGCTTCTTAAATGGGCTTTCTGCGCGTTTCAGTTCGCTTTGCGGCGCTCTGCTGCCACCATGCGGCCAAGGGCAGGTACTGCAGCCCCGACCCGCGGTGTCGTTCGCTGTTTCCACGCTGCCGTTCGCCCGCAGCGGCCATGCGAGACCGCGGGGGCTGCCTGGCGCCGTCTGCTGCCTCCCGGTAAGGCAGCCCCGCTGCCGCTCCGCCCCTCGCCCTCTGCCCGTTCGCGCGCCGGCTCCGGCCCCTCCGGCGCGTCGGTGGTGGGCGGGGCAAGCGCGTGCCGGGCAAACGCGTGCCCGGCAGCAGCACGGCGGCGCGCCGGGGGAGGGCCGAGGCCACCGGTGAGGCGAGCGAGTCATCCCTTTCGGCGGGTGCGCGGGGTCTCCTGGTCGCCGGCCGCCCGGAGGTGCCGTCCCGCTCCCTCCTCCCGCCCCTGGTGCGCGTGCTTTGGCGCTGCCCAGCGGTGCTCCCGCCCGCCCAGGGGTGTGTCTTCCATGCTCCCCCCGCCCGGCAGGGGGCGCGCTTTGCCGCATCCCCCGTTCTGGTGGGCGCGTGTTCCTGCATCCTGTCGCGCCGCCGGAAGCGTCACTTCCGCCTCTCTCCCCGCCCCTCCGGGGCGCGTGGCTTCCTGCACTCTCCGGTGCACCGCCCGGCAGTGCGAGTCGCGGCAGGAGCGGCGCGGTCACCGAACGTTGCGGGGCTGGGGCTGCGGCTGGGGCTCTTCTGGCTCGGGCTCCGCCGGGGGAGCGGGTGAGTGGGGAGCGGGCGATCGACCGGTGGGTCCCGGGGAAAGCCGTGAGGCGGGCGGCCAGGCCGGCGGGGCCCGTGTCGGAGGCGCGGAGCGGGGCGGGGGGGGCTGCGGGCGGAGCCGCGCCGTGTGGGAAGAAGCGGGGGGGAGCCGCGCCGTGGGGGGGAGGGTGGGGAGGGCGGTGTCCCCGCAGGGCCTGAAGCCGGGCAGGCGCCTCTCGCGGCACGGCGGGAGCGGCGGTCCCGGGGCGCGGCGCTGCTGGGCTGCCCTGCCGGTGCGCCGGAGCGGGCCGGGCGGTGCTCGCCGGTGTCTGGGGCGGGGCGGCGGGGCCTGCTCAGTGCCGGGCAAAGGGGACGGAAACGGGCCGGCTGGGGCTCCAGGGGGCCCTGCCCGGCCCCTCGGGCAGAACCTGGCTCGGTCTTCTCGCCGCTGGCCGGGCGACCTGACCAAGAGGTTCCTGTTCCGCCGCCTCTTCCCGGCGTCGCGTTCCGCGTCCCACGAGGGAGATCCCGCGCGGGCGGATGCGGTCGGTGCTTGGGCGATGGCCCACGTGGGGGTGGGGGAGCGCGGAGGGGCCAGGGCGAGTGGAAGGGCCCCGCCGCCCCTCCCCACCCAAGCCCGGGGCAGAGAAGCTGGGGACAAAACGCCGTTAATGGAGCACGGTTCGTTCCCCGGGAGGTCCCTTGGGAGTCGAGAGTGTTTTTTTTTCCGGGCCGAGGAACAGACTTTCCTCCGTGGTAAGTGCAGAGCTGCCTGTTGCCGCCTTGAGAGTTTCTCTTCTCGTGGTTCACCCTGATTTTATGGGTGGGGTGGAGATGGCTTTTTATTTTTAGATGCCCGAGTACATTGTCAGTAACCTGTGGTGTGAGGACAGTGAACTCTTGAGCACCTAGATGCCGGTAGAAATGTAACCAAAGAAACAGGATGGACAGTGATGTTTAAACTTGGTTTATAGTCGATTTGGTTTTTTCATTAGAGTGTTGATGACTGCTTGTCCTGTGGTTCAGTCCACATGCTATTCCGTGGAGCCCTCAGTCTGGGACTTTTATGTGTTAAAAAAAAAAAAACAACTTGTCCTTCAAAAAAAAGGACTAGTCCTTCGTAGGACTGAGGTATAGACTTGGGGAGTCTCTTAAAGACGTGATCAGAATTAAAGCTGGATTTCACTTAACGTTGCTGCTGTTTGTCTTTGCTTTTGTTACTGTCCCCACCGCTCCGTCATGATTGGGAGCTCCGAATCATGCCCTTTTTTTTTTTTTCCCAATTTGTAATGCCTTTCTCCCCCCTGCCCCTCTCCTAGGACTGTAGCGTACAGACCCTTCATTTAAACATTAGTTTGTTTCCTCACAATTGAGTTCTGATGATTGAAATCGCAGAAATTACACCTGTCTGTCTTACAGATTCAGAGTATTTCTGAACATGTACCCTCACAGACAAATGCTGTGGGGATACGCATCTTCTGCACTTCATCCTCCAGCAGGACAATCCGCTGAGACGGGGACGAGCTGTGAAGGGGCAGTTTCTGCAAGGAGGCAGTTGACAAGGGCAGGTGGGTCGCTGTACATTTTAAGGATAGTATTCGATTTGGGATGTCTAGGGTGAGGAAACCCTGGCTCTATGTAGGCTTGAGAAAAGGTGCGTAGTTATCTGTGTCGATCTAAGGAAGGGAGTTCTGGTGAGACTGAAGCTGCCAATGAGTCAGAAGGAGAAAAAAAAGAAAAAAAAAAAAAGACAGAAAGCACCCAGTTTTCTATGAAAACCAAAATCTCTAGTGGCCTGTCTCAACAGCTGTACCAAAGATGATGCAAAATGCTTTTTCCTCCACTCGGTTGTAGTCATTGCAAACCTTCGCCGAAATAGGAAGCTTTCGATTCCTAGCCCGCTTTGTGCTAAAAGGTGGCTTGTTTTGTTTTTTTTTTCCTCTCTCAGCAGACTATCAACTGGCATCATTTCACCATGGTGACCCTTTCTTCTGCCCTGGAGGTACAAGACTGGCCCAGAGGATCCCGAGTGGCCTACAAGGACAAGGTACGTCTGCCCCGTGCGTCTGCGTTTTTCCCCAGGTACTTGTAGTACGGACTTTAAAGTGAACGTGAAGAACGTGCCAGCTCTCCTTCTCTAGTTTTGATAGGAAGTGCTTCAGCAGAAACACTCAAAATAAGGTCTGTTCTGGAGCACGTTGTGCCTGTGTGAAGTGTACTCCCCTCCGTTTATTTGCTCTTCCTGAGAGCGTGCGTAGCTTTCTGTTTTGTGTGCTTGCTGAGAAACGATTCTGTGAGAATCGTATGGTGCTGAAAGGGGAAAGAAACTGTGCGTCAGAGTTTGGATGTTCTGAAGAAATGGACTGTGTTCCAGATAAAAGCTTTCTCCTTTTTCAGTCCTTAAGTGTTTAAAATATCTCATAGGGGTACGTGAAAACCTGACTGAGATACTGACATCTGTACTAAGAGCAATCAAGGTCGTGGGTTGGGGTTTTTTTTGTGTTGTGTTGTTTTGTTTTGTTGTTTGGGGTTTTTTTGCTTGTTTGGTGGTTTTTTTCCCCCCACCTCTCTCTGGCAAATCTTCCAGTCCTGTTTGGTAGCCTTAAGCATTGCAGAACTGGGTGGTTGATTTCTGCATTGTGTCGTCATCCCTGTCCGTCATGGTCCCATCTGTGTGTGTGTCGTGTGTGTGTGTGTGTCCCCAAAGTAAAATAGTATGGGGATCTCTTATCTTACTAATTTTTTATAAGTTTCATTTCTGATAGGAAAAAACCCCAAACAGTTCATGTTGTGTAATATACAAATGGACTTGCCTTGTTTAAACTGTAACCGCCCGCGAGCTTCAGGGTACGATTGAAGAGGGTGTTTAAGAAATTCGGTATTTCTTCTATGTGTTTAAAAAGAGAGGCTGCTGAATGTTATGGGTGGTTTTCCCCATATTTGGAGGGAGCACTCCAAAGTACTTTATTTCTGTCTGGCTTTCGGTGGTGCATTTCCCTGGCCATTTGGTGGCATCTCTCCTGGGCGGTGCAGCTGCCCAGATGTCCCTCCTAATGGTGTAATGCACAAGAAACCCCCCAGTCGGATGGGAACGGTGTATTTTGGAGACAGGTGATTTAATGGTATCTGCTTGCAGCTGGGTGAGTGCAGTTAACGCAAACATCAAATCAAATACTTTGGTAGTGTAAGCATTTTTGTTGGATGTACATGAACATCCACGTGCTTTTTCGGTATAAAGTGAACGACTGAGATTTGTTTTTTCTTTAAAGAACGTTTTAAACATGACTTTGTTATGTTTATTTAGAGTTTTACACTTCACTCTGCAGATTTATTGACTGAGCAAGCGAGACGTGCAGCAGCAGCGGCGGCGGCGCAAGGGCTGTAGCTGTTGTGGTGAGTCCGAGGATGGTACGAGGTCTTCCTGCGGTCTCACGGGCGGGGGGGGTGGGGTGTGTATCTCCCCCCAGGGGTGCTGTGAGAAAGGGACGAGACGTTTTCCAGCACTATCAAGGGTGTTTGCTTTTATGCTGAGAATGCTTTCAAAATTGTATTGATGAGTCTTAGTATTGATTTTTTTTTTTTAATTTTTTTTTAAGCGTACCGATGGCTCTGGCTTTGAACAGATGTGTTGTAGTTTGAGCTGACCTCCTTTAGCTCAACTGCTATCCTATCCCTCATGCTCACTGAATTCTTCTGCTTTCTCCTGTGTTACTTTTCTCATATGCTGAGACATAACTTGGGATTTTTGTTCTTGAGCTGCCGTGTTGTGTCTGGTGCTGCTCGGCAGCTCCCCCTGCCCAGGTTTGCCTGCCGGCCGTTCAGCGTGCTCGCCTGGCGGCGCCAGCCCTGCGGCCGGAGGCTCCTGGCTCTGTCTCCAGCGGGGACCCGCGGGTGCTGCAGCCGGGGCTGTCCGGTGGGGAGAGTCCGGGGCCCAGAGGGTCTCCTCCCCGCTGTTCTGCCCGCCCCCCCCCCCCCCCCCCCCCATCCCTGTCATCTGTCCCCCTGTCCCCCCCCCCCCCAAGTGATTCCCATGGAGATGTTGCCCCATGCGAGGTTTTTGCGGGACGTGCCCCCGAACCCCCTGCCCTCCGACCTTGTGCCCCCTCCGCCCCACCATGCTCGGCACAGCCCTCCCACCGCCCCTCGGGTGCCGCCTGCACCCCCCGACTTGCCCCTCGCCCCCAGCCCAAGCTCAGACCCGCCCCTTCCCCGCTCCCGCCCCGCCGGGGGCGTGTCCTCCCGCCCCAGGGGCGCGGGGCCGGCGGGCGCTCGGCGCGCAACGCGCGGGGCTGCAGCGTCGGGGCCGCTCCGGGCACGCGCCGCCCGGCGGGCGCTGCTGCCGCGCGGCCAAAGCGCGGTCCCGCCGCGCGGCGGTCGCGCGCCGGGCGTGGCTCTTCCGGCGCGCCGGCGGCGGCTCGCGCATGCGCGGTGCGCGAGAGCAGCATGGCGGCGGGTGAGGGGCGAGGCTGGCGGTGAGGCGAGCTCGCTCCTTCGGCTGGTGCGGGAGTCTCTGCTGGCCGCTGGCCGCCGGGGGTGGCGGGACGGGAAGCCTCAAGGCCCGTGCTGCGGCGGGCAGCCCCGGGGAGCTCCCGGGAGCTGGTGGGAGGGAAGAGGGGAAGGAGGCGGACGCCCCTCCAGGCGCCGGGTGCCTTCCCAACTCGCCAGAGCTCCCCTTGAGCCTTCCCCGGCCCCGCTAGCCCCGCGCAGCTGCCCCCAGCTCCAGCACCTCCCCTGCAGCCTGTCTCCCCAGGTCATCCTGTTGTGATGGCAGCAAGCTGGCCCTCGGATGCACTTGATTCTGCCTTAACGTGGATGCCATTAGCTGCAGTGCAGGGAAAAAGTGGCATCTCCAGAAGCTGCTGTGGAAGGAGGCGATTTGGCCGGGGATGATCTACGGTCATAATGGTCACTGATTCTCCTTGTCTCCCAGAGGCTGCACTGAGGGCACAGGTGTCCCTTCCTCCCCTGAGGATGCTGTTGTCTGCACCCGCCTCGGTCTTGCCTGGGTTGTCTCTGCCTGACCTCGCTCTCATCGCGGCGTGGGGGCAAAAAGGGGCGGGCGGAGCGCTTGCTGGCTGTGGGCAGTGGACAGGAGCTGCTGCGGCTGAAGCTGGAGAGGCCAGAGAAAGGTAAAGAAGAAGGAATCAGAGGCCGGCCGGCCGGCAGCTGCCTCCCGCCGCAGGCAAGCGGAGAGTCCATGTGCGTAACCCACGGCGTGGTACGGCCGTGTGACGCATGAACGAGCGAGGCTACGTGTCTAGGAAGCCTTGTCTCGCAAGAGTTGAGACAGCCATGTAATCTTTTAGGTGGAGAACCACCATGTGACCGGAGCTGCAGAAGAGGAAGGGAGGAGAGGAAGAGAAGGAAGCGTCTGAACGGGCAAATTCTCCTGGCAGCACTGAGAACAAGGGATGCGGTGAGTCCTGGGCCCTCGGGGCCCCATCTCCCCACTTGTGTGTCCCAGGCCCTCCCTATCCCCCTCCCCTGGCCCCCTGTCTTTCACATGGTGCTGTGATTTCCCCCTTGCCCGCCCCCGTCTTTTTTTTTTTTTTTTTTTTTTTTTTCCCCTCCCCTTTCTCAGTCTCTCTCTGTCCAGCTCCTGGTCTCTAATTTTAAATTCCCCTCTCTCTCTGGAAGCCTGTCAGGACTTTTCTCTGTCTGGCTCTCTGTCCCTGTTGTTTAATTCCTTCCTGTGTGCCCTTTTAGGCCTCACCATTTTTATTTGCTCGGTCTCTCTTGGTCCAGCACAAGATCCGGATTTTTTAAAATTCCTCCCTCTCTGCCCTGCAGCCTGTCGCTTTCGAAGTTCGTGTTGCGATTTCATTCCTTTTACCGTCTCTCCCTGCTGGGATTTTTCAATTCCTCCCTGTCTGTCTCGCAGCCCGTTGTTGCTTTCTTGTTCTCTCTGTCTCTGTTGGGCTCCCTGTCCCTGTCTTGACCCACTTCTAAAAATGCCTTCCTCTCTGCCTCGTATGCATTGTTCTTGAAACTTCCGTTTCCCGACGTCTCTCTGTAGGTTGCTCCTGGTCCCAGATGTTTATTTCTTCCCTCTCTGTCCTGTGGCCTGTTGCGATTTGGTGTTTCTGCGTGTCTCCTGTTCCCGGCTCTCGGTCCCCGTTTTTCAGTTTCTCTCTCTCAGCCCTGTAGCCCACTGCTGTTATCTGTCTGTCCTCATCTCTCTCTGGCCAGTTGCCTCTCCCCACATATGTGGTTCCTCCCTCTGCCCTGTGGCCCGTCACTGGTTTTCCGTTCTCTGTCCTGCTCCTTTTCCCTGAGTCTTCAGTTGCTCCCTCTCTGTCCTGTAGCCCATCAAGGGGCTTTGTTTCTTTTTCCATCGCTCCCTGTCCGGCTCCCTGCCCCATCTTTTTAATCCTTCCCTTGCTGCCGTGTGGTGGCTCCCCGCTATCTTCCCTTTCTTCATATCTCTCTCTGGACGGCTCCCGCTTCCCTGTTTTTCAGTTTCTTCCTTCTGGGCCCTGTAGCCTGTGGTGATTGAGCTGCTTTCTCCTTCTCTCTGTCCGGCTGTGGATCCCATTTCTTTAATTCCTCCTGCTTCTCCCTGTAGCCTGTCTTTCTGTCTGCCCTCTCCCCCTTTATCTGTCTCCCCACTCCACCTCTGGCGCCCTGTACCTGTGTTTTAATTCTTCCCTCTCTGCCCTCCAGCTGTTGCTGTGCTTCCTGCGTGTGTCACACTGGGTCCGGCCCCTCATCTCTGTCTTTTCATTCCTCCCGCTCCTCCCTGGAGCTTGTCGCTGTCATTTTCTTTTGCTGTTGCTCTGTCTGGCTCCAGATCCTCGCAGCTTCCCCCCACCCCTGCCCCGCCTCGTTGCTCCTGGCTGTTTTTTCTGTCTCGATCTCTCTGTGCCTGGCTCTGGCTCCCTGTTGTTTCACTCCTCCCTCTCTGTCCTGTAGCCCATCGGCACATTTTCTTTCGTTGGGCTCTCTTTGGCCGTTTGCCTGTCCCTGTTGTTCAGTTTCTTCCTTCTCAGCCCTGTAGTGTGCCGTGATTCTTTTTCTTTCTCCCCCTCTCCCAGCTCCCAGTCCCTCCCTTTTAATTCCTCCCTCTCTGTCCTGTTGCCTGTCAGGAGTCGTGTGTCCTGGAGTCCCCGGCCCCCCCCCCCCCCCCCAGCCCCTTCTCACTTTCGCACTTCCTGTCCGTGTTTTTTAATTCCTCCTCCTTTGCTGTGTAGCCTGTTGCTTTTTTCTTTTCTCCATCTCTGTGTCTCAGTGCCCCCATTTTTTAATTCTTACTCTCTGCCCTCTACCCTACCCCTATTTTCACCTTTCTCTGACCCTCTGTATCCAGCTCCCTGTCCCTATCGATTATTTTCTCCCTCTTACTCCTGCACCCGCTGCTATTCCCTGCTGTCGCCATCCCTCTCTGTTCAGCTCTCTGTCCCCAGATTTTAATTCCTTCTTCTGCCCCTCCGTAGCCTGTCTGGATTTTCCCCCTGCTCTCTGTCTGGCTCCCTCTCTCTGCCTTTTCGTTTCACATTCTCTGTCCCATAGCCCCAAGCTATTTGTCTGTGTTTCTCAGTCTCTTCTGTCTGGCTCCCTGCTGCTATTTTTTCTTTCCTCCTTATTTGTCTCATAGCCCATCACTGTTTCGTGGTTTGTTTTTTTTTTTTCTGTCTCTTTGTCCAGCTCCCAGTCCCTGCTCTTGAATTCCTCTTCCCTGTAGCCCGCTGCTGTTTTTTTCTGTTCTCGATCACGCTCTGTCTGGTCCCCTGTCCCTGTTGGTCAATTCTTCCTTCTCTGCCCTGCAGCCCCTGCAGTCTTGTACTTTTTTCCGTCTCTCTCTGGCCGGAGCTCTGTTGCTGCTCATGAGTTCCTCCCTCTCTGCCCTGTAGCCTGTTGCTTTTGTCCTTTCTCCGTCTCGCTTTCTCTGGCTCCCTGATGACGCTATTTTAATATTCCCTCCCTTTTTGTATGAATCGCTATACTTTTTGCTCTCCAGCTTTTTTTTTTTTTTTTCTGGCTCCCCGGCTCTATTTCTTAATTCTTCCACCTGTAGTGTGTAGCTCTGTGGTTTGTACCGTGTTGTTGTTCCCCCCCACCCCCGCCCCTTCCCTCCATCGTTGGCTGTCTTGGCTCCCTGTCCCTGTTGTTTCATCCTCCCTCTCTGCCCTGTTCTTTGTTGTCTTTCTCCATGTGTCTCAGTCCAGCTTCCTGCCCCTGTTCTTCTTTCCTTCCTCTCTGTCGTGCTGCCTGTCCCAGTTTTGTCCTGCGTCTCCGTCCTCCTTTGTCGGTCTCTGCCCTGCTCCCTTCTCCCTCTATCTGCTGCCTCTCTTCTTCTCTCCCTGCTGCTTCTTTCTCCACCTGTCGGGCTCCCTGTCCCTGTCTTTCTCTCGCCATCCTGTTCCCTGCCTCAGGCGCTCTCGCTGCATCCTCTACCTGCGTGACTGAAGAAACGTTCGCAGTCTCCTTTGCCCTCCCAGCTGCGTTTGCAGTCCCTTCACAGCAGGCGAGGGGCTGTGAGGGAGCCCAGGGGAGGAGGTGCTGCGCTGCGGGGGTCGAGTGATGGCCCCCTGCTCCTGCGGCACGGCCCAGCCCTCGCCACAGCCGCCGCACGAGCTGTGGGCTCGTTGCCAGCGCCGCATGGCTGCCTGCGGGCGTCCGGCTCGGGCGCCATGCTCAGCGCTGCATCCGGCGAGCAGCAGGCTGTCCTGCCGGCGGGCGCCGCCGGTAACGGCCACGCGATGCTGCAGGGCCTGTGGGATGGGGCCGCCGTGCCCGCTGCCGCTTCCCCGTGAGGAAAGGCCGCTGCTGCCCCCTGGGCACAGGGCTGGTGGGCGTGCTCTTTTCACCCGCCCAGCTCCCTGACCCCGTTTTCCTTTCACAGACCAGGACTCTGTGTCCTTTCTTTATCTGTGTCTCCCCCTCTCTGTTCTTTTCCCGGTACCTCTCTTTCTCTGCTCCTCAGTTCCTTTCCCTCACCTTATTTTTCTCTTTCTGTTCCTCTGCCCAGCTCCCCATGGCTGTGTTTTCGTTCTCCGTACCTGCTGCCCCAGCGTGGACTGCCGAGCGGTCCCAGGGAAGGGTGAGTGGACGGGCTCTGAGCCCCAGAGCAGGCGTGTTCCTGGCACTTAGATGGGTTTGCAAATAAACCCTCGCTCTGTCTCCTTTGTACTTGCTGAGCAGCGGTCAGAGAGTCCAGGGGAGCAGGTACACAGCGGGGGTAAGGGGCCATGGCTGCAGCTGCGGGCTGGTGCCGGAGGAGCCCCGGAGGGAGCCAGCGAGGCTGATGGCGATGGCCGCTCTGTGTCATGGGGCCGCAGCCCCAGGGGATGGTGCTGCTAGGGCACGCCTGCCCGAGAGTGCCGACAGCAGACGTCGGGCCCCGTCAGGGCAGCTCGCAGGGGTTTTGTGAGCTGGTGGAGAGGAAGGAGGAAGAGGGGCAGATGGCTGCCTCCGGGCACCTGGAGGCCTTCCCACCCCCTGGAAAAGTGCTCCGGCCTGCGCGCCCCATGCAGCTGCCCACAGCTCCAGCACCTGTCCCGTAGCCCCTGACCACCCCAGACCCTGCCCTCGCAGCAGCAAGCTGACCCGCGAACGTGCTTTATTGCCCCATAAGCGTGGGTGCCGTTGGCAATGGTCTGGGGCAGGAGGGGGCGTCCCCAGGAGCTCCTGCAGAAGGAGGGGTTCCTGCCTGGGGAAAGGGGTGGCCGTCGCTGTGGACAACAGTTGGCCGTTCTTTGTGTCTCCCAGGGGCAGCGCTGAGGACTCGGTTGCCGGTTCCTCCCCGGGGATGTTGCTGACTGCACCTGGCTCAGGTTTGTGTCCTTATTCTCCCAGTTAAAGCGGTTCCGTTAGTTTAATTCCCTGCCCGGTCACGTTGCTGGTGCCGCAGATACCTGCAGTAGAAGAGCAGGTGTCGGCCTTTGCGGTACGGGTCGCTGTCTTTGCTCAGTGCTTTGTACCCCATGACACGGAGGCAGGTGAGGAAACTCCCCGCTGCTCCTCCGGCCGCCCTTGTGTCTGCTGGGGGTCGCCCCAGCCCCTTTCCCAGGGGATTGCAGGAAGGGTGGTGAGCAGGGCCCCGGGTGTACGAGCCCTGGCCTCTGCACAGGGAGCCCGTTCTGCTCCGGGGCTGCTGCGGTGCGGGCGCTCCGCTGGTCCGGTCGCTGGCGGCAGCTCTTGGAGCCGGCTGGGCTGCGCGGGCGTCGGGGGTTTGCTCACGGCAAGAAGCGGAGGCGTCGGTGTGAGGGAAGAGTTTCGAGACCGGCCGAGGTTCGGCTGTAGGCATAGTAGGAAGTACCCTTTTATGCAGTTGTTTTTGTTGTTTCAGGCTGGCGGTTTTCCGATGAGGGTTTGGGGGTGGCAAAATGGTTTAATAGCCTGCCATTTTTTTTTTTATAAATTTTAGATGCATTGCATTTTTCTGGAATTCCTGACTATGGGAGATGGAACCTTGTTTTTTTTCCCCACCGTTTTTACTGTGTGCTGTGTAAGTTGCTGATGTCTTGATCTATGCTCTTTTTTCTCTCTTAATAGGACTGATGGTGAGATTGTCCAGCGAGGGTTAGGGTGAGCATCTTGTACTCGCCTGTATACGGAGCTTGAGAGTTTCTCGAGAAGGCATCTTCCCCAGAACTTCTCAGAGAAGAGGGTCTGCGTTCTTTGCGCTGGTAACAGTCTCTAGCCGGGGTCTGTCTTCTGTCGTAGGCCCGGGCACGCGAGCCTTCCCATGACTCCGTTTCTGACTTTTTCATGACGCGCCTGATGAGACGTGTCGTAGTGCCGGTCACAGCAGTTATGTTTCCGTGTAGTTTTTCACCTGTTGTGTGTTTAGCACCGGTTTCTGTGGTTGTAAGGTGCCTGTGTTAGATCTTTCAGCCACCGTGGTTTTTCCGTCAGCTGACCGCCGCTGTGATTCCTTGAGGGGTTCAGTGGTAAGGAGGCGGTCGGTGGTGCTTGTTCCGTGTGTGCTATACTGCACATTAATGAGGTCTCGATGCTCCGGAGGTTTATTCTTTTGCGGTAGGCGGGCGCATCGGTAGCCGCACCGAGGGTCTCGTGCTCCTCGACTCACCGGGGTACCGCCGACCGAGCGCTCCCAGTCTCGCGCGAGAAGCTCCACACACAGATCTGTCCAGCACGTCTCGTGTCCGAGAAGGTGACGAGTGGTCCAGGATGCGCTGGGGTATCCGCTGTCGAGCGGTCTGTTCTCACGGAGCCCTCTTCTGGGACGACGACTTCTCCGCATCCTGTGGATGTTGGGTCTTGGGGCCCGGCTTCTCGCGCGTCCACCGTTGCGGTTGCGGCCGCGGCCGTATCTTTTCGTCAGGGGCCGTGGCATTTGACTTCCGGGGTGGAAGGTGCTAAGGGTCGTACGCGTAGGGCCAGGTGTTGCTTTGGCTTTGGTTTTCTGTGATGGCTGGCTGGCTGTTGTTGGAGTCTAGAGGGTATTCCTACATGGAAAGGAGATCTCCGGAACCGTTAAGCTGTTGCTCCGCAGCCGGGTGACTCGTTCGATGCCGTTTTCAGATGCAGTGAGACGAGCCGTGCACCAAAGGGTTAGAGGAGGGGCGGGGGAGCGGCCATAAGAAGGTGGGTTGGCACGCAGTGTCAGCGGGCAGATGCGGCCGATGGCTGTGTGAGCAGCTGACAGGTCTTGGTAGGTTTGTTGTATTCCAAAGGCACGAAGTAGCGAGCGAAGCAGGGTATCGGCACTGCGGGTGGCTGGGGCGAGGTGAGCTGGGACTGGTGGGCTGCAGCAGAGAAGTTACTTTTCAGGCGTTGTGTCGTTTGTGAAGTTTATAAGCATCCCTTATGGGTTGTGTTTTACAGGTGGTACCGGAGCCTCAATGCGGCAGCTGGCAGAGGTAGGGTGGGTGGGCGGCCGAGGTAGAGGAGGAGGAGAGGGGAATGGGCACGGGCAGGCTGTGGTTTCGGGCGGTATCTCAGCACGTGCCTTTTGTTTTGGCTTTCGCAGGTCACGCACGTAGCCTCGGAGGGGCGAAGCTGCGCGCCGACCAGCGGCCTGAGGAGGCGAGGCGGTTGTCAGCCGGGCCGGCGTCCAAGAGCGGAGCATCCTGCGGCAGCTCGGTCAAGCGTTTCTGTGCGGTTGTGCAGGTGTTACGCAGCTGCCTTTGGAGTTGGGTGAGCTTTTGAGGTGGTGAGCTAAGGAGCAGCAAGGAGGAGCGTGGGGCTGGTGATTTCTCCCAAGCGTGACGGTATTTCTCTGTCTGTTGCTACCTTAGGGGGGCCACAAGCGATGACAGCTGCAGCGTCCAACACGGGAATCGGTGCGGAGCAGTTGAGCGGAAGACCACGTTCCTTTTGAGGAGGAGGGTGTTTCGAGGAGGTCTGTGGTGACCCGTGTGACAACTACCACTGTCAGCAGTGTGTGGGGGTTTTTTTTTTTTTTTTTTTTTCTGTAGGCGATGAGGAGGAACGTGGCAACTGCAGGAGTAATCAGGTTAGTTGATGTGGTTTCTGCTGAGGATGGACGCGGATCCCCAGCCCGCTGGAAGCGAAGCTGAGGGACCAGGGACCGTTGTCCTGCAGTGCGTAACTTTGATTTCAGTTGGAAAAGGGATTTTCCCGGAATGGAAATCTTTCTCCTTCAAAGAAATTGCGTTGTACGAACTGCCTGTCGGACTCTGTGTGCTTGGCTGTAGAAGTCATGAGCAGTGAGACTTTTTGCCCTCTTTTGAAAAACAAAACAACAGCAAAGTCAATTTGTTTCCAAAGACTGAAGCATAGCAGGTGTTCCAAAAGTGGATGGCGTCACTGGTCTTTACATTCTTGGTTGCAACGGTCGAGATACGATTAAAAAATGTTCCTCTGCGTGCTTTGGTACAGCCAGAAGCCTTAGCGCATCTGCCAGTCCTGTTCGGTGGCCTTACCTGTTGCAGCCCTGGGGATTTGAATTTCTTTTTTTTTTTTCTTTTTAATGAGTAAAACCATGTGGGGGATCTATTATTTCACTGATCTTTTCCTGTCATATATGAAACTGTAGAGAAAGTTAAAATTGTATAATTGGCAGAATGACTAACGCGGTTTAAACTCGCTGCCGAATCAGTACAGCATGTAATGTATGAGGTGTACTTAAGCGGTCAGCGGTTTCTCTAACTCTTTCCAAGCCAGAGGCAGCTGCATGTTACTGAGTTTCTTCCCTGTGTTTTGACAGAGCGCTCTGAAGTACTTGGTTTCTAATCATGTGACATGATAGAACAAGGTGGGGCAGGAGCAGAGTCAAATAACAACTGTGTATTTTGGAGACAGGTGTAAGCATAGATCTAGATGGGGGTGTACAGCCTTGTTCTGCAGCAGCGCTTTAAGGAAGGGCATCAAACACGAGCAAGAGCAGTTGCTTTTCTGCTAAGAAGGGGTTGGAAATCGTATCTGTTTGTCTTTCTATGGAGTGTTAAGTATTCAAATCACTCTGGTTTGTAGAGGATGTGTCTGTATTTCGGGCTGGTCTCCTTCAGTTCGACTGCTCGCCTGTCCCTCGTTCTATTGAATTCCTCTCCTTGCTTCTGTGTTGTTCTTCTAATGTGCTGAACTATGGCTGGGGCCTTTTGTTTCCCGATGTCTTGCTGTGAGTGTCCGGTGCTGCGCAGCAGCTCCCCCCCCCCCCCCCCAGGTTTGCCTGCCGGTGGCTCAGTGCTCTCGCCCCACGGGGCCAGCTCTGTCTCTGTCCAAGCTTTCTGCCACGGCTGTCCGGTGGGGAAAGGGGCAGTTGTTGCTCTGGGGAGCCCGTCCGGGCGTGGTCCGGGACGGGGAACGTGGCAGAGCCGAGTGCGAGCAAGAGCCACGGCACCGTCCTTTGGCGGACGCCCCCCCACCCCTCTGCTTGTGCGGCAGCCGGTGTCGATGATCTGGCGGGGGCAGGCATCGAGCATGGATTCTGTCTCGTGGGCTGTGGCAGGTGAGTGCTCGTCTGTGGGTTATGCCGGGGAGAGTCGTTGGTGTCGGTCATCCCCCACCCCTCTCCGGGTCCCCCTGTACCCCCAGTGTCAGAGAAAGACGCAGGTGCTGCTGCGCCGCTGTGACCGCACGGGGGTGCTGCGTGAAACGGCGCTTTGTGCTGCCTGCGCGTGGGGGGTGTGCGGTACTGCAGGCCGGGGTACGCGCATGCGCGCTGGCGGCCCCCTGCGGCGCGCTCTGCTACCACGATTTGACTAGGGTTGGGTACTGGGGCGTGGTACACGCGCGTGTGCGGTGGCGCTCTGCTGCCACCCTGTGACCGAAAAGCAGTACTGCAGTCCCGAAGGCGCTGCCGCACTCCCTGCTGCCACCCTGTGACCGAAAAGCAGTACTGCAGTCCCGAAGGCGCTGCCGCACTCCCTGCTGCCACCCTGTGACCGAAAAGCAGTACTGCAGTCCCGAAGGCGATGCCGCACTCCCTGCTGCCACCCTGTGACCGAAAAGCAGTACTGCAGCCCCGAAGGCGCTGCCGCGCTCCCTGCTGCCACCCTGTGATCGAAAGTCGGTACTGCAGGCCCAGCGGAGCTTTCCGCCCTCCCTGCTGCCACCCTATGACCAAAAAGCGGTTATGCAGCCCCGGCGGCGCTGCCGCGCACCCTGCTGCCACCCTGTGACCAAAAGACGGTACTGCAGCTCCGGGTGCGCGCTGCCGCGCTCTCTCCTGCTACCGCCTACAGTGAGTGGGCTACGCACCGGACGCTCTCACCTTTGTGCCCCGCGGCGGCCCCTTCCCCGGGGGATGTTTGGAAAGGCAGTGGGCGGGGCCTGGGGTAGATGAGTCCCGGGCTCTGCCCAGGGAGCTCCTTCTGTGCGAGGTGAGAGCTGTGGGATTGGGCAAGCTCCAGCAGCACCCACAGTACAGAGAGCCCTGGGATGCAGCTTGGGCTTTTTTTTTTATTATTTGTCAGCAGTTTCATACGGAGTGTTAAGGGGTGATGAGAGGGTTCTAAAACACACAGCTTTTTTAACTGACAGTTTTGCTGTGGTTTTGTTCTAGGTTGTCCTGGGTTACAGTGTAAAATGTGCCAAAAGAAAAAAATATTCTATTACCATCTTCAGGAGCTGTTGAGACCAGGTGGGGCGGTGCTCTCTGCCTCCCCCCCCCCCTGGACTATCTCCTGTTACTGGGCACAACAATGCCTTATCGCCTGACTCATCGATAACTCGCTCCTGGACTATCTCCTGTTAATGGCCCATCAAGGAACTGCCTCACGACTCCCCATCCCATTGTGAGATGCTCCGCCCGGGGGGGGGGGGGCGGGGGGGAAGGAGCCAAGCAGTCCATGCCAAATAAAAACGGAGATTTTGAACACCCTAGCAGCCTTCTTCCAGTGGATTCCCAGAGGAGCTTTTCCCCCCACTGGAGTTCCAGAGGACAAGAGCTACCTACCTACCACTGGACCTTCGGAGGAAGACCAGACTCTTTTACCTGATTGCTGCTTCCACAGAACTACATCCATCGCTTCAGGAGGACTGCAGCCAGCATCTTATCGGACTGCTACTGCCACCCTAACAGGGTGTCAGGTTGTATTCCTGACTCTGTCAGTGTAAACCAGTGGGTTGTTTGGTTTTTCCCTGCGGTGTGTTATATATATATATATTAGTAAAGAACTGTTATTCCTATTCCCCATATCTTTGCCTGAACGCCCGTTAATTTCAAAATTATAATAGTTTGGAGGGAAGGGGGTTGCACTTTCCATTTCAAGGGAGGCTCCTGCCTTCCTCCACAGACACCTGTCTTTCAAACCAAGACATAGGTGCACTGGATTTTCCTGGAATTCTGAACTTCCTGCAGGATGGCAACTTGTTTCTTGTGACAAGGGTTTGTGATCCCATTTCCTTTCCTAGGACTGAAGGTGAGATTATCGAGTAGCATGAGGATGTGCACCACATCTGCACCTGTCTATGCCCCCCCATACCCCTGTCTCTGCCTTCAGGTGGGGTTTTTCCCATGCCACCCCGATCTTTGTGGCCTTGACTCCCGTGTGTGTGCCTGGCCCTACTTGTCATGTCCCTGCCTCCCATGGGCCTGCCTTGCCTGCTTTTTTTCACGGTAGGGATGGACAACGACAAGAGTATATGTAAGAAGGCACTCTTTATTAAGTTGCAAAAACCAAGATGGCTGAGATGGTGCAGCAGAAAAAGCGTACCCTTTTATAACCTTTCTTATCTGTCCACCTGTTCATGCACTAAGGCTGCTAAAATGATTCGCTCAATAGCTTTGTCCATTCAACTCCATTCACATAATGATTGGCTGGAGCTCCTACTGTATTTCTCACTGTACCTACTGTTCTCTTGCCAAGTTTCTGCTCTGTGGTATTACTTGCTCAGTCTCTTCTTGCTCAGTCTCTTATAACTTCCTCAAACTTGTTTACAACATTCTTCATCCACTTCTTCCGTCTTTTCAAGGGTATACTGGAATACTGTCAAGGTCAACTTCATCTTCCTCAATCAGGTTATCCCTGACAGATTTTTGTACCCACTTTATGGGTGTGCATAGCTCACACCCTATCCTCCCCCTGTGCACCTGCCTTCCTCCCCCCCCCCCCCCCCCCCACCATGGGTGTGCCTTGCACCTGCCTCCCATTACCATGTTTTGTGTCCCCCCCTTGTCCCTGCTCCATGCACCTGCCTTGCCCCCACCACTACAAGAACTGCTGCTCCAGACGCAAACTGTTTTAAATAAACTGTTTGCATTCCAAACATCACTCTGGCACTTCCTTGGGCCCAAAATGCCATCACCAGTAGATATCAGGGGGAATGAGGGGCACCCAGCAGGGACACCCTGAAGTCTCATGGTTTCCATCAGGCTTTCCCAAGGGCAGGGGTGGGTGGGAGAGTGGAAAAGCAGTATTGCTTTTTACATTTTCTTCCTACATCTCCCTCTTCAGAGCTCCTTGTCCCTGGGTGCTTGTTCTTGCCTGTGGCCCCTGTTCCTGATGGGCTCCAGGTGTGGCCAGTGGGGCTAATAACAGGGCCGGCCCTCCTGTGGGCTATAAAGGGGCTGCCTGAGGGAGCTGATAAAGGGGAACTGGCTGAGGAGGTAGCTGGAGGTACCTCCAGAATGGAATGGCTGGTCCCTGTGGTAAGGAAGGATCCCCCTGAGCTGTCCATGATGGAGCAGACCACCAGCACACGTTGCTGGCAGCTTGGTGCCTGCATCGGCTGTGTGTGTGAGCTGCTGGCCAGCCTGGCAGTGGAGGGGAGTTGAGAGAAAAGTGTTGGGGTGCTGAAGATCTGAGCTGGTGCCAGGAGCTGGGGTGAGTCACACGTTCTCCTGTGTGTGTCCCGGTCCACCTCTGCTGCCCTGCCTGCCGCTCCTTCTGCTGCCTGGGAAAGGGCTGCCCAGGGATGGGGAGGGCCAGCAATGGCTTTCTGTCCTGGCCCCTTTGCTGTGGGAGCCTGATGGACAGCCTAACACCTTCCTGATTGCACTGGGGCTTCCCCTCAAGCCAGGGGGAGAGGCAGGGCTGGAAGAAAGTGGAGGCTGAGATGGGGTGCGAAGTCAGGGAAAATGTGGAAGTCAAGATGGGGGTGGAAATGGTGTCACTTTTTACATTGTCTTTGTAAGGCTCCCTCTTTTTGTCTTCCTGACCCTATGTGTTAGTTCTTGCCTCTGTTTCTTTTCCCCTATTGCTTTACAATATTTCGCTGTCCCTTGTCTTGTCCCTGCCTTGTGGTCCTGCTGCTCCCTTTGGCCTCTCTCTCCTGCTCCTCCTCGCTCTTATGTATTCCTCCATCTCTCCCTGAGTTTTTCGCTCAGTGTCCCAGTACTCCTCTCTCTATGCTACTGTCCTGCTCCCTGTCCCTCTCCTGTTTGCAGCATCCTGTTTACTGGCTGCCTGTCCCCCACCTCTTCTCTACCTTCCTCCTGCTTTTTCCCTTCTCTCCTGCTGCGTTTGCTGTGTTTGCACACTGAGCCTTGTAGCCACCTAAGTGCCAGGATTTGTTCTGGGCAGAGGTGAGTAAACTTTTCCTGCCTCCTCTGTGCCCCTGGATGGTATTCAAGCCCCTGGGTGCAGAGCTCGTAGCTGTGGGCAGGTGCGGGGGAGGGGGCCATGTGCTGTGGGGCTTTGCCCAGGCCCCTGTTCCTGATGGGCTCCAGCTGGGGCAGGTGTGGCCAGTGAGGCTAATGATGGGGCTGGCCCTACTTTGGGCTATGAAGGGGGCTGCCTGGGCATGCCTGCCTGCAGGAGCTGGCTGAGGAGTCAAACCAAGGGGCTTCCACAGGCAACTGTCTCCAGCTGGTCCCTGTGGCAAGGAATGATCCCTCCCACCCATCCACAACAGAGAATGCCACCATAACACAGCACCAGGACCTTGGCTCCTCTGTTGGCTGCACACGTGTGAGCTGCTGCACGTCCAGGAAACCTCGTGAGAGAAGTGCATTGAGTCACCCACCGCCTGCTCCTAAGGTCAGGCAGCTGGCACTGTGGAGGAGGAAGGGGCAGAGACAGAGAGAAAAGCCTCGGGGCGGTGAAGGTCTGCCGTTGGCACCAGGAGCCACGTGTCCCCTCGTGTGTGTCCAGGGCCATCCCTGCCCCGGTTCTCTGGATCTCTGCCTGCCTCCTTGCCTGTCCCTGCCTCTGTCTGCCTTTCAGGCTGTCTAGTTCCCCAAAGCTTTTTGCTCTTTTGCTAGCATTGCCCTGTAAAGTGTCACCTTCTACCTTTCCTTTCTATGTCGTTTCCTTTCTGGCACCCCACCAGCTCTGATTTCATTCTTCCTCATTGCTTGTGAAACTGGCATTTCTAGGTCCCCTCTCTCCGTGTCTCAGTTTACCCAGTTGCCTATGATTGTGGGAAGGGTGGTGGTTGGGGCCTGGGGTAGATGAGCCCCGAGCTCTCCCAGGAAGCTCCTTCTTATGTGCGAGGCAAGAACTCTGGGACTAGGCAGGGTCCAGCAGCACCCACAGTAGAAAGTGCCCTGGGATGAAGCTTGGGCTTTTTTTTTTTCTTGTTTTTATGTCAGCAGTTTCCTAGGGGGTGTTCAGGGGTGACAGGAGGGTTTTAAAACACACAGCCTTTTTTTTAACTGATAGTTTTGGTGCTGTTTTGTTCTAGGTGCACTGGATTTTCCCGGAATTCTGAACTTCCTGCAGGATGGCAACTTGTTTTTTGTGAGGCGTGTTGGTGACCGCATTTCCCTTCCTAGGACTTGAAGGTGAGACTATCGAGCAGCCGTGAGGATGCGCCCCACGTCTGCACCTGTCTATGCCCCCCCATACCCCTGTCTCTGCCTTCAGGTGGGGTTTTTCCCATGCCACCCCCAACTCGGTGGCCTTGCTAAGGGTGGGTGTGCCTGGCCCCAAATCCACCCGGCGCCTCCCCCCCCCCGCCGCGAGCGTGCCTTGCTGCCGTTCTTCGGCACTGGCCACTGTAGGCGTGCCCTGCTTGCCCCCCCCCGACCCCCCCCCCCGGGTGTGCCTTTTCTGCCCCGGCACCGCCCCCCCCCCGTGGGAGTGCCTTGCTGCTTTGCACCTCGCCCCAGCACCGCCCCCCCCATGGCCTCGCCGACAGTGGCCGTGCCCTGCCCGGCCCCCACCCCCTCCCCTTCCCGGGTTTGCCTTTGTTATTCTGCACCCCACCCCAGCACCGCCCCCCCCGGGCGTGACTTTTTTGCCCCATGCCCCACCCTCCCGTTGGCGTGCCTTGCTGCCCACCCCCCCCACCCCCACCCCCCCCCCCCCGGCACCGCCCCCCCTTGTGTCCCATCCCCACCACTTGCCCGGGGGCGGGGCCTGGGGTATATGAGCCTCGGCCTCTGCTCAGGGAGCTCATTCTGCTCTGGGGCTGCTGGCGCTGGCAGCTCCAGACCCAGCTGCCTCTGCGGGCACGGGGCTTCGGGCGCGGACAGGAGCGCAGGCGGCTGCGGCAGGGAAGAGCTGCGGCCGGGGACACCAGGCCACCCCTGTACTCCTCAGGGCCCCATCGGCTCCAGCCCCTCAGCGAGGACCAGATGTGCTCCTGGGCCTGGCCAGGCCCTGCCGGGACGCGTTCCACCCCGTCGGGCCCCCTGCCACCAGCTATGCCGAGCGCTGCTGCCTCTGCCCAGCCCCGGGGGCGCCGGGGCCAGAGGCTGTCGTCCCCAAGTGGGGTCACAGCATCTTTTGGGGGGGGTCGATGGCACCGACGCCGAGCCATCCTGCAGCCGTCTTTTTGGCTTTGCACCGCAGGCATCTCCGTAAGCTGTCCGAGTTCCTCCCTCCCCTTCGTGTGCCCCTCAGTCCCCTCCATTTCCCATCCAGGCACCAGAATCAATCTGCGTGACAAGTGGCCTTCTCAGAACCACGGGCCTTCAAAGGGCCTTCTCTCACCTGCCTAGTCCTCTCAGAAGGACACGGGCGTTGCTCTGTGTGGACTCATTTGTCTTTCCTGGCACCTCTCCTGAGCTGCTTTGTCACTTGTTTTGGTTCGAGTCGCTTCAGTGTTACTTAAGGTGCTTGGTACAGTTCCTGATGCTTTGGGGCTCTTTTCCCCGACGGTTTTTCCTTGGTTTTGGTTTTTGCTTTGGGTTCGGTTTGGTTTCAACCCTTTCCTGGGGTTTTCTGTCCTTTGGGACTTATTTCTGTTGAGGGAGGCAGATGGAGAAAAGTAGGAGTCTCAGTGTCTTACAACTGCTGGTGATCTACAATAGTCCCTTTGCAACCAGAGAGCTCTGAGAGGAGGATTCTTGCAGGCTGTCATTCGGCTTTGTCATTCGGTCCCGTCCAGAATGTAGCGCTGGTACAAGTTCTGCAACAGACAGGAACGGGTCTAGCCTTGTTACGCGGGCTTTCTTTTTCCTTGCAGGTCGGACTTGAGACTTGAAACGGCATTTTCCTTCGCTAAAAAAACACGCCCCGGACTCGCCGCAGACTCGGCAGCGTCGCGGATTTCGCCGGACCGCGCCGCTGGCAGAGCCGGCGGCCGACGGGGTCGCGGGCGCTCGGCACCGCGTCGGCCGGAGGCTCCCGTTGGCGCAGCAGCGACGGTCGGGGGCGGCGCAGCTGGACAGCCGGAGGTTTGGTGTCGCGGCGTATCTGCTGTGCGCGGGTTCGCTTCCCCGGGATTTTGGGCTGCTCTGGAAAAACGGGTGGCGGAGCCGGAGAGAAGAGCGGGCGGTGGCTACAGGCCGAGTCGCCGCTCGGGGAGGTTGCGCTCCGCGGAGCTTCAAACTTTGGAGACGGAGTGCAAAACCGTCGAGCGTCCCAAGTGGACCGCGGCAGGCGTCCTCGCTCCGGTCGTTTTTCCTGGGGAATTCCAAAGTGGTCAGTTTCTATTAGTTTAATTTTTACCGCTCGTTTACGTCAAAACGTTTAAAATAAAAATGTCCGTCACAGTAACCAGAATAGTCTTTGGGAGCAAATACTGCCCGTCGTCCGCTCTAGCTATTGCTTCCCGCTTTGCAGACAGTACTTACTCCCCATTGATGTAATCAAAGGGCAAGCAGCAGAATATCAACAACAGAGCACTAACTGGAAGGAATACCTGTAGCGAAACAACTCTAACAGGAAAAGAAAAAAATCACGCGTCCTAGTTAATCCACTTCGTGGTAAAGTCACAAAATATCAGAGCGCGCCTAAAGAGAAGAAATATTACCTAGGGTTGAGTAATGACTAAATTTAGTGGCAGATGTTACTTAATGAACCAGGCAGTAATTATTCCCGGTCCCTATTGCAATTCAAAAAATGAATAGTTGAGAGACCCTCTTGAAGTGATAAAGACAGAAAACTAATTGGGAGTCGTGAACAGCTCCATTTAAACATAACCACTGCTAAACCAATTGAACTGGAAACTAATTGGGAGGCTCTAACGCTTAAACGAGCACACCGCTGTAAGCAAGCTGGGAGGCAACAGTGACTCCTGCTTAGAACCAAAAGAGTAATCGAAGCTTTAGATTTTTAGATAAAGAGAAATAAAAAAAGGAATCGTTCAATAACGGCTACGTTTAAACGTAGGTACTAAAAGAATTCCCGGGCGGTGGTGAACTAACGTAACGCTAAAAGATTTAGATTTAAAATAAAAGGAAAATTAGAAAACCAACAGGGAGTCACGACTGCCGAAACTTAAACATAGCCGTTGGGGGGGGGGAGGAGGGGACGGGTACCAATTCCTTCCAAGTAGAGCTAAAAGAAAAAACCGACGCCCATTAAATCCGACGAACAAAAACCTTAGATTTCATTTTAGAAACAGATCGAACGCTAACTGGGCATCATGAATGCCCGTTTAACAATACTAGCCATCTTAAACTGATGCATTAAAGATACCCCCGCAGCACCATCAGATGAAAATTTTCTCCTTGGGAAGCAGAAATAGAATACCAATTGGGAGCAGTTTAGGGTAACGGTCGTCGTGAACGGACCCCTAATTCGAGTCCTAATTCACAATCCGAAACCGTGATTTCCAACGGTAATGAACCTTTTCCTCTTGTGTCAGTCGGGTGCCTGCGCTTTGCTCCTGCTCCCTTCAGCAGCGGTACACGGAGCGCTCGCTGGCTGTGAGCCGTTCGTTCACCCGCTTTCTGTACCAGTCAACTCTTCAATCGGGCCATTTAAATAACAGACTATTCTCTCAAATTCCAGCTCAAACGCGTGGCACGAATTAACGGCGCCCGAGGACCATGCCATTTACTAGCGCCGCCCCGGAGCTGAGCCTGCTTATTGTGAGGCGCTTCTCGCAAGAGCCCCTCACGCACGCACGCACGCACGCACGCACGCAGGTCCCGTCACCGGTGCTCCGCGCCGGCCTAACCGCGGACCGGCAGGGCCGGCGGAGAAACTGCCCGGAAGCCGTGGAGAGCGAGACGGATTCGAGAGCGAGACGGATTCAACAGCGATTCCTGCCGAAACACGCAAGGAACGCAGCTCTGCACGGCGGGGCGGCGGCCTGTCCCCTCCTGCCCGCGCGGCCCCATCCCCGCCGCGGGCAGCCTCAGCCTTCACAAGACGGCGGCGCCATACACTCGCCCCCCTCCAAGCACCGGCCGCAGCTCCGGAGAGAAACGACGCGGATGCGGCCCCGAGACGGCGGCGCCGCCGGCACTCGTTTCGCGGGGGACTCACCGGCTCCTCCGGGGCTCCGGCAGGCTCCCGCCGCTTCCCCGCGGTCCTCCATGATGCCAGAAGTGCCCCTCAGTCCTCCGAACTTGCGCTCTATGGGCCCGCAGTCCTCCAGGATGCCCAAGTGCCGGTTCGGTGCGGGGGGGCCTGGAGTAGATGAGCCCCGGGCTCTGCCCAGGGAGCTCCTTCTGGGCGAGGCGAGAGCTGTGGGACTGGGCAGGGTCCAGCGGCACCCACAGGAGAGAGCGCCCTGGGATGCAGCTTGGGTTTTGGGGTTTTTTTGGTTTGTTTTTTTTGGGGGGGTTTTTTTTTTGTTTTTGTTTCTTTTTTTTAACGTCGGCAGTTTCCTACGGGGTGTTCAGGGGTGACAGGAGGGTTTTAAAACACACAGCCTTTTTTTTTAACTGATAGTTTTGGTGCTGTTTTGTTCTAGGTGCACTGGATTTTCCCGGAATTCTGAACTTCCTGCAGGATGGCAACTTGTTTTTTGTGAGGCGTGTTGGTGACCGCATTTCCCTTCCTAGGACTTGAAGGTGAGACTATCGAGCAGCCGTGAGGATGCGCCCCACGTCTGCACCTGTCTATGCCCCCCCATACCCCTGTCTCTGCCTTCAGGTGGGGTTTTTCCCATGCCACCCCCAACTCGGTGGCCTTGCTAAGGGTGGGTGTGCCTGGCCCCAAATCCACCCGGCGCCTCCCCCCCGCCGCGAGCGTGCCTTGCTGCCGTTCTTCGGCACTGGCCACTGTAGGCGTGCCCTGCTTGCCCCCCCCCGACCCCCCCCCGGGTGTGCCTTTTCTGCCCCGGCACCGCCCCCCCCGTGGGCGTGCCCTGCTTCCCCGCGCCCCGCCCCGCCCCCCCCCCGTGGGAGTGCCTTGCTGCTTTGCACCTCGCCCCAGCACCGCCCCCCCCATGGCCTCGCCGACAGTGGCCGTGCCCTGCCCGGCCCCCACCCCCTCCCCTTCCCGGGTTTGCCTTTGTTATTCTGCACCCCACCCCAGCACCGCCCCCCCTGGGCGTGACTTTTTTGCCCCATGCCCCACCCTCCCGTTGGCGTGCCTTGCTGCCCACCCCCCCCACCCCCCCCCCCCCCACCCGGCACCGCCCCCCCTTGTGTCCCATCCCCACCACTTGCCCGGGGGCGGGGCATGGGGTATATGAGCCTCGGCCTCTGCTCAGGGAGCTCATTCTGCTCTGGGGCTGCTGGCGCTGGCAGCTCCAGACCCAGCTGCCTCTGCGGGCACGGGGCTTCGGGCGTGGACAGGAGCGCAGGCGGCTGCGGCAGGGAAGAGCTGCGGCCGGGGACACCAGGCCACCCCTGTACTCCTCAGGGCCCCATCGGCTCCAGCCCCTCAGCGAGGACCAGATGTGCTCCTGGGCCTGGCCAGGCCCTGCCGGGACGCGTTCCACCCCATCGGGCCCCCTGCCACCAGCTATGCCGAGCGCTGCTGCCTCTGCCCAGCCCCGGGGGCGCCGGGGCCAGAGGCTGTCGTCCCCAAGTGGGGTCACAGCATCTTTTGGGGGGGGTCGATGGCACCGACGCCGAGCCATCCTGCAGCTGTCTTTTTGGCTTTGCACCGCAGGCATCTCCGTAAGCTGTCCGAGTTCCTCCCTCCCCTTCGTGTGCCCCTCAGTCCCCTCCATTTCCCATCCAGGCACCAGAATCAATCTGCGTGACAAGTGGCCTTCTCAGAACCACGGGCCTTCAAAGGGCCTTCTCTCACCTGCCTAGTCCTCTCAGAAGGACACGGGCGTTGCTCTGTGTGGACTCATTTGTCTTTCCTGGCACCTCTCCTGAGCTGCTTTGTCACTTGTTTTGGTTCGAGTCGCTTCAGTGTTACTTAAGGTGCTTGGTACAGTTCCTGATGCTTTGGGGCTCTTTTCCCCGACGGTTTTTCCTTGGTTTTGGTTTTTGCTTTGGGTTCGGTTTGGTTTCAACCCTTTCCTGGGGTTTTCTGTCCTTTGGGACTTATTTCTGTTGAGGGAGGCAGATGGAGAAAAGTAGGAGTCTCAGTGTCTTACAACTGCTGGTGATCTACAATAGTCCCTTTGCAACCAGAGAGCTCTGAGAGGAGGATTCTTGCAGGCTGTCATTCGGCTTTGTCATTCGGTCCCGTCCAGAATGTAGCGCTGGTACAAGTTCTGCAACAGACAGGAACGGGTCTAGCCTTGTTACGCGGGCTTTCTTTTTCCTTGCAGGTCGGACTTGAGACTTGAAACGGCATTTTCCTTCGCTAAAAAAACACGCCCCGGACTCGCCGCAGACTCGGCAGCGTCGCGGATTTCGCCGGACCGCGCCGCTGGCAGAGCCGGCGGCCGACGGGGTCGCGGGCGCTCGGCACCGCGTCGGCCGGAGGCTCCCGTTGGCGCAGCAGCGACGGTCGGGGGCGGCGCAGCTGGACAGCCGGAGGTTTGGTGTCGCGGCGTATCTGCTGTGCGCGGGTTCGCTTCCCCGGGATTTTGGGCTGCTCTAGAAAAACGGGTGGCGGAGCCGGAGAGAAGAGCGGGCGGTGGCTACAGGCCGAGTCGCCGCTCGGGGAGGTTGCGCTCCGCGGAGCTTCAAACTTTGGAGACGGAGTGCAAAACCGTCGAGCGTCCCAAGTGGACCGCGGCAGGCGTCCTCGCTCCGGTCGTTTTTCCTGGGGAATTCCAAAGTGGTCAGTTTCTATTAGTTTAATTTTTACCGCTCGTTTACGTCAAAACGTTTAAAATAAAAATGTCCGTCACAGTAACCAGAATAGTCTTTGGGAGCAAATACTGCCCGTCGTCCGCTCTAGCTATTGCTTCCCACTTTGCAGACAGTACTTACTCCCCATTGATGCAATCAAAGGGCAAGCAGCAGAATATCAACAACAGAGCACTAACTGGAAGGAATACCTGTAGCGAAACAACTCTAACAGGAAAAGAAAAAAATCACGCGTCCTAGTTAATCCACTTCGTGGTAAAGTCACAAAATATCAGAGCGCGCCTAAAGAGAAGAAATATTACCTAGGGTTGAGTAATGACTAAATTTAGTGGCAGATGTTACTTGATGAACCAGGCAGTAATTATTCCCGGTCCCTATTGCAATTCAAAAAATGAATAGTTGAGAGACCCTCTTGAAGTGATAAAGACAGAAAACTAATTGGGAGTCGTGAACAGCTCCATTTAAACATAACCACTGCTAAACCAATTGAACTGGAAACTAATTGGGAGGCTCTAACGCTTAAACGAGCACACCGCTGTAAGCAAGCTGGGAGGCAACAGTGACTCCTGCTTAGAACCAAAAGAGTAATCGAAGCTTTAGATTTTTAGATAAAGAGAAATAAAAAAAGGAATCGTTCAATAACGGCTACGTTTAAACGTAGGTACTAAAAGAATTCCCGGGCGGTGGTGAACTAACATAACGCTAAAAGATTTAGATTTAAAATAAAAGGAAAATTAGAAAACCAACAGGGAGTCACGACTGCCGAAACTTAAACATAGCCGTTGGGGGGGGGGGAGGAGGGGACGGGTACCAATTCCTTCCAAGTAGAGCTAAAAGAAAAAACCGACGCCCATTAAATCCGACGAACAAAAACCTTAGATTTCATTTTAGAAACAGATCGAACGCTAACTGGGCATCATGAGTGCCCGTTTAACAATACTAGCCATCTTAAACTGATGCATTAAAGATACCCCCGCAGCACCATCAGATGAAAATTTTCTCCTTGGGAAGCAGAAATAGAATACCAATTGGGAGCAGTTTAGGGTAACGGTCGTCGTGAACGGACCCCTCATTAGAGTCCTAATTCACAATCCGAAACCGTGATTTCCAACGGTAATGAACCTTTTCCTCTTGTGTCAGTCGGGTGCCTGCGCTTTGCTCCCGGTCCCTTCAGCAGCGGTACACGGAGCGCTCGCTGGCTGTGAGCCGTTCGTTCACCCGCTTTCTGTACCAGTCAACTCTTCAATCGGGCCATTTAAATAACAGACTATTCTCTCAAATTCCAGCTCAAACGCGTGGCACGAATTAACGGCGCCCGAGGACCATGCCATTTACTAGCGCCGCCCCGGAGCTGAGCCTGCTTATTGTGAGGCGCTTCTCGCAAGAGCCCCTCACGCACGCACGCACGCACGCAGGTCCCGTCACCGGTGCTCCGCGCCGGCCTAACCGCGGACCGGCAGGGCCGGCGGAGAAACTGCCCGGAAGCCGTGGAGAGCGAGACGGATTCGAGAGCGAGACGGATTCAACAGCGATTCCTGCCGAAACACGCAAGGAACGCAGCTCTGCACGGCGGGGCGGCGGCCTGTCCCCTCCTGCCCGCGCGGCCCCATCCCCGCCGCGGGCAGCCTCAGCCTTCACAAGACGGCGGCGCCATACACTCGCCCCCCTCCAAGCACCGGCCGCAGCTCCGGAGAGAAACGACGCGGATGCGGCCCCGAGACGGCAGCGCCGCCGGCACTCGTTTCGCGGGGGACTCACCGGCTCCTCCGGGGCTCCGGCAGGCTCCCGCCGCTTCCCCGCGGTCCTCCATGATGCCAGAAGTGCCCCTCAGTCCTCCGAACTTGCGCTCTATGGGCCCGCAGTCCTCCAGGATGCCCAAGTGCCGGTTCGGTGCGGGGGGGCCTGGAGTAGATGAGCCCCGGGCTCTGCCCAGGGAGCTCCTTCTGGGCGAGGCGAGAGCTGTGGGACTGGGCAGGGTCCAGCGGCACCCACAGGAGAGAGCGCCCTGGGATGCAGCTTGGGTTTTGGGGTTTTTTTGGTTTGTTTTTTTGGGGTTTTTTTTGTTTTGTTTTGTTTTGTTTTTTAACGTCGGCAGTTTCCTACGGGGTGTTCAGGGGTGACAGGAGGGTTTTAAAACACACAGCCTTTTTTTTTAACTGATAGTTTTGGTGCTGTTTTGTTCTAGGTGCACTGGATTTTCCCGGAATTCTGAACTTCCTGCAGGATGGCAACTTGTTTTTTGTGAGGCGTGTTGGTGACCGCATTTCCCTTCCTAGGACTTGAAGGTGAGACTATCGAGCAGCCGTGAGGATGCGCCCCACGTCTGCACCTGTCTATGCCCCCCCATACCCCTGTCTCTGCCTTCAGGTGGGGTTTTTCCCATGCCACCCCCAACTCGGTGGCCTTGCTAAGGGTGGGTGTGCCTGGCCCCAAATCCACCCGGCGCCTCCCCCCCGCCGCGAGCGTGCCTTGCTGCCGTTCTTCGGCACTGGCCACTGTAGGCGTGCCCTGCTTGCCCCCCCCCGACCCCCCCCCGGGTGTGCCTTTTCTGCCCCGGCACCGCCCCCCCCCCGTGGGCGTGCCCTGCTTCCCCGCGCCCCGCCCCGCCCCCCCCCCGTGGGAGTGCCTTGCTGCTTTGCACCTCGCCCCAGCACCGCCCCCCCCATGGCCTCGCCGACAGTGGCCGTGCCCTGCCCGGCCCCCACCCCCTCCCCTTCCCGGGTTTGCCTTTGTTATTCTGCACCCCACCCCAGCACCGCCCCCCCCCGGGCGTGACTTTTTTGCCCCATGCCCCACCCTCCCGTTGGCGTGCCTTGCTGCCCACCCCCCCCACCCCCCCCCCCCCACCCGGCACCGCCCCCCCTTGTGTCCCATCCCCACCACTTGCCCGGGGGCGGGGCCTGGGGTATATGAGCCTCGGCCTCTGCTCAGGGAGCTCATTCTGCTCTGGGGCTGCTGGCGCTGGCAGCTCCAGACCCAGCTGCCTCTGCGGGCACGGGGCTTCGGGCGCGGACAGGAGCGCAGGCGGCTGCGGCAGGGAAGAGCTGCGGCCGGGGACACCAGGCCACCCCTGTACTCCTCAGGGCCCCATCGGCTCCAGCCCCTCAGCGAGGACCAGATGTGCTCCTGGGCCTGGCCAGGCCCTGCCGGGACGCGTTCCACCCCGTCGGGCCCCCTGCCACCAGCTATGCCGAGCGCTGCTGCCTCTGCCCAGCCCCGGGGGCGCCGGGGCCAGAGGCTGTCGTCCCCAAGTGGGGTCACAGCATCTTTTGGGGGGGGGTCGATGGCACCGACGCCGAGCCATCCTGCAGCCGTCTTTTTGGCTTTGCACCGCAGGCATCTCCGTAAGCTGTCCGAGTTCCTCCCTCCCCTTCGTGTGCCCCTCAGTCCCCTCCATTTCCATCCAGGCACCAGAATCAATCTGCGTGACAAGTGGCCTTCTCAGAACCACGGGCCTTCAAAGGGCCTTCTCTCACCTGCCTAGTCCTCTCAGAAGGACACGGGCGTTGCTCTGTGTGGACTCATTTGTCTTTCCTGGCACCTCTCCTGAGCTGCTTTGTCACTTGTTTTGGTTCGAGTCGCTTCAGTGTTACTTAAGGTGCTTGGTACAGTTCCTGATGCTTTGGGGCTCTTTTCCCCGACGGTTTTTCCTTGGTTTTGGTTTTTGGTTTGGGTTCGGTTTGGTTTCAACCCTTTCCTGGGGTTTTCTGTCCTTTGGGACTTATTTCTGTTGAGGGAGGCAGATGGAGAAAAGTAGGAGTCTCAGTGTCTTACAACTGCTGGTGATCTACAATAGTCCCTTTGCAACCAGAGAGCTCTGAGAGGAGGATTCTTGCAGGCTGTCATTCGGCTTTGTCATTCGGTCCCGTCCAGAATGTAGCGCTGGTACAAGTTCTGCAACAGACAGGAACGGGTCTAGCCTTGTTACGCGGGCTTTCTTTTTCCTTGCAGGTCGGACTTGAGACTTGAAACGGCATTTTCCTTCGCTAAAAAAACACGCCCCGGACTCGCCGCAGACTCGGCAGCGTCGCGGATTTCGCCGGACCGCGCCGCTGGCAGAGCCGGCGGCCGACGGGGTCGCGGGCGCTCGGCACCGCGTCGGCCGGAGGCTCCCGTTGGCGCAGCAGCGACGGTCGGGGGCGGCGCAGCTGGACAGCCGGAGGTTTGGTGTCGCGGCGTATCTGCTGTGCGCGGGTTCGCTTCCCCGGGATTTTGGGCTGCTCTAGAAAAACGGGTGGCGGAGCCGGAGAGAAGAGCGGGCGGTGGCTACAGGCCGAGTCGCCGCTCGGGGAGGTTGCGCTCCGCGGAGCTTCAAACTTTGGAGACGGAGTGCAAAACCGTCGAGCGTCCCAAGTGGACCGCGGCAGGCGTCCTCGCTCCGGTCGTTTTTCCTGGGGAATTCCAAAGTGGTCAGTTTCTATTAGTTTAATTTTTACCGCTCGTTTACGTCAAAACGTTTAAAATAAAAATGTCCGTCACAGTAACCAGAATAGTCTTTGGGAGCAAATACTGCCCGTCGTCCGCTCTAGCTATTGCTTCCCGCTTTGCAGACAGTACTTACTCCCCATTGATGTAATCAAAGGGCAAGCAGCAGAATATCAACAACAGAGCACTAACTGGAAGGAATACCTGTAGCGAAACAACTCTAACAGGAAAAGAAAAAAATCACGCGTCCTAGTTAATCCACTTCGTGGTAAAGTCACAAAATATCAGAGCGCGCCTAAAGAGAAGAAATATTACCTAGGGTTGAGTAATGACTAAATTTAGTGGCAGATGTTACTTGATGAACCAGGCAGTAATTATTCCCGGTCCCTATTGCAATTCAAAAAATGAATAGTTGAGAGACCCTCTTGAAGTGATAAAGACAGAAAACTAATTGGGAGTCGTGAACAGCTCCATTTAAACATAACCACTGCTAAACCAATTGAACTGGAAACTAATTGGGAGGCTCTAACGCTTAAACGAGCACACCGCTGTAAGCAAGCTGGGAGGCAACAGTGACTCCTGCTTAGAACCAAAAGAGTAATCGAAGCTTTAGATTTTTAGATAAAGAGAAATAAAAAAAGGAATCGTTCAATAACGGCTACGTTTAAACGTAGGTACTAAAAGAATTCCCGGGCGGTGGTGAACTAACATAACGCTAAAAGATTTAGATTTAAAATAAAAGGAAAATTAGAAAACCAACAGGGAGTCACGACTGCCGAAATTTAAACATAGCCGTTGGGGGGGGGGGGGGGGGGAGGGGACGGGTACCAATTCCTTCCAAGTAGAGCTAAAAGAAAAAACCGACGCCCATTAAATCTGACGAACAAAAACCTTAGATTTCATTTTAGAAACAGATTGAACGCTAACTGGGCATCATGAGTGCCCGTTTAACAATACTAGCCATCTTAAACTGATGCATTAAAGATACCCCCGCAGCACCATCAGATGAAAATTTTCTCCTTGGGAAGCAGAAATAGAATACCAATTGGGAGCAGTTTAGGGTAACGGTCGTCGTGAACGGACCCCTAATTCGAGTCCTAATTCACAATCCGAAACCGTGATTTCCAACGGTAATGAACCTTTTCCTCTTGTGTCAGTCGGGTGCCTGCGCTTTGCTCCTGCTCCCTTCAGCAGCGGTACACGGAGCGCTCGCTGGCTGTGAGCCGTTCGTTCACCCGCTTTCTGTACCAGTCAACTCTTCAATCGGGCCATTTAAATAACAGACTATTCTCTCAAATTCCAGCTCAAACGCGTGGCACGAATTAACGGCGCCCGAGGACCATGCCATTTACTAGCGCCGCCCCGGAGCTGAGCCTGCTTATTGTGAGGCGCTTCTCGCAAGAGCCCCTCACGCACGCACGCACGCACGCCCGCAGGTCCCGTCACCGGTGCTCCGCGCCGGCCTAACCGCGGACCGGCAGGGCCGGCGGAGAAACTGCCCGGAAGCCGTGGAGAGCGAGACGGATTCGAGAGCGAGACGGATTCGAGAGAGATTTCTGCCGAAACACGCAAGGAACGCAGCTCTGCACGGCGGGGCGGCGGCCTGTCCCCTCCTGCCCGCGCGGCCCCATCCCCGCCGCGGGCAGCCTCAGCCTTCACAAGACGGCGGCGCCATACACCCCCCCCCCCCCCCCGCCCCCCTCCAAGCACCGGCCGCAGCTCCGGAGAGAAACGACGCGGATGCGGCCCCGAGACGGCGGCGCCGCCGGCACTCGTTTCGCGGGGGACTCACCGGCTCCTCCGGGGCTCCGGCAGGCTCCCGCCGCTTCCCCGCGGTCCTCCATGATGCCGGAAGTGCCCCTCAGTCCTCCGAACTTGCGCTCTATGGGCCCGCAGTCCTCCAGGATGCCCAAGTGCCGGTTCGGTGCGGGGGGGCCTGGAGTAGATGAGCCCCGGGCTCTGCCCAGGGAGCTCCTTCTGGGCGAGGCGAGAGCTGTGGGACTGGGCAGGGTCCAGCGGCACCCACAGGAGAGAGCGCCCTGGGATGCTGCTTGGGTTTTGGGGTTTTTTTGGTTTTTTTTTTTTTTCTTTTTTTACGTCGGCAGTTTCCTACGGGGTGTTCAGGGGTGACAGGAGGGTTTTAAAACACATAGCCTTTTTTCTTAACTGATAGTTTTGGTGCTGTTTTGTTCTAGGTGCACTGGATTTTCCCGGAATTCTGAACTTCCTGCAGGATGGCAACTTGTTTTTTGTGAGGCGTGTTGGTGACCGCATTTCCCTTCCTAGGACTTGAAGGTGAGACTATCGAGCAGCCGTGAGGATGCGCCCCACGTCTGCACCTGTCTATGCCCCCCCATACCCCTGTCTCTGCCTTCAGGTGGGGTTTTTCCCATGCCACCCCCAACTCGGTGGCCTTGCCAAGGGTGGGTGTGCCTGGCCCTACTTCTCGTGTCCCTGCCTCCCATGGGTGTGCTTTGCCTGCTTTGTGTACCCTCTTTACGGGTGTGTATAGCTCACGCTGTTGTCCTCGCCCTGTGCTTCTGCCTTGCACCTGCCTCCCATGGGCATGCATTGTCCCCGCCTTGTCCCCGCTCCATGCAGCTGCCTTGCCCCCACCTCTCCAAGTATTGCTGCTCCAGATGTACAGCACCAATAAACTGTTAACATTCCGAACTTTGCTCTGGCACTTCCTTGGGCCCCAAATCCCTAAGATTACCCCCAAAATGCCATCACCAGTAGACGTCAGGGGAAATGGGGGGTACCCAGCAGGGGCACCCCGAAGCCTCATGGTTTTCAACAGGCTTTGCCAAGGGCAGGGGTGGGTGGGAGAGTTGAAAACCAGCATTACTTTCTACATTTTCTTCCTACATCTCCCTCTTCTGAGCTCCTTGTCCCTGGGTGTTTGTTCTTGCCTGTGGCCCCTGTTCCTGATGGGCTCCAGGTGTGGCCAGTGGGGCTAATGGCAGGGCTGGCCCTGCTGTGGGCTATAAATGGGCTGCCTGAGGGAGCTGGTAAAGGCGAACTGGCTGAGGAGGAGGTGGAGGTGCCTCCAGCATGGAATGGCTGGTCCCTGTGGTAAAGAAGGGTTCCTCTGAGCTGTCCGTGATGGAGCAGACCACCAGCATGTGTTGCCAAGAGCTTGGTGCCTGCATCGGCTGTGTGTGAGCCGCTGGCCAGCCTGGCAGTGGAGGGGAGTTGAGAGAAAAGTGTTGGGGCACTGAAGGTCTGAGCCAGTGCTGGGAGCTGGGGTGAGTCACATGTTCTCCCATGCACATCCTGGTCCATCTCTGCTGCCCTGCCTGTTGCTCCTTCCGCTGCCTGGGAAAAGGCTGCCCAGGGATGGGGAGGGCCAGCTATGCCTTTCTGTCCTGGCCCCTTTGCTGTGGGAGCCTGATGGACAGCCTACCACCTTCCTGATTGCACTGGGGCTTCCCCTCAAGCTAGGGGGAGGTGGCAGGGCTGGAAGAAAGTGGAGGCTGAGATGGAGTGTCAGGGAAAATGTCAAAGTCAGGAGTGGGTGGAAATGGTGTCACTTTTTACATTGTCTTCGTAAGGCTCCCTCTTTTTGTCTTCCTGACCCTATGTGTTAGTTCTTGCCTCTGTTTCTTTTCCCCTATTGCTTTACAATATTTGCCTGTCCCTCGTCTTGTCCTTGCCTTGTGGTCCTGCTGGTCCCTTTGGACTCTCTCTCCTGCTCCTCCTCTCTCTTATGTATTCCTCCACCGCTCCCTGGGTTTTTTGCTCAGTGTCCCAGTACTCCTCTCTCTACGCTACTGTCCTGCTCCCGGTCCCTCTCCTGTTTGCAGCATCCCGTTTACTGGCTGCCTGTCCCCCACCTCTTCTCTACCTTCCTCCTGCTTTTCCTTTGTCTCCTGCTGTCCTGCTGCGTTTGGGCACTGAGCCTTGTAGCCAGCTCAGTGCCAGGGTTTGCTCTGGGTAGGAGTGAGTGAACTTTTCCTGCCTTCTGTGTGCCCTGGATGGTTTTCAAGCCCCTGGGTGCAGAGCTCGTGGCTGTGAGCAGGTGCCAGGGAGGGGGCCATGTGCTGTGGGGATTTGGCCAGGCCCCTGTTCCTGATGGGCTCCAGCTGGGGCAGGTGTGGCCAGTGAGGCTAATGATGGGGCTGGCCCTGCTTTGGGCTAGGAAGAGGGCTGCCTGGGCATGCCTGCCTGCAGGAGCTGGCTAAGGAGTCAAACCACGGGGCTTCCACAGGCAGCTGTCTCCAGCCGGTCCCTGTGGCAAGGAAGGATCCCTCCCAGCCATCCCCAACAGAGCACGCCACCAGCGCATGGCACCAGGACCTTGGCGGCTCTGTTGGCTGCAAGTGGGAGCTGCTGCATGTCCAGGAAACCTCATGGGAGAAGTGCCTTGAGTCACTCACTGCCTACTCCTATGGTCAGGCAGCCGGTACTGTGGAGGAGGAAGGGGCAGAGACAGAGAGAAAAGCCTCAGGGTGGTGAAGGTCTGCCGTTGGCACCAGGAACCACGTGTCCCCTCGTGTGTGTCTGGGCCCATCCCTGCTCTGGTTCTGCAGGTCTCTGCCTGCCTCCTTGCCTGTCCCTGCTTCTGTCTGCTTCCCCAAAGCTTTTTGCTTTTCTGCTAGCATTACCCTGTAAAGTGTCACCTTCTAACTTTCCTTTCTATGTCTCTTCCTTTCTGTCACCCCACCAGCTCTGGTTTCATTCTTCCCCATTGCTTGTGACAATGGCATTTCTAGGTCTCCCTCTCTCGGTGTCTCCGTTTATTCAGTTCCCTGTGATTGTGGGAAGGGTGGTAGTCGAGGTCTGGGGTATATGAGCCCCGGTCTCTGCTCAGGGAGCTCATTCTGCTCCGAGGTTGCTGTGGTGTGGGTGTTCTTTTGGTGCTGCCAGCTCGGGAGCTGGCTGGGCTGTGTGGGCATTGGGGTTTGGTCATGGTGAGAAGCGGAAGCATCTGTGTGAGGTAATAGCTGCGGGACTAGGCAAGGTCCAGCAGCACATAGAGTAGAGAGTGCCGTTGGATGCCGGTTTGTTGGTTTTGATGTCAGTAATTTTATACTGAGTGTTCAGGGGTGGCAAGATGCTTTAAAAACACAGATTTTTTTTTTAAACTGAATTTTTTGTTTTATTCTAGCTGCACTGGATTTTCCTCGAACTCTGGACTTTGTGCAGGATGGAAACTTTTTTTTTTGGCTGACAGCTTTTCCCTTAATATGACTGAAGGTGAGATTATTAGGTATTAGAATGTGCAACATGTATGCACCTGTATATGCCTCTCCCTATCCACTTGTCCATGCCTCCGTGAGAGGTTTTTGCCCATGTGAGGCTTTTCCCCTGCCTGGTCTTCTCACCGCTGGCCGGGCAACCTGACCAAGAGGTTCCTGTTCCACAGCCTCTTCCCAGTTTCACCTTCCACGTCCTGTGAGGGAAATCCTGCGCAAGCAGCTGCAGTCGTTGCTCGGGCGATAGCCCATGTGGGGCTGGGTGAGTGTGGAGGGACCAGGGCAAGTGGAAGGGTCCCCCTGCCCCTCCCCATCCAAGCCTGGCCCATCTGCTGCCAGGGCAGAAAAGCTGGTGATGAAGTGCCATTAACAGAGCACAGCTTGTTCCCCAAGGGGGCCTTTGGGAGTTTGAAATGTTTTCATTCCAGGTAAAGGAAGAGACTCATCTGTGATAAAGTAAGAGCTGCCTGTTACCTTGTCTATTTCTCTTCTGTTGGTTCACCCTATTTTTATGGGTGAGATGGAGATGACCTTTTATTTTTAGATGCCCGAATACATTGTCAGTAACCTGTGGTGTCAGGACAGTGAACTTTTGAGCACCTAGACGCCGGTAGAAACATAACCAAAGAAACAGGATGGAAAGTGATGTTTAAATTGGTTTATAATTCTTTTTTTTTTTTTTTTTTTTGTTACAGCGTTGATGACTGCTTGTCCTGTGGTTCAGTCCACGTTCTGTTCTGTGGAGTCCTCAGTCTAGGACTTTTACATAAAAAAAGCTTGTCCTTCCAAAAAAGGACTAGTCCTTCATAGGACTGAAGTGTAGACTTGGAGAGTCTCTTAAAGATGTGATCAGAATTAAAGCTGGATTAAACTTAACGTTGCTGCTGTTTGTCTTCACTTTTGCTACTTTCCCCACTGCTCCGTCATGACTGAACAAATAAAATAGTGTCTATCCTGGAGCATGTTAGGCCTATGAAAAATGTACTTGCCTCTGTTTATTTTCTCTTTCTGAGAGTGCATATTCTTCTGTTTCTGTGCACTTACTAAGAAATGATTCTGTGAGAATTGTATTGTAGCCCAAGAGGAAAGAAACTGTGTGTAAGAGTTCGGGTGTTCTGAAGAAACGGACTGTTTTCACAATAAAAGCTTTATGTTTTTTCAGTCTGTTAGCTTTTAAAATATCTTTTAGGGGTATGTGAAAACCTGACTGAGATACTGACATCTGTACTAAGAGCGGTCAAGGTTAGTGGGTTTTTTTTTGGTGGTTTTTAAAAATTTTTTTTCCTGGCACATCTGCCAGTCATGTTTGGTAGCCTTAGGTATTACAGCACTGGGGATTTGTTATTAGGGTGAGGAAAAGGCTGAGGTACTTAAAGCCTTCTTTGCCTCAGTCTTTAATAGTCAGAGTAGTTACCCTCAAGGTAATCAGCCCCCTGAGCAGGAGGAAAGGGATGGAGACCAGGAGAATTCCATCATAATCCAGGAAGTAGTAGTTAATGACCTGCTCTGCCATTTGGACACTCACAAGTCTATGGGACTGGATGAAATACACTCAAGAGTGCTGAGGGAGGTGGTGGAAGAACTTGCCAAGCCACTGTCCATCATTTATCAGCAATCCTGATCAACAGGAGAAGTCCCGGAAGACCAGAGGCTTGCTGATGTGACGCTCATTTCCAAGAAGGGCCAGAAGGAGGATCTGGGGAACTACAGGCCTGTCAGCCTGACCTAGGTACCGGGCGAGATTATGGAGCAGTTCATCTTGGGTGTGCTCGCAAGGTAAGTGCAGGACATCCAGGGAATCAGGCCCAGCCAGCACGGGTTCATGAAAGGCAGGTCCTGTTTGACCAACCTGATCTCCTTCTATGATCAGGTAACCTGCCTAGTGGATGAGGGAAAAGTTGTGGATGTTGTATCTCTGGACTTCAGTAAAGCATTTGACACAGTTTCCCACAACATCCTATTGGCCAAGCTGGTGGCTCGTGGCTTAGACAGGTGTACTCTTTGCTGGGTTAGAAACTGGCTGCATGGCCAAGCCTGGAGAGATTTGGTAAACGGAGTTAAATCCAGTTGGCGACCAGTCACAAGCAGAGTTCCCCAGGGCTCAGTATTGGGGCCGGTCCGGTTTAATACCTTTATCAACGACCTGGATGAGGGGATCGAGTGCACCCTCAGCAAGTTTGCAGATGACACGAATTTAAGTAGGGCTGTTGATCTGCTTGAGGGTAGAGAGGCTCTGCAGAGGGATCTGGACAGGCTGGATCGATGGGCTGAGATCAGTTGCATGAAGTTTAACAAGGCCAAGTGCCGGGTCCTGCGCTTCGATCACAACAGCCCCATGCAGCGCTACAGGCTTTGGAAAGTGTGGCTGGAAAGCTACCCTGCAGAGAAGGACTCGGGGGTGCTAGTTGACAGTCAGCTGAACATGAGCTGTCAGTGTGCCCGGGTGGCCGAGAAGGCCAACAGCATCCTGGCCTGTATCAGCAATGGTGTGGCCAGCAGGAGCAGGGGAGTGATCGTGCCCCTGTACTCAGCACTGGTGAGACCCCACCTTGAGTGCTGTGTGCAATTTTGAGCACCACAGTGTAGGAAAGACGTTGAGGTCCTGGAACAGGTCCAGAGAAGGGGAATGAAGCAGAGGGGTCATGAAAACATGTGTTATGAGGGGCTCCTGAGGGAACTGGGATTGATTAGCCTAGAGAAGAGGGGGCTGAGAGGAGACCCTCTTGTTCTCTACAGCTACCTCAAAGGAAGTTGTAGTGAGGCTGGTGTTGGTCTCTTCTCCCAAGTAACTAATGACAGGACAAGAGGTAATGGCCTCAAGCTGCACCAGGGGAGATTCAGATTGGATATTAGGAAGAATTTCTTTACCGAAAGAGTGGTTAGACATGGGAACAGGCTGCCCAGGGAGGTGGTGGAGTCACCATCCCTGGAGGTGTTCAAAGACTTATAGGTGTGGTGCTGAGGGACATGGTTCAGTGGTGGGCTTGGCAGTGTTAGGATAACGGTTGGACGTGATGACCTTAAAGGTCTTTTCCAACCACAATGATTCCACGATTCTATTTTTTTTTCCAAAAAAAGTGAAACCATATGGGGGATCTCTCATCTCACTGACTTTTTATAAGTTTGATTTATGACAGGAAAAAAAAAGTTAAAATTGTGTAACTTACAAATGGACTTGTGTTGTTTAAACTGTAACTGCCAAATAGCCGCAGTGTGTGGTTTATGAGGGGTATTTAAGCAGTTCAGTATTTGTTCTAAATATTTAAAAAGAGAGGCCACTGAATGTTAGGGGTGTTTTTCCCCATGTTTGGACGGAGTGCTCCAAAGTACTTTATTTCTGTCTGGCTTTCGATGGTGTGTTTCGGTGGCATCTCTTCTGGGCGGTGCAGCTGGTTAGATGTCCCTCTTAATTTATCTGTCAGAGATCAGTCAAAGAGATGGGTAACTTATCATGTGTTTGTGCCAAGGAAGAAGAATGACCTTTGGTGATTGGAAGATATAGGTATACCGCCAAATGTAAATAACAGGAACTTGGAAATATACACAAGTAAACCATGAGATCGGGGTAACGAAAAATATGTTCCAAGATCATCAACATGTAGTAATGAATTCTAGGAAAGTACTGAATATGTAATGAATATGGATGAATTAAACTCTACTTAAACTGCTTTGTGAAACCACCCCGGTGGAGCAATCCACAGTGCTGCAATAAAGAATGCCTGCTTAATAACACTCTTGTTACTGAGTTTTCATCTCGGAATCCTTACCTGGCCGGACCTAGCCTCCCGCCTCTGTGAGAAGCGTTAGAAAGCAAGGGGGTTTGGAAGCTCCAAATTTTGTTTCAGTCCTCTGGTAGCTCTCCTTCTTTTTTCCTTGTCTCTCTATGCCCCTTTGTCTTGCTTACTGTCACTGTGTTTTTCATTCTGTATCTCACTGTCCCGTTCCTCCTTGCTGTTCATCTCTTTCTTTCTCTGACCCTTTGTGCTTCTCCCCGTTCCTGTTATTTTTACTTCACCTCTGTCCCTGTCATGCTCTGTTGCTCTCATCTCCCTATCTCGATATCCAGCTCCCTGTGCCCCTGACTCTTTCAGAGTTTCCTGCTTTCTGGCTCCCCGTCAGTCACCTGTTTTCTATGTTGCTCTGTCCTTCATCCTGTCTTTCCTTGTCCCTCTGGCCTGCCACCTGTCACTGTCTTTTTTGGGCCAAGTGGTGGCGGGCCAAGTGGATATTAGGAAGAATTGCTATGAGGGTGGTGAGACACTGGAGCAGGCTGTCCAGAGAAGCTGTGGCTGCCCTCTCCCATGGAATTGTTCAAGCCCGGATTGGATGGGGCTCGGAGCAACCTGGTCTAGTGGAAGGTGTCCCTGCCCGTGGCAGGGGGGGTTGAAACTAGATGGTCTTTAAGGTCCTTTCCAACACAAACCATTCGATGATTCTAGTCTTAATACTGCTTTTAAGTGTTCAAATGGCTTTTAAAGGATGTGTTGTATTTTGAGTGGACCTGTTTACCTAGAATCCTCCTCTAGCTTGACTACTATCCTATCCCTTATTCTGAATTAATTCCTCTGCTTTCTTCTGTACTATTTTTTTAATATGCTGCAATATATTTGGGATTTTTGTTTTCTAGGTGTGTGTCTGTAAGCATCTTGTGGTGCGTAATCGATCACCCCCCAAGCCTGGGTTTGACCATTGCAGAGCAGAGCCTGAGCAAGAAAAGTGGCACTATCCTCTGGCACGCTCCCTGCCCCACCATGGGGCAGCCACCAGCCTGTGGGATAGGGGCTGGGAGGGGCCTGCAGCCATCTGGGGGGGCTACCCTCCTTTATTTTTCTAGCAGAGCTCCCCTTTTATGGGGTGGAGGTTCGTACGTATGTAAATAGTGTTCTCAGAGTTAATGAGCTGCTGGTTGGGGCAGTTTCCCTCATTTTGTGACTCTCTTTTTCTGAGTGAATAAAAAGGGGCTTGTGTGTGTGATGTCACTTGGGCTTCTAAGTATCACAGGGAGTGATGATGCAGCAGAGTAGCGGGTGAGTAGGGGATGAGGGGGGTTGTGGAGTTCCCCCAAAAAAGGTGTGTGGGGGAATCATAGCCAAAACCCACCTGAAAATTCATGAGGGGGGATTAAAAAAATATTAAAACATGTAAATATGGGTGTGAGGTGTTCAAATAGTGAAAAATGTCTCTCATATATAGAGAGACAATAATACTCATTTATATGTATAAAATGAAATGGAAATGAAAGCCATGTATCTACTACATGTACTAGTGCAGTTCACTGTCCTAAATCTCCCTCTTTATTTCTTCCTGACCCTATGTGTTAGTTCTTGCTTCTGCTTCTTTTCCCTTATCACTTTATATTTTTCCTTTGTCCCTCGTCTTGTCTCTACCTTGTTGTCCTGCTGGTCCCTTTGGCCTCTCTCTCCTGCTCCCCCTCTCTCATATATTCCTCCATCTCTCCCTGTTTGGTTTTATTTTTTTTTTGCTAAATCTCTCAGCTCTCCTCTCTCTCTACTGTTGCCCCGCTTCCCGTCCCTCTCCCATCGACAGCGTCTGGTTTCCCTGTTGCCTGTCCCCCACCTCTTCTCTATCTTCCTCCTGCTTCTCCTCTTCTCTTGTCTCCCACTGTCCTGCTGCGTTTGGGCACCGAGCCTTATAGCTGACTCGGTGCCAGGATTTGTTCTGAGCAGGAATGAGTAAACTTTTCTTGTGCCCCTGGATGGCTTTCAAGCCCCTGGGTACAGAGCCTGTGGCTGTGGGCAGGTGCCAGGGAGGGGCCAGTGTGCTTTTGCCAGGCCCTTGTTCCTGATGGACTCTAGCTGGAGCTGGGGCAGGTGTGGACAGTGAGGTTGACGGTAGGGCTGGCCCTGCTGTGGGCTAGGAAGGGGACTGCCTGGGCATGCCCAGCTGCAGGAACTGGCTGAGGAGTCAAACAAAGGGGCTTCCACAAGGAGCTGTCCCCAGCAAGGAGCAGCCAGTCCCCGTGTGTGGTGGGTTAACCCTGGCCAAAATGCCAGGTGCCCACCGAAGCCACTCTATCACTCCCCCTCCTTAACTGGACAGGAGAGAGGAGAGGGAAAAAAAAGAAAAATAACAGGCTCGTGGGGTTGAGATAAGGACAGGGAGATCACTCAGCATTTACAGTCACGGGCAAAACAGACTCAACTGAAAGGAAATGTAATTTATTACCAATTAACTCAGAGAGGAGTAATGAGAAATAAAACCAAATCTTAAAACACCTTCCCCCCACCCCTCCCTCCTTTCCCAGGCATAACTTTGATCCCGATTTTCCTCCCTCCTCCCCTCCAGTGGCACAGGGGGGAAAACAGGGGATGGGGGTTAGGGTCAGTTTATCACACTGTTGTTTTCTGCTGCTTCTTCCTCCTCAGGGGGAGGATTTCTCACACTTTTCCCCTGCTCTAATGTGGGGTCCCCCTCATGGGAGAAGGTCCTCTGTGACTTCTCCAGCCTGAGTCTTCCCACGGGTTCAGTCCTTGATGAACTGCCTCAACGGGGGTCTCCTTCATGGTGTGCAGTCCTTCAGGAACCGACTGCTCCAGCATGAGCCCCCCTCACGGGGTCTCTAGCAGCAAACCTGCTCCAGCGTGGACTTCTCTCTCTCCACAGACCACAGGTCCTGCCAGGAGCCTGTTCCAGTGCAGGCTTCCCACGGGGTCACAGCTTCCTTTAGGTAGCCACCTACTCTGATGTGGGGGCCCTCCATGGGGTGTAGGCAGTCATCTGCTCCTCCGCCCATGGGCTGCAGGGGGACAACCTGCTTCACCATGGTCTTCACCACACATTGCAGGGGAATCGCTGCTGTGGCACCTGGAGCATCTCCTCCCCCCCTTCTTCACTGACCTTGGTGTCTGCAGGATGTTTCTCTCAGATATTCTCGCTCCTCTCACTCGCTGCAATTACTGCTGCACAACAACTTTTTCACTCTCTTAAATATGTTATCACAGAGGCGAAAAACACTCTTGCTGATTGGCTCAGCCTTGGCCAGCGGCAGGTCCGTCTTAAAGCCAGCTGGCATTGGCTATATCCGACATAAGGGAAACTTCTAGCAACTTCATACAGAAGCCACCCCTGTAACCCCCCTGCTACCAAAACCTTGCCACACAGACCCGTTACACTGTGGCAAGGAAGGAGCCATCCCCAACAGAGCACCCGACCAGCACACGACACCAGGACGTTGCTGCCTCCGTCGGCCACACACTTGAGCTGCTGCGTGTCCAGGAAACATCATGGGAGAGGTGCATTGAATCACCCACTGCCTACTCCTAAGGTCAGGCAGCCGGTACTGTGGAGGAGGAAGGGGCAGAGACAGAGAGATAAGCTTTGGGGTGCTGGAGGTCTGCCGTTGGCACCAGGAGCCACGTGTCGCCTCACATGGATCCCGGCCCATCCCTCCCACGGTTTTCCAGATCTCTGCTTGCCTCCTTGCCTGTCCCTGCCTCTGTCTGCCTTTCAGGCTTTCTGGTTCCCCAAAGCTTTTCTGTCTTCTGCTAGCATTGCTCTGTAAACTGTCACCTTGTACCTTTCCTTTCTGTCTCCCCACCAGCTTACTTCATTCTTCCTCATTGCTTGTGAAAATGGCATTTCCAAGTCTCCCTCTAAATTTTCTCTTTGTGTCTCCATTTATCCGGGTCCGTGTTCGTGTGGCTTATGTCTTCCTGCACATCTTCACCTTCATCACCTTTATTTAATATCTTCACTTATTTCGTTTGCTGACCCTATTTCTCTCCCCTGCCATGCTCTGTTCTTAATCCTTCCTTCAAAATTTCCTTTTTATCTGCCTATTTTAATTTGCTATTGCTTCCATTTTGTTTGTTTTATAGATAAAGGAAAGCACATAATTTTTGATAATAATCTTGCTGTTGTATTTAATGAGCTACTTTCCTACACAGCTTCATAGGGCATCTATCTTTTTTCCTACCTACACCCCAGAAAAATAATTTTTTTTTCTTTAGAATTCCCTATCCAGTCACATTGCTGATGCAATTAATGTAGCTGCAGTAAAAGAGCAGGAATATTTGTTTCTGGTACAGGTGGCTTTCTCCATTTGACAATTTGCACCCCACAAACTGAAGACAGCTGAGAAAACTCCCTGCTGCTCCTCCAGTCACCTTTATGTGTTGTGGGGGTTGGCCCTGCCCCTTTCCCAGGTGATTGCGGGAAGGGTGGTGGGCAGGTCCTGGAGTATATGAGCCCCGGGGCTCTACTCAGCGAGGTCATTCTGCTCTGGGCCTTCTCTGAGGTCAGTGCTCTGCTGGGCCTTCAAGTAGTGGCAGGTTTTGACCTCTCTAAAATATTTGGGCAGATATGTTTTGATGTTTAAAGAAGCAGAGAACTCTGTCTGAGGTAAGAGCTTCAGGATTGGTCAAGGTTCAGCTGTATTTATCTCAGAAAGTATGCTTGTATACAGGTTTGTTTTTTTTTTTTAGGTCAATAATTTTGTTTTGAGTCTTCTGGGCTGGGATGAGGGCTTAATAGTGTGCTTTTTTTATTTAATCTAGGTGTATCATGCTTTTTTGGAACTCCTGACTTTATTGAAGATGGAACTATCGAGCTATACGACTACTTGTTGTACACTGTGTTAATCGTTGTTACCTTCTCTCTATAATAGGACTGTTGGCGAGGTTAGCTAACAGGGGTTAGGGTGAACATCTTGTATGCATCTGTGAGATGACAAATTATGTGATTTCTTAGAAGCGCAATGGTAGTTTTCCGTCTTCTGGCATTTTAGGTGTCACAAGCGATGATGGCTACAGCATCCGAGGCTGACATTGGAGCAGACGAGAGGAAGGCCACGTTCCTTTTGAGCAGAAGAATGTTGTGGACGAAGTCTGTGTTGATACTTACTGCTGGTACCATTTCTGTGCAGATGAAGAGGAACCTGGTAACTGAGGAACATCCTGGCTGGCTGATGTAGTATTTTGTTGAGGATGGATTCAGAGCCTCGGCCCTCCGAAAGCTAAGTGGAGGGACTGGTGTTTGGGAGGGGGTTCTGGGAGGAGGGAACAAGGTTGGGAGCTGTAAGGAGGGGTTTCAAAATTGGCGTGGGGAGAGGGCTGTCCAGGAACCATCCCCTTTGGGCAGGTAAAGGGAGCGGGTTGCTCTTGGCACAATACTAGCTTGTGCCAGGCAGGACTCTTCCAGCCTGTAGCTGCGTAGCTTGTGTAGCGTGTCTTCTGTGTATCGGACCTTTCTCGGGTCTCGATGTCCTCGTTGCTCTTTGCGCTCGAGGAGCACTTCACGTGCCTCAGGCACCATTCCTAGGGTCTCGAATGCCCATACTCGTCAGCACGGTGCCACTCGGGCACGTCTTTTCTCGCATAACAAGCTTAAAGCTCGGATAGGTCTCGTGTCTCGGAAGTTTCCAGTCGGTGTGGTTTGGTGTCGTTGTTCCGGGCCACGTCAGCATCTCTGATTTTGAGTGGTCCGCTTCAGTGTAAGTAGCTGTATAGCCACCAAGCGAGGAGAGTTATTTCTGTAGTGCTATGCAGAGACATGGGAGGTGACCAGATGTTTTTAGTGGCAGGCTGTATTTGGCCTCCAGATGGCATTCCTAAGTGGAAATGAGATCTCTGGAATTGTTAAGCTTTTGATAGCACCTGGGCGATTTGTTTGATATCGCTTTTTTGGACGCAGAGGAACGAGCTGCGCGCTAAAGGGCAATGAAGGAGAGGCGAGCGGAGGGATGGAAGAAGGTGCGTCGGCATGTATTGTCAGAGGGGAGATGTGACCGGTGGTTGTCTGATTAGCTTATAGGTTTCAAGTTTTTTTTTTATTTTGAAGGCACAAAGCAATGAGCAAAGTGGGATGGGAGAGGAGAGTAATGATTAGTGGGCTGAAGTAGCAGCTATTTTTTAGGCATCTCATTGTCAATGATGTTATAAGCATCCCTTGTTTGTGTTTTACAGGTGGTACGCAAGCCTTAATGTAGCAACCAGTAAAGGGCAGAGGCAGGGCTGGTGAGCAGGTGAGGTAAAGGAGCAGGAGATGGGAATGGATGGGGCCCAGCTGCAGTTTGGGCAGTATCTCGGCATGAGTTATTTGCCTTTTTTTTTTTTTTTTTTCAGGTGATGAAGTTCTACAGCCTCAGAGGGGTGAAGCTTCACGTTGACAGCCGGTCCGAGCGGGCAAGGTAGTTGTTGGATGAGTTGGTGTGTAAGAGCAAAGTATCCTGCAGAAACTCAGTGAAGTGTTTCTCTTTAGTTTTGCAGGTGTGCGCAGGCTGCTTGTGGAATTGGATGAGCATTTGAGGTGAGCTGGTGTAGTAGCGAGGAGGCTCACGAGGCCGGTGACTTCTCGCAAGCTCAACGGTAATTTTACATCTTTGGGTATCTCGGGTGCCACAAGCAACGATGGCTGCAGCATCCAACACTGCAATCGGAGCAGGTGAGCAGAACACCGTGGTGCTTCCAGTGAAGGGGGTGTTGTGACAGAGGTTGGTGTTGGCTGATGTGGTGATTACTGATCACAGAATTTGTTATTTGGTGGGGTTTTTTTCTGCACATGACGGAGGAACCTGGGGATCACACCAGCATCTGAGTTAGCTAATGTGGTTGATTTTTTGGTCAAGAATTGATTCGGACAGCTAGACTTCTGAAAGCTAAGTTGAGGGGCCAGGGCCGAGGACAGGGCAAGGCTGGAAGTTGCAGGGACGGAGTTAAAATTAGCACAGGGGAGAGGACTGTCCAGGGACAGTTCCCTGTGGGCAGGTAAAGGGAGCCACGTTAGTTTTCTGCGCCAGACTAGGATGCGTCAGGCAGGGCAGTTCCAGCCTGTCTCTGTTATGTAGTTTGTCCAGTCGGTCTTCTGTCTTGGATGTGTCTCGGGTCTCGATGTCCTCATTCCTTTTTCTGCTCAAGGAGCAAGATGAATATCTCGGGCGCCATCCCTGGGGTCTCTGCTGCCTGTACATGCCAGCATAGTGCCTGTTTGGCATCGCTTCTCTTGCATAACAAGCTTAAAGCGCGGATGGGTCTCGCATCTCGGAAGTTACTGGGCGGTCCTCATCTGCCATGTCGCTCAAGAATGCATCGGCAGCTCTTCTCACTAGCTGTTGGTTTTTGCAAACTGAGAATTCTTCCCTGCATAGTTATGCTCATAGGTCTTGAGGCCACATTTCTCGCGCACACATCACCTGTGTTTTGACCGTTACCTCTTATAACAGGCCATTATGTTCAAATCTTTTTCTAGAGGCTGCCATAGAACCTCCTTACCTCACGGCTCTGTAGGTCTTGCCCGACAGCGCAACTCATTCGGGTGTCATCCTTCTTGCCAAGAGGTTTCTTTCATCTTTGTGTCACCTTTTTTGTAGAGTTCTGTGTAGCGTTAGTTTCCCTTTGTCTTTGTGTGCGTGTGTGTGTCTTAGAGCTGCTCTGCCTGGGGCTGTAGAGTCACGGGTAGGTGCTATATCTCTGGTTAACGCATTGATATGCCTAGATCATTTAGGCAACGGTTGTACAGTCATCTCGGGTTGAGTAGCTGGTGGCAGACTGCACAGCCAGTCATTTCGGGGGTGTTCTACAGAGAGGATGGGAGCCTTCTGGGAGGGGCGGTTGAGTTGAGAGCGAAGCAGATTGCATCTCAAAGGTGTTAAGGCTCGTGAGTGTGTGCCTCTAAGCTGGGTGTGTTGTTTTTAAAGGCGGGCTGCCTTTAGCCTCTAGGTGGTACTCTGAAGCAGAAATGAGAGCTCTGGAATTGTGAAGCTCTTGATCTGCACCTGGGTAAGCTGTGTAACAATTTGGGTTTTTTTTTTTCAGATGCAGAGGGATGAGTAGCTCTTTAAGGAGCGACAGAGGAGGCGAGTGGAGCCCTGTAAGAAGGTGAGTCGGTGCAGGGTGTCGGAGGGAAGTTGTGGCTATGTGGCCACATTATGGTTTGGTGTTTTTTCTTTCAAGGTGTGCAGCAATGTGCAAAGCGGGATGTTGGTGCCAGTGCTGACTCTGGCAAGGTGAGCTGTGGCTAGTGGGTGAAGTAGCGGTTATTTTTCAGTTTTTGTATTGTCAGTGAAGTTCTAGGCATCCCTTGTTGTTTGTGTTTTACAGGTGGTACCCGAGCCTCAACGCAGCCGCCCGAAATGACAGAGGCTGGACCGGGGAGAGGGTGAGGTAAAGGAGCGGGAGCTAGGCATCACTGCGGACAGGCATCGGTTTCGGGCAGTAGCTCGGCACACATTTTTTGCCTTGGTTTTTGCCTCGTTTTTCGCAGGTGCCACACATGGGCTCGGAGGGATGAAGCTGCATGCCGATGAGCCGTCCGAGCAGCTGAGGCTGTTGTGTGCTAGGTCGGCATCTAAGAGCCAAGTCTCACATGGCAGCTTGGTTAAACACTTACCTTTTCTTTCGCAGGTGATGTGCAGGCCACTTCTAGAATAGGATGCGTGTTTGAGGTGAGCTGGCTATTAGTGAGGAGAGTTGCGGGGCCAGTGACTTCTCACAAGCACAACAGTAGTTTTATTTCTTGGTATCTCAGGTGCCACGATCGACAAAGGCTGCAGTGCCTAGCTTTCGAACTGGTGCGGAGCAGGTGAGGAGTGGAATGACATGGCCCTTCTTGGGTGGGGGTGGGGTGGGGGTGTGGGGGGGTGTGTTTTGTCAGAGGTTGGCATTGACTGGTCCAATGCTGTCTGGCAGCAATATTTTGGTTTTTCGTTTGGATTTTACAGACGAGTAAGAGGAATTTGGAGTCTGTGGGAGAGTCCCATTTGGCTCACGTGTTTCTTTTGCTGAGGATGGATTTGGATCCCTGGCCCTCTGCAAGCTAAGTTGCAGGACAGGTGCTGGAGGTAGGGGACGGTGGAGTAGGCGGGAGATAAGTTTGGGAATTTCGTGGAGGGGATTTTAAAGTGAACACAGGGGAGAGGGCTGTCCAGGAACAGGTCTCCTTGGGCAGGGAAAGGAATGGGTTATGTTTTGGCACCAGATGAGCAAGGGCAGGGCAGTTCCAGCTTGTCTCTGTGGTGTTGTGTAGTTTGTCTAGTCCATTCACTGTGTCTAGGAAATTTCTCGGGTCTCAATGTCCTCATTCCGCTTTGCACTTGAAGAGCAAGCCAGACGTCTTGGGCGTCATCCCTGTGGTCTCAAATGCCTGTACTGGGTGATGTAGTGCCAGTTGGGCATTTCTTTTTTCTTTTTTTGCGCGAGGAGTTTCAAACGTGGATATGTCTTGCGTCTTGGACTTTTCCAGGCCATCCTCATTTGCGGCGTGATTCTGGGCTGTGCCGGCAACTCTGATCGCTAGCTGTCCGTTTCTGCGGACTGAGACCTCTTCCCTGCATCCTTACATTCTTAGGTCTTGAAGACAGGCTTCTTGCACATCAGTCGTCTCGGTTTTGACCGTAACTTCTCGGAACGGGCCATTAGGTTCCTGCCCTTTTTTTTTTTTTTCTGGGGCTGCCGTAGAAACTCCTCACCTTGCATTATGGCTCTGTAGGTCGTCTTGCCCGACAGCGCAACTCATTCGGGAGTCATCCTTCTTGCCAATAGCTTTCTCTCATCTTTGCATCACCTCGTTTGTAGAGTTCTGTGTAGCGTTGGTCTCACTTTGTCTGTGTGCGTGTGTGGCTTGGAGCTGCTCTGCCTGGGGCTGTAGAGTCAAGTGTAGGTGGTATAGCGATAAGTGTCTCTGGTTAACATTTTGATATCCATAAACCGTTTAGGCAACGGTTGTACAGTCATATTGGGTTGAGTAGCCGGTGGCAGGCTGGGCGGCCAGTCATTTCGGGAGTGTTCTACAGAGAGGATGGGAGCCTTCTGGGAGGGGCTGTTGAGTGGGAGCGAAGCAGATTGCATCTCAAAGGTGTTAAGACTTGTGTGCGTGCCTCTAAGCTGGGTGTGTTGTTTTGAATGGCAGGCTGCCCCTGGCCTCTAGGTGGTACTCTGAAGCAGAGATGAGAGCTCTGGAATTGTGAAGCTCTTGATTGGCACCTGGGTAAACTGTGTAACAATTTGGGTTTTTTAGATGCAGAGGGATAAGTAGCTCTTTGAAGAGCAACAGAGGCAGTGAGCAGAGCCCTGTAAGAAGGTGAGTTGGTGCAGGGTGTTGGAGGGAAGTTGTGACTGGTGGCTATGTGGCTACATTTATGTTTTTCTTTTTTTTAATGTGAACGTGCGCAGCGATGTGCAAAGCGGGATGCTGGTGCCGGTGCTGACTCTGGCAAGGTGAGCTGTGGCTAGTTGGTGAAGTAGCGGTTATTTTTCAGTTTTCATATTGTTGGTGAAGTTTTAGGCGTCCCTTGTTGTTTGTGTTTTACAGGTGGTACCCGAGCCTCAATGCGGCCACCCAAAATGACGGAGACCGGACCAGGGAGGGGGTGAGGTAAAGGAGCAAGAGCTAGGTGTTGCTGTGGGCACGCGTCTGTTTCGGGCAGTAGCTCAGAACACGTTTTTTGCCTCGTTTTTCGCAGGTACCACACATGGGCTCGGAAGGACGAAGCTGCACGCCAATGAGCCATCCGAGAAGCTGAGGCTGTGTGCTGGGTCAGCGTCTAAGAGCCAAATATTACATGGCAACTTGGTTAAGCGCTTACCTTTGTTTTTTCAGGCACTGTGTGGGCCGCCTCTGGACTCGGCCAAGCATTTGAGTTGAGCTGGCTATTAGCAAGGAGGATCACGGGGCTGGTGATGTCTCGTAAGCACAACAGTAATTTTGTTTCCTGGTATCCCAGGTGTCATAAGTGATGATGGCTGCAGCATCCGGCTTTGGAGCAGGTGAGGAGCAGTTGAGTGGAATGACACCATGCTTTTTGGCGGGGTGTGTGTTGTGGGAAAGGTTGTTTGTGACTGCTGCGATGCTGTCTGCCAGGACTGGGTTTTTTTGTTTTGTTTGGATTTTGCAGATGATAAAGAAGAAATGGATACCAGGGGAGTGTCCCATTGATCTGATGTGTTTCCTTTGAGAATGGATTTGGATCCTGGCCCTTCGAATGCTAAGTTGTGGGGCAGGTCCTGGGGTTGGTGGGGGTGGTTTGTGGGGCGATAAGGTTAGGATTTTGGGGGAGGGAATTTTAGAGTTAGTATAGGGGAGAGGGCTGTCCAGGAGCAGTTGCTTTTGGACAGTTAAAGGGAGCTGGGTTACTTTTCCACACAAGTGGTGTGTGCCGGGCAAGGTAGTTCCGGCCTGTCTCTGTGTTCTTGTGTGGTTTGTCTAGTTGATCTTCTGTGTCCTGGATGTTTTTTGGTTTTGAGGTTCTCATTGCTCTTTGTGCTCAAGGAGCAAGATGGGCATCTCGGGTGCCATCCTTGGCATCTCGAATGCCCAGCCTCATCGGCATAGGGTCAGTCGGGCGCTTCTTTGCTTACATAACAAGCGTGAGGCGTGGATCGGTCTCCGATCTCTTGAGTTCTGGGCATTCCTCGTTTGCAGCGTCCTTCCGGGCTGTGTCGGCAGCTCTGTCTGTGGACTGAGACGTCTTCCTTGCACCCTTAGGTTTGTAGGTCACAAAGTCAGGATTCTCGTGCATCGGTCTTCTCTGTTTTGACCATAACTTCATGTAACGGAGCGCTACATTCGACTCTCTTCTGTGATGACTGCGAAGCATTTCCTCCCTTGAGGCTCCATAGGGCTTTTCTGCCTGCAGCGTCTTCCTCACTGGAGTCACATCTGATTGTGGTCTTATTGCGTCTCACGATCGTGTTTCTCATGGTGTTGGTGTGTATTGTTGGCCTTCATGTCAGGGTTGGATCTGCCTTGCCTGGGGATGTAGCGATATTAAAGGCAGGGTAGCATAACTCTATTGTCGTGTGGTGATAACTTGATCCGCCCGGATTATTTTGGTGAAGACCGTACAGTCCATCTCCAGGCAAGTAGCTGTAGACAGCTGCCACAGTGACTTGCGGAGAGTTTTGCGGGTGTGTCTCAGGTTGGAGTCTCACCTTCTGGGAGCAGCAATTTGTGGTAGTCCGCACACGTGGGGCTCAATAATTGGTGGTTTTTAAGCTGTAGTTAGAAGGCACATGCGAAAATAAGATAGGCCTCGGGTCTCATCAAGGTACCGGTCAGCATGCAGGTAACTGCTTTAAAGGGTTTGTTTGGGTTGCTTTTTCAGATGCGGAGCGACGAACCCCACGCCAAAGGGCAAGAGAAGAGGAAAGTCGAGCGCCGGACAAAGGTGGGCAGGTGTCTGATATCAGAGATGCGACGTGACTGTCAGTGGTTCTGACTAGATTACGCTGATTTGTTTTTATTTTCTAGGTGCGGATCAAAATGTCAAGTGAGAGATCCACGCTAGAGCAAATTCTGGCAACGTGCGCGATGACCACTGTGCTATGGTAGCAGTTTGATATGTCATATTATTGATGTAGCCAGAATCATACCCCGTTGTTTGAGTTTGACAGGGGGCAGGCAGACTAAAGAATCTGACTCTGGCCGGTCAAGCGACCGAGACGGAGGGAAAGAGCCTCAAGCGAGCCAAGGCTTTGGGCGGTATCTTAGCGTACGCTTTCCTCTCTTTCTTTGGCAGGTGCCGCGTTCCTTCTAGGGTGGGAGAAGTCACACGACAAAGAGTGCGTTGAGAAAAGGCGAGAGACTCGATAAGCGGCATAGTTAAGCTTGAATCGCTGAGGATCACATGGTGACTCTGTTAAGCATTTGTCTCGGGCTTTGCAGGTGCCCCGTGGGCTCTCCTCAAAGGCCCGAGGGTTTGAGGCGAGTCGGTGGATGAGAGAGGAGCGGCAGGCTAGGAACTGTGGAGCGGATGGTAACTTCTGAGTATAACAGGTGATATATTTCATCAGTTTTCTGGTTTCCGTGGGAGATGCTGGACATGACATCTGATTTCTTGGGAGCAGCACTTAGAAGGTGGGTGTCATTTGGTAGAGATGAATGCCGTGTGGCATGTCTGTGAGGGGTGGCGTTCTGTCTTGCACGATGAAGAACCTGGTGAATGCAGGAGCATCCCACTCGGATCGTGTGCTTCTGATGAGGAGGGATTCTGGACCCTGCCCTCTGAAAGGTAAGTCAAGGGGCAAAAAGCAGTGGGTGGCTGGGGCTAGCAGGGCATTTAAATTTGGAGTTGTGGACAAGGCTGTTAGGGGTGGCTTAAGTCTGAGAGCGGTTAGAGGGCCCGGGGTCTGTTACACGGGATGGGAACGTGTGCGGAGCGGGGCCGTTCCAGCCTGTGTCCGTGGCTTAGTGTCATTTGTGTCATCTGCATTCCATCTCTTAGACGATGCCTTCCACAGGTCCCTGTTTCGCCCCCTGGGCTCTCTGCGCTTGGTATGTGTGTCAGTAGGGTTTCAGGTGATTTGCTGCTTCACTATCAAGCCCCTTGAGCAGTTATTTTCATCGGAGCCAAAAGCATGCCTGACATTGTGAATGTTCCTGGAGGGTCGCCCTTGTAGAGGCAATGTGGGCGGGTACGATCTGCTCTTGAAAAATCCACTTCCATAAAGCTGCCCTACAGGCCTTTCATCCTGGTGTCCTTATGGGCTTAAGTCTTAAAGCCCAGCTTCTCACATGTCCATTGTTCTGGTTTTGTATTGTATTGCTCTGTATCTGTACTGATGGTCACCTAATACAGTATTGCACTGTAGCGTTCTGTTTTTGTAGGACACTGTATGGCATGGCATTGTAGTCATCTTGCATTGCAGCACCATGCTGGTGTGGACTGAGATCGCGTTGCACCGTATGGCTCTGTATTGTGCTGTGTCTTGCATCATGCTCTATGGCTCTGTATTGCACCACGCCTTGACTTTGGTCTAAGACTGCATTGCACTGTACGGCGCTCTGTCATACCATAGGGCTGTGTCACACCTGCTATTGCGTGTCACCGTACGGCTCCACATTGTGCTGGGTCTTGACTGTGATCTAAGACTGCATCACACCATACGGATCTGTGTCATGCTGGGTCTTGACTGTGGTCTAAGATTGTGTTGCACCGTACGGCTGCATATTTCATCACACTCTATGGCTCTGTGTCGCACTGGGTCTTGCATCACACTCTATGGCTCTGTGTCGCGCCGGATCTTGACTGTAATCTAAGATTGTGTCGCACTGTACAGCTCCTTACGGCACTGGGTCTTGCATCACACTCTATGGCTCTGTGTCGCGCCGGGTCTTGACTGTAATCTAAGATTGTGTCGCACTGTACAGCTCCTTACGGCACTGGGTCTTGCATCACACTCTATGGCTCTGTGTCGCGCCGGGTCTTGACTGTAATCTAAGATTGTGTCGCACTGTACAGCTCCTTACGGCACTGGGTCTTGCATCACACTCTATGGCTCTGTGTCGCGCCGGGTCTTGACTGTGACATAAGACTGCATCACGCCGTACGGCTCCGTGTCACACGGGGTCTTGTGTCACACTGTACAGCTTTGTATTGCATGGGGTCTTGACTGTGGTCTAAGACTGGGTCACACCATATGGTTCTGTGTTGTGCTGGGTCTTGACTGTGATCTAAGACTACATTGCACTGTACGGTGCCGGGTCTTTTTTTTTTTCTTTTGCCCTGTCTGGTACTGTTAATTGTAAAAGTTTCGACTGTGGAGGGCCTCGGGCTGGGGTTTTCAAAGGCAGGGCAATTTTGGAGGCCAGCGGGAACCCTGTTCCTGAGGAGAGCCGCAGACCTGTGGTGGCAAGCAGTGGGCGAAGGGCAGAGCAGAGAGGGAGGGGTGGTTTGTAGGGTAAGTGAAGTGAGCGTTGTGCATGTGTGTGGCTTTGGTTGTGGGGTAGTATGTAAGCATTGTTAACATGTTGTGGTTGGAGTAGAGGTATTTTTCTTTTCCAGGCCTTGTATAAAAAAAGCAACAAACCACAACCCCAAAACAAACACACCCCCCAAACCCAAGATATTCTAATAAGAAAAAAAAACCAGTCAGGATTTTTTTTCCACTTGCTGGTTGTTTTTTTTTTTTTTTTTTTTAACCTAATTGGGTCCTAATTGGTCTGCACAGAGATGATAACTGCCAAAGTTTGGATGGTGGAAGGCAGCAGGGTACGTGGTGGGCTTTTGAAAAGCCCGGAAAAGACCCAGCACCCTCAGCGATTTAGTAGGGAGCTCGGTGTGCTTTAGGATAGTCCGGCAGAAGCGCTTGGGAATGGAGCAAGGGTAATGGCGGGGTTAAGGAAAGACCAATGGATGCTGTGGCGCTCTTGGTAAGTCAACAGGGAGCTCATTCTGCTCTGGGGTGGGTGCTCCGCTGCTGCTGGTGGTAGTAGCTCCGCAGCTGGCTGGATGTGCAGGCATTGGGCTTTAGTCACAGAGAGAACGGGAGTCGTCTGTTCCAGGTAAGAGCTGTGAGAAAGGCCCAGGTTCAGCATCACATACACTGGACAGGGGGGAAATGAGAGGGGAAACAGAGATGAAAAGGAGAAGGGAGGGGGACCGGGGGCAACGGAGGCAAAGATGGGGAAACTAGGGAGAACTGGGGCAAATGAGGAGAAAGAAATGAAGAGTAGCAGTGATTATACCCTTTGCTGGTTTTTTAATTATTTCTTAGTTTTCCTTAGTGCTGATGTTATTCCCATTTTCTTTCTACTTGTTGTTGGTTTGCTGTCCCTATTTAATAACTTTTTCATTTCCCTAGTAACCATATATTTTATTCTTTTTTTATGCCTACTTTTATTATTTCCTTTCTTTACTTAGTGCTCTTTCATTTACTTTTTTTTTAATCCATTTTAGTTCTCCATCACTGAGTTTAAATTTTTTGTCTTGTCTTATTTCCTTTTAAAACTTTGTCTCCTTAGATCCCATTTGCTGTCTTAATTTTGACACATTCCTCTACGCCCTGGCTATTTAGATATTCTTTCTACCTTGGCATTTTCTTTTGCTGTGGCTCTTTGTTCTTTCCTCTCGTTATTTTGGCTATTGTTCCATTCTTTCCTGTCTTAGTCTCTTGGCTTTAAAAATTTTGTTTCTGTGTCTGCTTTTATCTAGTTTGGTGGTGGTGGTTTTAAGGTTTTTTTTGTTTGTTTGTCCTCTCCTTTGACCCAGCTCTCTACCCTTCTTTTTAATAGTTTCCAGTTTCTTGAGTACCCAGTCACTTTTTGAATTTACTTTTGATGTGCGTCTCTGTCTTGGTTTGAAAGACAGGTGTCTATGGAGGAAGGCAGGAGCCTCCCTTGAAATGGAAAGTGCAACCCCCTTCCCTCCAAATTATTATAATTTCGAAATTAACGGGCCTTCAGGCAAAGATATGGGGAATAGGAATAACAGTTCTTTACTAATATATATATATATATATATATTTATAACACAAGGCAGGGAAAAAACAAACAACCCACTGGTTTACACTGATAGTCAGGAATACAACCTGACACCCTGTTAGTCAGTAGCAGTCCGATAAGATGATGGCTGCAGTCCTCCTGAAGCGATGGATGTAGTTCTGTGGAAGCAGCAATCAGGTAAAAGAGTCTGGTCTTCCTCCAAAGGTCCAGTGGTAGGTAGGTAGCTCTTGTCCTCTGGAACTCCAGTGGGGGGGAAAAACTCCTCTGGGAATCCCGTGGAAGAAGGCTGCTAGGGTGTTGGAGATCTCAGTTTTTATTTGGCATGGACTGCTTGGCTCCTTCCCCCCCCTCCCCGGGCGGAGCATCTCACAATGGGATGGGGAGTCGTGAGGCAGTTCCTTGATGGGCCATTAACAGGAGATAGTCCAGAGGGGGGAGGCAGGGAGCACCTCCCCACCTGGTCTCAACAGCTCCTGAAGATGGTAATAGAATATTTTTTTTTTCCTTTTGGCACATTTTACACTGTAACCCAGGACCGTCTCTTTTTCAGCCTTTATTTTTTAGGTTTGCTTGTCTTGCCTCATGTGGCTTTTTAGGTTTTCTGTGCTTAATTTTATCCCAGCTAACATGTTTATTTGTTATTTCCTTCCCGTGAGTCCTGCAGCCTGTGCTTCTTTTATGATTTTTTTTTTCCCACAACTCTATTAATTTAGATTGCTGTCTCTGTTTTTGAATTTTTTTCCTCTCTCAATCTCTTGGCTTTAAAAAGTGTTTCTACACCTGTACAGGTAATTTAGTTCACCGTCTCTTATTTTCAGTTGTCTGATGACCATACCGTAGCTTTTTGCATTTTCAGGTTTCCTTCTCTGTCTCCTTTTGTTAAGCTGACTATCCCTGAGTTTTAATCCTTTCTTGTCTGTTACATGCCCCGTCACATTTGACTCTTTTGTCCCTTATTCAGTTTGCGCTCCCTATTTCTTTTTCCATTTTCCTTGCTCTCTGGCTATTTAAATTTTCTTTTAATGTCTCCATTTATCTAGTTCCCTTTCCCTTGTTTTAGTTTTTTGCTTTAAAAATTTTATTTCTGTTATTATTTACTGAATTTCCTGTCCTAGAAACTTTAGCCCATGGCTTTTTATGTTCCACTTTGAATCTCCCCCTAACAAGTTTTTGAATTTGCTACCTTGTGGGAGCAGTGCCAACAATATGGAAGATAGATTGAGACTAAAATAGAAGCGTGAAGCTAATGTTCAACATGTAAGAATAAACATGATAAAAGACCAGGTGTTCCAAACAAGCCACATGGCAAAATGAATCTTGAGCATACAGAAAAGCCAGGCTGGAAACCGCCTGGGAGGATACGTGAGAGAGGACGTAACCACAAACAGTCACTAGCGTGGACGCGCCAGAGAAGAATGTTAAAACATCCCCCTTGGCTTTTTAGTTCAGGAACGAGCATGCTCTGTATAATTGCTTGAAAGAGAGAAGCAAGAGAGCTTCCTTGGCTATGCCGCACATGCGTGCCGATTAAAGAATATACCTAGAAAAAGGCTACGAAGTCTGCATCTCCTTCATCCCTGCAGATAGGTGCCCTGTGTGAGGAAAACCTCTAGGTGAGTTTGCTTTTTAATTCTACTAAGGTTTTTGTGGCTACATTCCTTAAATAGGAACACCTACACCCATTGAACAGGAAAACTACAGGATCATTGTAATGGGACAGATGGCTTCGCAAGAGCTAAATTACATTAAAAAGCACCGCAACAGGTATTGTGTGCTGCTGGTTACCGTGTAACTAAAACCCACCTAATGTGATCGCTGCTGTTGGTAAAAGAACATCGTAATTGGTTCCCAGTAGATGGCGCACTTGATAGCGCTATATGGGAGCGAGTAGGGGAATGCTTACAGACACCTAAAGGGCTAGGTTTTGAGATTCCTGATGCTGTTATTGTGACACGGCAGTTTTTATACTCCATGTTGGCGCAGCTCAAACCTTTAGAGGCTATTGTTAGAAAAAGGAAAAAAAAAAAAAAGAAAAAAGATAGAAACAGGGGCCAAAGGGCCAAAATATATATGATTGAGCTAAAGCTGTCCCAAATAATTCTGAGACTGAAGACCCTTTTGACCCTGGGCCACTTAGTGCGGAGGGGGAACCAGATTTATACCCTCTCTTACCATTACCTCCTCAGCCATGAGAGACACTACCCCCCCCACCCCCGTGCTGAAATTTTCACCTTCACCACTGTTACGTTCTATGTTGTCTACGGCACCTGCTAATCCCTTTCTGAAGGAGTTATCCGAGATAGAGTCGGCAGCGCAGAAATGTAAAGAAGCAGCTATAAAACGGGCTAATTCTACTTTTGCCTTCCCTGTTAAAAAGAAATAAAACCGGTCCCCAATTAATGAGGGTTTGCCTTACCAGGTTTCTAAAGAGCTTAAAAAAAAACCAAACTATTACAGAAAATGGATTACAAAATACGTTCACCGTAGCATTAATAGAGGCAGTGTGGGTGGCATATATAACGACACCACGGGATTAGAAAATGTTAACGAAAACAACATTATTTTCGGCACGCCGTGAGGTTTGGCAATTAGAATATTACGATTCAGTAACAGAGCAGGCGATGGATAATTTGGGTGCAGGAATACCAATTCATCAGGGTCTGCGTACAGGCACAGGACAACATATAAGCACACAGGTACAAATAGCCCTGGATAGATGGGCTTTTGAACAAGTCCGGCTGGGTCAGTGAGAAGGAACAAGGAGAGAAGGGCTGGAAAGAGTTAACAGGATTCAGGCATGTCCTGCCCTGGGCCTTGAGCAAGAGTAAAGAAAGATAACAGGGAATTAATCATGTGCAGACCATCAGGTATGAGAGGAGCACAAGCCTGCAGGATAGCAGCCAAGGGAGTTAGCAGTAGTGGTGCGTAAACCATGCCTGTACACCAATCATAGCTTACGTAGTGGTGCATGCGCTAATAGAGAAAAGTATATAACGATGGTGTACGAAACAATAAAGGTCTTTGGTTCATCCCCAATTGGAGTCCATGCCCTTCGTCCGCCACAAGTCGGGGCATCATATGGGATCTTTTATGACAATAAGACGAGGTTCTCGGGAGCTCTCTGTGACATTTGAAGATATACTGCAGGGGGCAAAGGGAAGTAGATAATCCTGAAGCCGCTAAAGCTTTGTTATTCCAGTTGGCTTTTGAAAACGCTAACAGTGACTGTCAATCAGCGCTACTACTATTGAAAGGAAAGGCAATGGACGTAGGGGAATATATTAAAGTACGTCAAAACATCGAAACTGAGACTCACAGAGCATCGGTTCTCGCTGCCGCATTATCTCAATTGCATAGTTATCGGAACACTGTTAAATGTTTTAATTGTGGTAAACAATGACATACAAGCCAGGAGCGTCCTGAAAAGCGGCAGATGTGCAAGAGTAAAAATTTGACAAAACCCATGAAAAGATATTGCCGGACAGTATTAACACTGAAGCAGAGAAAACTCAGTAACAACCAAGTGTTATTAAGCAGGTATTCTTTATTGTGGCGCCAGGCAGCACGGGGGATAGCTCCTTCTGTACGTGCACGCTCAAGCGTTAGGATTCTTGCCTTATATTTACAGCTTTCATGTTTATACATTACATTTCTAAGAAAAGGTTGGGTTATTCTAATTATTTCCAGGAATTCATTAACATAAGTTCCTCCCATAGTCCCACCTCAGCCCACCCAATTTACACCCCCCCCATCAGGGGTCGTTGGTGGTCACTGGGGACAAAGGTCCGAGTCTTCCTCACGGTTGAACTTTTGAACTTGTCCTGTGGCGCGTGCCCTGTACCATCATGGGTCTCTTCCAAACCGCAGGACCAGCTCTTGCTAGCTGCTCTCCCTATCTCTCTTGCTTAGTCTTCTGTGTTCCTTGAGCCCCACAGTCTGATTGGAGGATTCCACCTGGTGTCCTTCACTTGGCAGATTCTGCTTTGTTCTTATCTTTAGAGTGTTTGTTAGTTAGTCCGCAATGGATATATGCATAACGATTAGCACAAATTGGCCTCCCTCCCTATCTCTAAAGGCTGGTCAGCAGCACTTTTCTAAAAGCCAGTTAGCCATTCTTTATTACACGGCAAGGCACAACGAACAGCTCGACCGTGTGTCAGAATGCGGTCGCGATCGCTCCGCAATCGACGAGACAAAATTTCCCGTCCGGTACGATATATCGTTACCCCGATGACAATCTTGTCTGTGCAAAAAACCGAAGGATACTTGAAAAACATCCTGCAGCATATGTCAGATGAATTAAAATCTCACGGATTGCAAATCGCTGATGAAAAAGTACAAACTCGGCCACCGTGGAAATAGCCGGCGTGTATTTTATCAGAACAACGTACTAAAACTTACAAGACAAAGTAGACCTTGAACGACTTACAGAAGTTTTTAGGAGACACCAATTGGTTACGTCCTCAGCCGGGTGTTTCTAATCGGGAAGTGTCATTCATTTGCACCTTTGAATGGGGATAGCAACTTTACCTCAGGATGCTGCTTGTCAGCAGAAGCAAAGAAAGAATTGGACCCTGTAGCACAAAAATTATCTGAGCTTCAAGCCGACAGAATTTGACCAGAATTACCCGTGGGTCTTTTCATCCTCAGAACCGAACGTCAACCCATCGGGTCAGTGGGTCAGTTGTCGGTAGACAATAAGCGAGTTTTTTGACCTAGAACAGTTGTTTTTTACCAAATGAGCTTAACAAAATCATAACCCCTTATTTAGAACTTGTCATATGGTTAATTACGAAAGGGTGTCATTGTATTCGGACACAGAGAGGATACGATCCCGAAATCCTTTACCTGCCTTTACGAGCGCAAGAATATTGCCGGCAGAAACACGACCGCCGCAGAAAGGCATTTTTCAGTTTCAGAGAAACAATCGCATCGTCCAGAGGTTACATACAGGGGCCCCAGCGCAAACGACCGACAGAACCGTCCCACCGAATCGATCACGTGGGGGAGAGGGGTACGCGCACGTTCTTCTTCCATCAGGACCGCAACGGTTTCCAGCACGATATATCAAGCCTTATCACGAGCTGCAAAGATGTGACCCGGAATCCAGCGCCCTCAGATGGAGAAGTTGAACCCAAATGAAAATAAGAGACCACGGAAATGAGAGAGAACAACAAAAGATGATCCTGTCGCCCGGGGAAAACTGAAACAACTACAACATAGCGCAAGTACAACAGCAGCATCTGCGGGTGCATCGCCTATGCCAGCAAACACCTCTTTGGCGTACTTAGCAGTCATCACCAGGAACAGTACGGTAAGGACGTATACTTATTCTTTACACGATACGTCATCCTAGTCGCGCTCGACATTTGTATCGGGCACATGTCTCGGACCCCTCACCGCCATTTAAACGAAATACCCGGTGGGATCCGGAAATTCCTATTTCAGATAATGATTCAAAATGGACGGAGGGAACCCGGATTCCCCCTTCAGGGCCTTTAACAGAAGGCAGAGATGGGGTACGAAGTAACGACACCCATCAGTATCATACCGGGTTATCACCCATTTGCACGTCAAACGAGCCAATACAGAATTGCCTTAATACGGGAGAAAAATTTCATCTTTCAACATGGGAAAATAGACAAGGAGCAACTAGCCATTTAACATTCATCTCTGCTCCCAGAATAGCCGACGCAGTCGTCAGTCAAAACGCAACCACGATTCCCCCTGTTAACTTACCTTTATGTAAGATCCCCAGAGATATGACAAAGGATGTAACAAATCTTAATCGGACACCTCATAGCCTACCAAAAACCTGTGCTACAAAACACAACCCATTTAATATTTTGGGACCTGGGTCCCCACGGACACCTCATAACTAATTCCTCGAAGGATGTAAATTTTTTATGCACTAACTAATGAGTCGAAGCGGTCAGAAGGAGGTCTTTCAGGACCCGTGCTACAGGCTCAGTTTAAGGAGAGTTTTAGTTCATATTTTGCAAAGCTTTGCCGATCGGCCTCGCCGTTTAGACTCAGACACGTAGCACGTGGAGTCTATTCAAAAAATAATAATTAATATTCTTTACAGTTGACCAATTTTCATAATGACTCTTATTATTTGTACCTCGCGTCCTTACGCTTTTGTGGCCGCATCTGAGATTAATATTTCCAAAAACAAGTCATACCTTTGAACTCACCTTACAGAACTCATATCATTTCAGTTGCATTACACACACAAAAATCTCTAAATTAAATGTATCTGCCACAATACCAATGAGACGAGAAGCCGAGATACGTCTTCTCGTAAATGCGACTCGACAACGGGTAGGGGATTCTGGCCTAAGTCGGTTAGCAAAGGCACTGAAACAACCTCCACAACGAAGAAAACTCTGTATAGGACAGGTCATTGCTTTTATAATATCCGCAATCAATATCTTAGCTACCGCAGCTATTACCGCTACAGCTTTAGCAGAGTCTGTACACACCGCACGCAAAGTAGCGGGAACATTGAGTAACATAAGCCAAGAATTAACTACGCAAGCAAATATCGATCGGCAAATATTAACGCGCTTAGACGCATCGGAAGCGGCAGCGATACGGTTAGGCGATAGGTAAAATGCAACGGCTGATCGAATGAAATTACAAATGTGACTGGGAATGTAAAGAAAAAAATTATGCATTACTCCATTAGTATGGAACGATAGCGTATATACGTGGGATCATATTAAACAGCACATTCAAGATGCTTTTTCAACTGACATAGATGGCACGGTTCAAGATTTGACCCTCGCTTTGCAAGGACAAGTGGCAGCGCTTACAAGATTTAGCACATAAAAGCATATCGGATGACATCTCTGATAGCATGACGCGGCCAAAGCCCCCCAGAAAAATCGGTTTACCGGATTAAATTTACAAATTTGGGCAATTGTTGGTCTCGGCCACACTTGTGTCCTTTTTATACTTGTAGCGCTCAGAATCATCTGGGGAACCATACAAGATCCCAGAAGAACGGAAGTCGAGGTTCCTTGCCGCTCTTGCCGTGAACCCGACGTTCCAAAACAAAGAGGGGGAGATGTGGGAGCGGTGCCATACGGACGAACGACCAAGACTAAAAGAGAAGCACGAGGCTAATACTCAATACGTAAGAATAAACATAAAAGACCAGGTGTTCTCAATAACTCTCCACACAGGAGAACGAGACTTGAGCGCATGAAAAGGCCAGGCTGGAAACCCCCCCGGGATCGTGTGTGAGAAAAGACATGGCTGAAAAGAGTCACGAGCGTGGGTGTGCCAGAGAAGAATATAAAACATCCTGCTTGGCTTTATAGTTCGGGCATGAGAGACCTCTATGTAGTTGCTTGAAAAAGAGAAGCGAGAGAGCTTCCTTTGCTATGCCGCACGCCCGTGCCAATTAAAGAATATACCTAGAAAAAGGCTACGAAGTTGGAGTCTCCTTCATCGCCACTCTGCCCCAATTCCGCTCCCTTTCTGTTTGTTACTCCAGTCATCTTACGTTCTCTAGTTTTGAATTCTTTGCCAGGTTTGTCGCTTTTCAATTTGTCTATGCTGGTATGCAGCTGTCTTTTTTAAAAAGAATTCTTTCTGCTTTCTTCCTCTTTTATAGTTTTCTCTCCATCTCCCTCTATCCGGTTCCCTATTGTAGTAAAATCCACAACCCCCCCGTCCACTCTCTTCTTCTCCTGGCTGCGGGCACCTCGCTCTCTCCATCCCTCTCTATCGCACCTCTCCGTCCTCCTCCTTGCCGAGCTCCGTTTCTCTCTCGACACCCTCGTGCAGTTCCCCGTCCCCGTCTCGTTCCCGGTATCCCATTTCCCAGCTCCCCGTCCCACACCCCTACCTTTCCTCTGGCCTGCCTCCTGCTTTCCTCATTCCTCTTCTCCTGCTGCCTGCAGACATCGATCCTCGTAGCGAACTCACCGCCGGGACTTCCGAAGGGCACGAAGGCACAAACCGTCACCGCCTTGTTTGCAATCCCGGATGCGTTTCCGGCCGCCGGGCCGCAGAGGAGGGGGTGATGTGCCGTGGGCCCAGGGTGTTCTGTTCCCTACGGGCTCTAGCCGGGGTCCATCCCCGCCGCAGTTCTCTAGATCTCTGCCTGCCTCCTTGCCTGTCCTTGCCTTCCTCTCCTTTTCAGGCTGTCTGTTTCCCCAAAGCTTTTTCCTCTTCTGCTAACATTGCCCTGTCAACTGTCACCTTCTACCTTTTCTTTCTATGTCTTTCCTTTTCTATCTGCCCACCGGCTCTTATTTCATTCTTCCTTGTTGATTGTGAAAACAGCATTTCTAGGTCTCCCTCTAAATTTTCTTTTCGTGTCTCTATCCAAGTCCCTGCTGGGTTTTTTTTTGTCTTCCTGCCTATCCTCATCTTCATCACCTTTTACGTTTTGTTTCAATATCTTCATTCATGTAGTTTGATGACCCTATTTCCCTCCTTCCTTTTTAACATTTCCTTCTTATCGACCTATTTTGGTTTCCCTTTGTTACCATTATGGAATTTTTTAAACTGGTAAAGTAAAAGGACATAATTTTTGATAATAATATTGCTGTTATAATCAACGAGTGACTTCTCTCCATAGCTTAGTAAGGCATCTATGTTTTTCTACCTACACCCCAGAAAAATGAAGTTGAAATCCCTACCTGGTCACGTTGCTGATGTAATAGATATAGCTACAGTAAAAGAGCTGGAAGAGTAACTTCTAGTCCAGGTGGCTTTCTCTATTCAGTGCTTTGTATCCTGTAAACTGAAAGCAGATGAGAAAAGTCCCTGCTGGTCCTCTGGGTGCCTTTATGTGTTATGGTGGTAGACCCTGCCTCTTTCCCAGGGGATTGTGGGAAGGGTGGTGGGCGGGTCCTGGAGTATATGAGCCTCGGGCTCTGTTCAGGGAGCTCATTCTGCTCTGGGGCTTCTTTGGTGTCAGTGTTCTGCCGAGCCTTCAGTTATTAGTAGTTTTTGAACTGCCTAAGCTATTTTTGGCAGATATACCTTGACGCTTAAAGAAACAGAGGGCTCTCTTTGAGGTAGGAGTTTCTGGAGTGGTTGAAGTTCAGCTGCATTTATCTTACAAAGTATGCTTATATACAAATTTTCTTTTTTTAGGTCAAAAATTTTGTTCTGGGCTGGTAAAAGTAGCATGCTTTTTCTTTTAATCTATGTCTATTGTGTTTGTTCGGAACTCCTAGCTATTGAAATGGAACTAGCTTTAGTGTATACCGAGTTAATTGTTACTATTTCTCTAAATAGGACCAATGGTGAGGTTAACTAGCAGGGGCTAGGGCAAATATCTGGCACGCAGTCACAAGATCGTGAATTACCTGATTTCTCACAAGCGCAACAGCAATCTTTTGTCTTTTGGTATTTTAGGTGCCGCAAGCAACGATGTCTCTGGCATCCAACGCTGGAATTGCTGCAGGTGAGCAGAAGGCCACATTCTATTTGAGTAGGAGGGTGTAGTAGAAGAGGTCTGTATCGATGCTTGCTGCTGGTACTGGTTCTGTGCAGATGAAGATGAGCCTGGCAGCTGCAGGAACATCCTGGCTAGCCGATGCGGTATTTTGTCGAGGATGGATTCAGAGCCTCGGCCGTCTGAAAGCTAAGTGGAGCGATGGGTTTTTGGGAGGGTGTTCTGGGAGGTGGGGACAAGGTTGGGAGTTGTAGGGAGGGGTTTTAAAAATAGCATAGTGGGGAGAGGGCTGTCCAGGAATAGGTCTCCAGAGCAGCACGGGCAGGGCAGTTCTAGCCTGTCTCTGTGGTGTTGTGTAGTCTGTCTAGTCTGTTCACTGTGTATTGCAGATTTCTCGGGTCTCCATGTCCTCATTCCATTTTGCGCTCAAAGAGCAAGCCAGACATCTCGGGCGCCATCCCTGTGGTCTCGAATACCTGTACCGGTTGGCGTAGCGCCGGTCAGGCGTTTTGTTGTCTTGCGTGACAAGCTTGAAGCGTGGATCCGTCTTGCATCCCGAAAGTTCCAGGCGTTTACTCATTTGCGGCGTCCCTCCGGGCCGCATCGGCGGCTCTGCTCGCTAGCTGTCCGTTTTCACGGACTGAGACTTCTTCCTTGTATCCCTATGTTCATAAGTCTTGAAGCCAGCCTTCTTGCCCATCAGTCATCTCAGTTTTGACCGTAACTTCTTGAAACAGGCCATTACATTCAAGCTTTTTTTGTGGGGCTGCCGTAGAACCTCCTCGCCTTGTGTCGCGACTCCGTAAGTCTTCTTGCCCGACAGTTTGTCTCGTTCGGGTGTCATCCTTCTCGCCGGGAGTTTTCTCTCCTCTTTGAGTCGCCTTGTTCGCAGTGTTCTGTGTAGCGCTGCTCACTGGGTGTGTGCATGTGGCTTGGAGCTGCTCTGCCCGGGGCTGTAGGGTCAGGGGTAGGTGGTATAGAGATAAGCATTTCTGGTTAACGTGTTGAGGATATGCCTAGACCATTTAGGCAACAGTTGTACAGTCTTCTCGGGTTGAGTAGCCAGCATTGGCAGGTTGTGCAGCCAGTCGTTTTGGGACTGTTTCATGGAGAGGATGGGAGCCTTCTGGGAGGGGCTGTTCAGCAGTAGTGAAGCAGAGTGCATCTCACAGGTGTTAAGGCCTCTAGGCGGTATTCTGAAATGGAGACAAGAGTTCTGGAATTGTAAAGCTATCGATCAGCACCTGGGTGGCTCTTGTTACTATTTTTTTTTCAGATACAGAGGGACAAGGTGCGCTTTGAAGAGCGACAGAGGAGGCGAGCGAAGCACTATAAGAAGGTGAGTCGGTGCATGGTTTGGGAGGGAAGTTGTGACCAGTGGCTGTTTGACTACATTATCTTTTGGTCATTTTTTGTATTTTAAAGGCACGATGCGATGAGCAAAGCGGGATACAGGCACCAGTCGTGACTCGGGCAAGGTGTTGTATTGCCGGTGAAGTTTTAAGCATCCCTTGTTTGTTTTACAGGTGGTACCTGAGTCTCAATGCAGCTATCTGAAACGACAGAAGCAGGACAGGGGAGCGGGTAAGGTAAAGCAGAAGGAGCTAGGTATTGTTGTGGGCACGAGTTGGTCTCTGGCAGTATCTCAGCAGGTGTCTTTTGCCTTGTGTTTGGCAGGTGCCCCACACAGGCTCGGAGGAACGAAGCCTCATGCTGACGAGCCGTCCGAGAAGGTGAGGTGTTAGCGTGTCGGGTCAGTGTTTAAGAGCCAAGTATTCTATGGCCACATGGTTAAGCGCTTACCTTTGTTTTTGCAGGTGCCGTGCAGGCTGCCTTTGGCGTCGGACGAGCATTTGAGGTGAGCTGGGGATTAGCGAGGAGGATCCTGGGGCCGGTGACCTCTCACAAGCGGAACAGTAATTTTGTTTCTTGGTATCTCAGGCGGGGTGAGCGATGATGGCCGTAGCCCCTCGCTTTGGAACTGATGAGGAGCAGATGAGGAGTAGGATGACATGGCCCTTCTGGGGCTGTGTGTGTGTTGTGGCAGAAGCTGGCATTGACCGGTGCGTTGCTGTCTACCAACACCGTTTTCTTGTTCAGATTTTGTAGACGGTGAAGAGGAATTAGGAGTCTGTGGGAGCATCCCATTTGGCCGACGCGTTTCTTTTGCTGAGGATGAATTTGTCCCCCCGTCCCTCTGCAAGCTAAGTTGTGGAACAGGTGTTGGAGGGAGGGGGGTGGGACTGGGGGAAGATAACTTTGGGAATTTCAGGGAGGGCATTTTAAAGTTAGCTTAGGGGAGAGGGATATCCAGGGTCAGTTCTCCTTGGGCGGGTAAAGGAGCGGGTTACTTTTTGGCACCAGTGTAGCACGGGCAGGGCAGTTCCAGCCTGTCTCTGGTGTTATGTAGTCTGTCTAGTCTGTTTACTGTGTCTTGGAGATTTCTCGGGTCTCGATGTCCTCATTCCTCTTTGTGCTCGAGAGCAAGGCAGACATCTCGGGCGCCATTCCTGTGGTATTGAATGCCTGTACTGGTTGGCATAGTGCCAGTCGGGCGTTTCTTTTTCTTGCATGCCAAGCTTCAAGCGTGGATCCAACTTGCATCTCGGAAGTTCCCAGGCAGTCCTCATTCGCGGCGTCACTCTGGGATGCGACGGTGTCTCTACTCACTAGCTGTCCATTTCCACGGACTGAGTCTTCTTCCCTGCATCCGTACGGTCATAGGTCTTGAGACCAGGCTTCTTGCGCATTAGTCATCTTGGTTTTGACCGTACCTTCTCATAACACGCTGTTACTTTCGAGGCTTTTTTGTGGGGCTGCCATAGATCCACTCGGCCTTGCGTTGCGGCTCCGTCGGTCTTTTGGCCCGACACCTTGTGTGGTTCGGGTGTCATTCTTCTCGCCAGGAGTTTTCTCTCCTCTTTGAGTCGCCTTGTTTGCAGTGTTCTGTGTAGCATTGCTCACTGAGTGTGTGCGTGTGGCTTGGAGCTGCTCTGTCCGGGGCTGTAGAGTCAGGGGTAGGTGGTATAGCGATAAGCATTTCTGGTTAATGTGTTGAAGATACGCCTAGACCATTCAGGCAACGGTTGTACAGTCTTCTCTGGTTGAGTAGCTGTTGGCAGGCTATGCGGCCAGTCATTTTGGGAGTGTTTCATGGAGAGGCTGGGAGACTTTTGGGAGGGGCTGTTCAGCAGTAGTGAAGCAGAGTGCATCTCACAGGTGTAAAGGATTGTGTCTGTGGGCCGTGAAGCTCGGTGTGTTGTTTTGAATGGCAGGCTCCCCTTGGCCTCTGGGCGGTACTCCGCAATGGAGGCGAGAGCTCTGGAATTGTGAAGCTATTGATCAGCCTCTGAGTGACTCATGTAACAAGATTTGTTTGGTTTTTTTTTTTTTTTTTCAGAAGCAGAGGGACAAGATGCGCTTTGGAGAGCAACAGAGGAGGTGAGCGGAGCTCTGTAAGAAGGTCAGTGCAGGGTGTTGGACGGAAGTTGTGACTGGTGGCTACATGACTACATCATGGCTTGGTGGTTTTTTTTTTCTGATTTGAAGGTGCCCAGTGATGCGCAAAGCGGGATGGTGCTGCCGGTGCTGACTCTGGCAAGGTGAGCCATGGCTAGTGGGCTGAAGTAGCGGTTATTTTTCAGTTGTCGTATTGCCAATGAAGTTTTAAGCATGCCTTCTTATTTGTGTTTTACAGGTGGTACGCAAGCCTCATTGCAGCAGCCTAAAATGACAGAGGCTGGACAGGGGAGCAGGCAAGGTATAGGAGGCGGGATGTACGCATCGCTGCGGGCAGGCATTGGTTTTGGGCTCTAACTCAACATGTGTCTTCTGCTTTGTTTTTCACAGGTGCCACACACGGGCTGGGAGTGACGAAGCCTCATGTTGATGAGCAATCGGAGAAGGTGAGGCTGTTGTGGGCTGCCTCGGTGGCTATGAGCCAAGTGTTACATGGCAGCTTATTTAAGCACTTACCTTTTCTTTTGCAGGTGAATTGCAGGCTGCTTCTGGAATAGGATGAAAGTTTGAGGTGAGCCGGGGGGAGGAGGAGGAGGATCACGGAGCCGGTGACTTCTCACAAGCGCAACAGTGATTTTTGTTTCTTGGTATCTCAGGTGCGGCGAGCGCTGAGGGCCACAGCACCCAAGTCTGGAACCGGTGCAGGGCAGGTGAGGAGCGGAACGCCTCGGCCCTTCTTGGGGGTGGTTGGGTGCGTGTGTTGTGGCAGAGGTTGGAACTGAGCGGTGCGGTGCTGTCTGTCAGCAATATTTAGTTGTTTTCTTTGGACTTTACAGACAACAAGGAGGAGTTTGGAGACAGTGGGAGCATCCCGTTTGGCCGACGTGTTTCTTTTGCTGAGGATGGATTTGCGCCCCCGGCCCTCTGCAAGCTAAGTTTTGGGACGTGCGTTTGGAGGGAGGGGGTAGGGACTAGGGCGAGATAACTTTGGGAATATTGGGGAGGGGATTTTAAAGTTAGCTTAGGGGAGAGGGCTGTCCAGGGTCAGTTCTCCTTGAGCGGATAAAGGAGTGGGTTACTTTTTGGCACGAGAGTAGCACGGGCAGGGCAGTTCCAGCCTGTCTCTGTGGTATGTAGTCTATCTAGTGTGTTTACTGTGTCTTGCGGATTTCTGAGGTCTCGATGTCCTCATTCCTCTTGGCACTCGAGAGGAAGCCAGATGTCTCGGGCGCCATCCCTGCAGTCTCGAACGCCCGTACTGGTTGGCGTAGTGCCAGTGGGGCGTTTCTTCTTTCTGCACGAGGAGCTTAAAGCGTGGATTGGTCTCGCATCTTGCAAGTTCTGGCCATTACTTGTTAGTGGCGTCACTCCGTGCTGTGTCAACAGCTCTGCTTGCTAGCTGTCCGCTTTCAGGGACTGAGACTTCTTCCCCACATCCTTATGTTCATAGGTCTTGAGGCCAGCCTTCTTGCGTGTTAGTCATCTTGGTTTTGACCATAACTTCTTGAAACGGGCCGTTACGTTCGAGGTTTTTTTTTTGTGGGGCTGCCCTATAGAACCTCTTCGCTTTGTGTTGCGGCTCTGTAGGTCTTTTAGCCCGACACCTTGTGTCGTTCGGGTGTCATCCTTCTCGCCGAGAGTTTTCTCTCCTTTTTGAGTCACCTTGTTTGCACAGTTATGTGTAGCGTTGCTCTCTGAGCGTGTATGTGTGGCTTGGAGCTGCTCTGCCCGGGGCTGTAGAGTCAGGGGTAGGCGGTATAGCGATAAGCATCTCTGGTTAATGTCTCGATGATATGCATAGACCATTTAGGCAATGGTTTTCCAGTCATCTCTGGTTGAGTAGCCGTTGGGAGGCTGTGCAGCCAGTCGTTTTGGGAGTGTTTCATGGAGAGGCTGGGAGCCTTCTGGGAGGAGCTGTTCAGCAGTAGTGAAGCAGAATGAATCTCAACGGTCTTAAGGGATGTTTGTTTGAGCTGCAAAGCTCGGTGTGTTGTTTTGAATGGCAGGCTGCCCTTGGCCTCTAGGTTGTACTGTGAAATGGGGACGACATCTCTGGAATTGTGAAGCTACTTAAATAAGTCACCCAGGTGCTGATAATTTTTTTTTTCAGATGCAGAGGGACAAGATGTGCTTTGAAGAGCAATAGAGGAGGTGGGTGGAGCCCTGTAAGAAGGTGAGACGGTGCAGGGTGTCGGAGGGAAGTTGTGACCGGTGGCTACATGTCTACATCATGGCTTGTTTTCTTTTTTTTTTTTATTTGAAGGGTCGCAGCAATGTGCAAAGTGGGATGTTGGTGCCGGTGCTGACTCTGGCAAGGCGAGCCATGGCTAGCGGGCTGAAGTAGCAGTTATTTTTTCAGTTGTCGTATTGTCGGTGAAGTTTTAAGCATCCCTTCTATTTTGTGTTTTACAGGTGGTACCTGAGCCTCATTGCGGCAGCCCAAGATGACAGAGGCCGCACTGGGCAGCGGGCAAGGTAAAGAAGTGGGGCGTAGACATCGGTGCAAGCAGTCTTTGGTTTTGGACAGTATCTCAGCACGCGTTTTTTTGCCTTGTTCTTTGCAAGTACCACACGCAGGCTTGGAGGAAAAAAGCTGCACGCTGATGAGACATCCGAAAAGGTGAAGCTGTTGAATGTTGGGTCAGTGGCTAAGAGCCAAGTATTAAATGGCAGCTTGTTTAAGCGCTTACCTTTTTGTTTCGCAGGTGACATGCAGGCTACTTCTGGAATAGGATGAAAGTTTGAGGTGAGCTGGGTGTTAGCGAGGAGGATCACGGAGCCAGTGACTTCTCACAAGCATAATAGTAACTTTGTTTCTTGGTATCTCAGGTGTGGTGAGCGATGATGGCTGCAGCGCCCAGCTTTTGAACCGGTGCAGGGCAGGTGAGGAGTGGAACGGCACAGCCCTTCTTGGGGGTGGGGGTGGTTTGGTGGGGGTGGGGATGTTGCGGCAGAGGTTGGAATTGAGCGGTGCGGTGCTGTCTGCCAGTAATATTTTGGTTTTTCTTTAGATTTTACAGACGAGTAAGAGGAATTTGGAGACCACGAGAGCGTCCCGTTTGGCCATCATGTTTCTTTTGCTGAGGATGGATTTGCACCCCTGGCCCTCTGTAAAGTAAGTTTTGGGAGGTGTGTTTGAAGGGAGGGGGGTGGGACTGAGGGGGCGAGAAATCTGGGAATTTTGAGGAGGGGATTTTAAATTTAGCTTAGGGGAGAGGGCTGTCCAGGGTCAGTTCTCCTTGGGCGGATAAAGGAGTGGGTTACTTTTTGGCACCGGAGTAGCATGGGCAGGGCAGTTCCAGCCTGTCTCTGTGTTGTTCTGTAGTTTGTCTAGTCCGTTCAGTGTCTTACAGATTTCTGAGGTCTCAATGTCGTCATTCCTCTTTGCGCTCGAGAGCAAGCCAGACATCTCAGGCGCCATCCTTGTGGTCTCGAATGCCTGTACTGGTTGACGTAGTGCCACGCGGGCATTTCTTTTTTTCTTCGCGTGACGAGCTTCTAGCGTGGATCGGTCTTGCATCTCAGAAGTTTCCGGGCCGTCCTCATTTGTGGTGTGGTTCTGGGCTCCACCAGCAGCTCTGCTTGCTAGCTGTCCATTTCCATATACTGAGAATTCTTCCCTGCACTCTTGCGTTCGTAGGTCTTGAAGGCAGGCTTCCTGCGCATCAGTCATCTCGGTTTTGACCGTAATTTCTCAGAATGGGCCATTAAGTTTGTCCCATTTTTTTTTCTGGGCCTGCCATAGAACCCCTCGCCTTGCATTACGGCTCTGTATGTCATCTTGCCCGACAGCGCAACTCAATCGGGAGTCATCCTTCTTGCTGAGAGTTTTCCCTCCTCTTTGAGTCGCCTTGTTTGCCCAAACTCTCTTGGTTGCAGAGTTGTGTAGCATTGCTCTCTGAGTGTGTGTGTGTGTGTGTGGCTTGGAGCTGCTCTGCCCAGGGCTGTAGAGTCAGGGGTAGGTGTTATAGCGATAAGCATCTCTGGTTAATGTCTTGATGATATGCATAGACTGTTTAGGCAACGTTTGTACAGTCATCTCTGGTTGAGTAGCTGTTGGCAGGCTGTGCGGCCAGTCATTTTGGGAGTGTTTCATGGAGAGGCTGGGACCCTTCTGGGCAGGGGCCGTTGAGCGGGAGTGAAGCAGATCACATCTCAAAGGTGTAAAGGACTGTGTCTGCGGGCCGCGAAGCTCTGTGTGTTGTTTTGAATGGCAGGCTGCCCTTTGCCTCTAGGTGCTACTTCGCAATGGAGGCGAGAGCTCTGGAATTGTGAAGCTATCGATCAGCACCTGGGTGTCCCATGTAACAAGTTTTGGTTGGGGTTTTTGTTTTCTCAGATACAGAGGGACAATATGCGCTTCGAAGAGCAACAGAGGAGGTGAGCAGACCATAGTGAGGGGCTGAGCAGAGCCTTGTAAGAAGGTGAGTCAGTGCAGGGTGTCGGAGAGAAGATGTGACCGGTGGCGATGTGACTCCATCATGGGTTGTGTGGGGTTTTTTTCTGATTTGAAGATGCCCAGTGATGCGCAAAGCGGGATGGTGCTGCCGGTGCTGACTCTGGCAAGGTGAGCCATGGCTAGTGGGCTGAAGTAGCGGTTATTTTTCAGTTGTCGTAGTGCCAATGAAGTTTTAAGCATCTCTTCTTATTTGTGTTTTACAGGTGGTACGCAAGCCTCATTGCAGCAGCCTAAAATGACAGAGGCTGGACAGGGGAGCAGGCAAGGTGTAGGAGGCGGGATGTACGCATCGCTGTGGGCAGGCCTTGGTTTTGGGCAGTAACTCAAACTGTGTCTTCCGCTTTGTTTTTCACAGGTGCCACACACGGGCTGGGAGTGACGAAGCCTCATGTTGATGAGCAATCGGAGAAGGTGAGGCTGTTGTGGGCTGCCTCGGTGGCTGTGAGCCAAGTGTTACATGGCAGCTTATTTAAGCACTTACCTTTTCTTTTGCAGGTGAAGTGCAGGCTGCTTCTGGAATAGGATGAAAGTTTGAGGTGAGCCGGGGGGAGGAGGATCACGGAGCCGGTGACTTGTCACAAGCGCAACAGTGATTTTTGTTTCTTGGTATCTCAGGTGTGGCGAGCGCTGAGGGCCACAGCACCCAAGTCTGGAACCGGTGCAGGGCAGGTGAGGAGCGGAACGCCTCGGCCCTTCTTGGGGGTGGTTGGGTGCGTGTGTTGTGGCAGAGGTTGGAACTGAGCGGTGCGGTGCTGTCTGCCAGCAATATTTAGTTATTTTCTTTGGATTTTACAGACAACAAGGAGGAGTTTGGAGACAGTGGGAACATCCCGTTTGGCCGACGTGTTTCTCTTGCTGAGGATGGATTTGCGCCCCCGGCCCTCTGCAAGCTAAGTTTTGGGATGTGTATTTGAAGGGAGGGGGGTGGGACTGAGGGGGAGATAAATTTGGGAATATTGGGGAGGGGATTTTAAAGTTAGCTTAGGGGAGAGGGCTGTCCAGAGTCAGTTCTGCTTGGCCAGGCAAAGGAACGAGTCTCAACCGTGATCTAAGATTGTGTAGCATTCTATGGCTCTGTATCACACTGTCTTGACTGTGATTCAAGACTGCGTCGCAATGTTTGGTTCTGTATTGCGTTGAGTCTTGCGTCGCCCTCTATGGCTCTGCATTGCGCCGGTTCTCGACTGTGATGTGAGACTGCGTCGCCCTCTATGGCTCCGCATTGCGCCGGTTCTCGACTGTGATGTGAGAGAGACTGCGTCGCCCTCTATGGCTCTGCATTGCGCCGGTTCTCGACTGTGATGTGAGAGAGACTGCGTCGCCCTCTATGGCTCTGCATTGCGCCGGTTCTCGACTGTGATGTGAGACTGCGTTGCCCTCTATGGCTCTGCATTGCCCTGGGTCTCAAGCGTGGTGTGAGACTGCGTCACACCATACGGCTCAGCATTATGCTGGGTCTTGTGTTGCACCGTACAGCTTCATATTGTGCTGGGTCTCAACTGTGATGTAAGACTGCGTAGTATTCTGTGGCTCTGTATTGCCCTGCGTCTTGACTGTGATTCAAGACTGCTCGCACTGTTTGACTCCTTATTGTGTTGGGTCTTGTGTCGCACTGTTGCTCCGTATTGCTCTGGGTCTGGAGTGTGATGCGAGACTGCATTGCACCGTATAGCTCTGTATTGCGCTGGGTCTTGCGTCGCACTGTTGCTCCGTATTGCTCTGGGTCTGGAGTGTGATGCGAGACTGCATTGCACCGTATAGCTCTGTATTGCGCTGGGTCTTGCGTCGCACTGTATGGGTCTGTATTATGCTTGGTCTCAACTGTGATCTATGACTGCCTAGTATTCTATGGCTCTGTATTGCGCTGGGTCTTGCGTCGCACTGTATGGGTCTGTATTATGCTTGGTCTCAACTGTTATCTATGACTGCCTAGTATTCTATGGCTCTGTATTGCGCTGGGTCTTGCGTCGCACTGTATGGGTCTGTATTATGCTTGGTCTCGACTGTGATGTAAGACTGCGTAGTATTCTGTGGCTCTGTATTGCCCTGCGTCTTGACTGTGATTCAAGACTGCTCGCACTGTTTGACTCCTTATTGTGTTGGGTCTTGCGTCGCACTGTTGCTCCGTATTGCTCTGGGTCTGGAGTGTGATGCGAGACTGCATTGCACCGTATAGCTCTGTATTGCACTGGGTCTTGCGTCGCACTGTTGCTCCGTATTGCTCTGGGTCTGGAGTGTGATGCGAGACTGCATTGCACCGTATAGCTCTGTATTGCGCTGGGTCTTGTGTCGCACTGTATGGGTCTGTATTATGCTTGGTCTCAACTGTGATCTATGACTGCCTAGTATTCTATGGCTCTGTATTGCGCTGGGTCTTGCGTCGCACTGTATGGGTCTGTATTATGCTTGGTCTCAACTGTGATCTATGACTGCCTAGTATTCTATGGCTCTGTATTGCGCTGGGTCTTGCGTCGCACTGTATGGGTCTGTATTATGCTTGGTCTCAACTGTGATCTATGACTGCCTAGTATTCTATGGCTCTGTATTGCGCTGGGTCTTGCGTCGCACTGTATGGGTCTGCATTGCCCCGGGTCTCGAGCATGATGTGAGACTGTGTCACACTGTATGGCTCTGCATTGCCCCGGGTCTCGAGCATGATGTGAGACTGTGTCACACGATATGGCTCCGCATTGCCCCGGGTCTCAAGCGTGATGTGACGTTTTCCTGTGCTTCCCATTATGAAGGCTGACATTTTGGCCTCGAGTGGAGCGGTGGTGTTGTTTGGAGGATCCTAGTGACTCAATTTGTGGGCTGCTTCTGGAATTGGGGGAAATATGCTATTCTAGAAGGTCACTGGTGAAGCAGAGATGTTTGGAGGAGGGGAGCAATGAATGGGAGTTGAATGAATGAATGGGAGTTGAATGGATGGATGGATGAATGAATGGGAGTTGAATGGATGGATGGACGGATGGATGAATGGGAGTTGAATGGATGGATGGACGGATGGATGAATGGGAGTTGGATGGATGGATGGACGGATGGATGAATGGGAGTTGGATGGATGGATGGATGGACGGATGGATGGATGGGAGTTGGATGGATGGATGGACGGATGAATGGGAGTTGGATGGATGGATGGATGGATGGATGAATGGGAGTTGGATGGATGGATGGATGGATGGATGAATGGGAGTTGGATGGATGGATGGATGGATGGATGGGAGTTGGATGGATGGATGAATGAATGAATGAATGGGAGTTGGATGGATGAATGAATGAATGAATGGGAGTTGGATGGATGGATGAATGAATGAATGGGAGTTGGATGGATGGATGAATGAATGAATGGGAGTTGGATGGATGGATGAATGAATGAATGGGAGTTGGATGGATGGATGAATGAATGAATGGGAGTTGGATGGATGGATGAATGAATGAATGGGAGTTGGATGGGAGTTGGATGGATGGATGGGAGTTGGATGGATGGATGGATGGATGGATGGGAGTTGGATGGATGGATGGGAGTTGGATGGATGGATGGGAGTCGACTGACTGACTGACTGACTGGGAGTCGAATGGATGGATGGGAGTTGGATGGATGGGAGTTGGATGGATGGGAGTTGGATGGATGGGAGTTGGATGGATGGGAGTTGGATGGATGGGAGTTGGATGGATGGATGGATGGATGGATGGGAGTTGGATGGATGGGAGTTGGATGGATGGGAGTTGGATGGATGGGAGTTGGATGGATGGGAGTTGGATGGATGGGAGTTGGATGGATGGGAGTTGGATGGATGGGAGTTGGATGGATGGGAGTTGGATGGATGGGAGTTGGATGGATGGATGGATGGATGGATGGGAGTTGGATGAGTGGGAGTTATTGTGTGTAAACTTATGGGTGTGTGAATGTGGTTTGTTTGTTTGTTTGTTTGTTTTTATTTCAGGTAGGATATAATGTTGACAGTAAGGTATTGATTTGAGAGTACCGCAACGTAAAAAACCAAACCAGCTGGGGGTTTTTTGTTTTGTTTTGTTTTTCTTTCCCTGGCTGGGTGTGGGTTTATTTTTTTTTTTTTTCCCCAGGTCCTCATTGCTCTAGGGGTCTAGGGCCAGGGTTTTCACACAAAAGGCCATTTTGTAGTCTCCCGGCAACGCCATTCTCAGTGAGCTGCAGAGACGGGGTGATGGCCCATGGTGCTGGGCGAAGGGATTAGCAGAGAGGGGAGGGTTGGTTTGTCGGGTAGGTGAGCGAGTGTTGTGCTTGTGCATGGCTTTGTATTGTAGTGTGTTAGTATGTAATAGGTGTTAGCGTGTTGCATATGGAGTTGAGATTTTTTCTTTTCCAGGCATTGTATTAAAAAAAAAATCAACCAACCACAACTTAGAATAAAAAAAAACCCAGTCGGGGGATTTTTTTTTTTTTTCCCCCGGCTGGGTTTTTTTTTCCCCCGGTCCCGGTCGGTCCGCACGGCGACAATCATCGCCAAAGTTTGGGCGGCGGAGGGCCTAGGGCCGGGGTTTTCACAGGCAGGGCGATTTTGGAGGCCCCCGGGAACCCCGTTCCCGAGGAGAGCCACGGAGATGGGGCGGCGGGCAGCAAGAGAGAGGGAGGGTTGGTTTGTTGGGTAGGTGAGCGAGTGTTGTGCCTGTGTGTGGGTTTGTATGGTTGTGTGTTAGTATGTAATAGTTGTTAGTGTGCTGCATATGGAGTTGAGATTTTTTTTTTTCTTTTCCAGGCATTATATTTTTTTTTAAATATTAACCAACCACAACTTAGAATAAAAAAAACCCCAGTCGGGGGATTTTTTTTTTTTCCCCCGGCTGGGTTTTTTTTTTCCCCCGGTCCCGGTCGGTCCGCACGGCGACAATCATCGCCAAAGTTTGGGCGGCGGAGGGCCTAGGGCCGGGGTTTTCGCAGGCAGGGCGATTTTGGAGGCCCCCGGGAACCCCGTTCCCGAGGAGAGCCACGGAGATGGGGCGGCGGGCAGCAGAGAGACGGAGGGTTGGCTTGTTGGGTAGGTGAGCGAGTGTTGTGCCTGTGTGTGGGTTTGTATGGTTGTGTGTTAGTATGTAATAGTTGTTAGTGTGCTGCATATGGAGTTGAGATTTTTTTTTCTTTTCCAGGTATTATATTTTTTCTTTTTTAAAAATATTAACCAACCACAACTTAGAATAAAAAAAACCCCAGTCGGGGGATTTTTTTTTTTCCCCCGGCTGGGTTTTTTTTTCCCCCGGTCCCGGTCGGTCCGCACGGTGAAAATCATCGCCAAAGTTTGGGCGGCGAGGGCCTAGGGCCGGGGTTTTCGCAGGCAGGGTGATTTTGGAGGCCCCCGGGAACCCCGTTCCTGAGGAGAGCCGGTCTGGAATGTGGCTATTTCTCTGTTATTGTAAGGTGCTATGTTTAGATGAGTGTCTAAGGAAGGCAATTGAGGATCCTGCAATAAAAAGGTACAGTGAGAGGGGCTAGATAGTCTGTTTTGAGGAAGGCAGGGTTGTGAAGTGGGCCTCTCTGTATTTTAAATGGCTAGGCTTTTAACTGTGGCTGTGTGTTTTTTGCTGTAATGGTATTGTTAAAAATTGTTTGTTTGCATGCAGGTGCCAAAGGCCAGGTCCCGTCAGGAGGAGCAGAGCCGGCCGGCTCTTTGCCCGGGCATCGTAGTTTTTGGAGAAGCGGTCACTCTAAAGAGGAAAAGGGGACGGACGCCAAGCGAGGGATGCGAGCCCCGTGTACGCGAGAGCGTCCGATGGGAAAGACGGTGGGTACAGTTTGTACTCAGTGTTGTAAAGCTGTGCCCTTGAGTGTGTAAACTGTAAGCTTGGTGCTCTGTCATTGAAATCTGCTGTTTGTGCTGTGTGGTTTAAATCTGTAAGCTCTGTGTCTTCAGCATGCTCTGGGCATGACTTAGTTGCCTACACTTTGTACCTGCTGTAGGCTCTTGCCTGAGCTATGTAGGTGTTGTACCTGTTGTAGGCTGTGCGCCTGAGCTCTGTAGGCTGTGCGCCTGAGCTCTGTAGGCTGTGCGCCTGATCTCTGTACACTTTGTGCCTGCTGTAGGCTCTGCGCCTGAGTTATGTATGTGTTGTAGCTGTTGTGAGCTCAGTACTTTGCAGAGCTACAGTCATTGAGTTCAAGTTTGACAGAAATAAAGAAAATAAGCAGCAAAGGAATAAAGTTTAATAAAGAGTTTTTACTCCTTGGTGTTTGTCTTTTTTTTGTGTGTGTCTCTTCCTTTTTTTGTAAACTGGTGCAGCAGCAGGGCTTGGCTTGCTCCTGGGGCGTAGTTGTTACAAGTTTTAAAGAAAATTAATAAATTATTAAGGAGCGACTACGCCCCAGGAGCAAGCCAAGCCCTGCTGCTGCATGCATTTCTTTATTATTTTTATTCTTTTTATTTACTATCCCATACCTCATTAAATATTCCCCACCTGACACATAGAGTACCTACACAATTAATGACATAAATTAACCAATTAATTATGCAAATGAGATGCAAATTTTTCTTCCCCCACCCAGATAATCAAATACCTCCAGCTGACAACTACCACCACCCACACCACCTCCACAGACCACACAAACACACTCTTTAACACCTACAACAACCCTTTCCATACCACACCACACCTACATTAACCCAATCAGGTTACAGGATGACACTTACGGTCTCAGGTTAGGGTTAGGGTGTCGGGGGTTAGAGTGTCAAGGGTTAGGGGTTAGGGTGTTACGGGTTAGGGTGTTAGGGGTTAGGGTTAGGGTTAGGGTTATTAGGGTTAGGGTTAGGGTTAGGGTTAGGGTTAGGGTTAGGGTTAGGGTTAGGGTTTTAGGGTTAGGGTTTTAGGGTTAGGGTTAGGGTTAGGGTTAGGGTTAGGGTTAGGGTTAGGGTTAGGGTTAGGGTTAGGGTTAGGGTTAGGGTTAGGGTTAGGGTTAGGGTTAGGGGTTAGGGTTAGGGTTAGGGTTAGGGTTAGGGTTAGGGTTAGGGTTAGGGTTAGGGTTAGGGTTAGGGTTAGGGTTAGGGTTAGGGTTAGGGTTAGGGTTAGGGTTAGGGTTAGGGTTAGGGTTAGGGTTAGGGTTAGGGTTAGGGTTAGGGTTAGGGTTAGGGTTAGGGTTAGGTTAGGGTTAG